>NC_091143.1:41401952-41741544 GCF_041381155.1 Argopecten irradians
AAGCCATTAGCGCAATTTTAATTACATCTCAGGGCGTAAGACTCATATCAGGCCCTTGTATAATGCAGGTAGCTATGCTTGTGTTTACACAAACTTGAATAAAGATGTGAAATGGTAGCAATTAATCTATTCAGTCATGCATCACGATGACTATGATCGTTTTTAGCTAGAGCAAGTTAGCAAAATTAGACATGGCCAATTCATACTGTTCAAAATCAGAAATAATCTCTTCAAAATTTTTCAAAACAAACCCTTGTGATTTCAGACAAAGATTTACTCACATGAATAAAACATAGTCAACGTGAACGGTATCCTGTTGTAGTAGGCAGACAAGCTAATCATAATGGCCGTCATTTTGTTTAGTCAAAGATAATAATGAAACCGGACACGTGTAGAACAAAAAATCTGGATTTTATGAAATTTTATTTTAAAGATTGTTTAATACAATATTCTTATTAATTATCAGATATTGATTATATTATTACAAAAAAATCATAAATCTTATTGAATAACAATATGAAAATGATAAATATATGCATATTTAAGGCTTTTAAAAAGTGTTAAAAATTACACTAAAATGTTGTTTCACATATAACCCTTGTTTTGACCCTTTCACCCGTTTTTTCAAGGGTGAATTGGTGATCACCCGATTTGACTTCATCAGAGGTTGGCAATACTGTCAGTGGAACGTTTGCATAGAAGCTAAGTGACACCTATAAGTACAAAAGCTTTTTAGTGACTACACAGTTTCCGATAACAACACTGTTGTCGTAACACTTTTAATTTCATTACAAAATTGCGCTTCTGAAAGCATATATACTTTTTACTATAGGTGAAGATGATCATTAGTACAGGAATTTCGTTACTTTGAGGAGTATTTTTGCCGTACGAAATGTATGTGACGTTTATCGGATAGCTAAAATGCTAACCGGATACAAACTGAAACCGAACCGTGAACCGGTTATCCGGATACCCGTTCTAGCACTACAAAATACTCTATCAATTGAGCTACCATTGACTTAAGGGACATGCCTCGACGAGTCCTGGACTCTTGATGTTCCTATGGAATTTACCGAAATTTTGAGAACTCACTTTAGGGCTCTGGAAAAATCATACATTAATTGCTTTATGTTCACTAATGATAAACCCAATTCAATTCTACTACATAATAAAAGAATATTCTAAAGATTACAGGAGTTTTAAGATCCAAAAATGATTTGGGTAATTCCACATTACCTATTAGATTGGATCTAGTAGTATCACCATCTATTAATTATGACGTCATAAAAAATTAATGTCAAAAGATGACGTCACATTTAATTAGTGGTAATATAAATTGTACTTTACCCAAATCTTTTTTGGGATCTGAAAACCGAAGCATTGCAATTCTTCTGTCATAAAACAGACACTGTAAATACCTTTTTCTCCTGTTCAGTGATTTCTGACAAGTTCTTAGGGAGCAGGATCATCAATGCTCCAGCGTTTTCTTGGATCAGATCTCGGTACCTAGAGATCGAGATTTCCTGAAGTCTGACAATTATGCAGCGCCTGGTAATCATCTTGGCATCAATCGGCCTGGCTTCCATGTTGACAAGTGCACTTTTGCAACCTTTCAGATGAAAAAGAAATTAAAATATTCATATCTTACATCTGTATTAGTAAGATAAATTGCAACTGATAACAATAGAAAATGTAAATCAATCAAGAAATAAATATATATAAGTTCTATCTTCGTGAGTACTTAAATAAGCATTATTTCTTTCCTATTGTTAACAGGAACATGAGATATGCGATATTTATAAAGAAAGCCATTTAAACGTCACAGACGAATTAAAACAAATGCCGGTCCTGCTGGAGAAAGCGTTCTTGTGTTTGTGCAAATATTTTAATGAGTTCAGTGATCTTTAAATACTTCGAACATCTGCTTAACGAATTATTTATGCTGCCACATGATAAGAAAATCTCTTAACAAGTATCTGATCATTCTTATGCATATTTTGTACCGTAATGTGTCCCGTGGATGTCGTACTGCTGCATTCGATAAGCCGCAAATTCGTGAGCAGCATTCACCGGGCTCACAGGAGAGATTATGATGAAGATCGGGATGAAAAACAGGAAAGATAATGGAAAGCTGTTCTTGAACATCTCCAAGACCTCTCCTATGGTGTCGAGGACCATTTTGAAGGTGGAATAACCGCTTCACAAGCGGTCTAAATCTAGGATGTCACGGAGATTCTGAAGTGGAAATGACCATGTGTTCAGAACGAGGTCGGAAGAGCGTATACGAAGGGAGATAACTCTGACCATCGGTTTAATTTATGGTTTCGCATAATAATCTGATTACATTTTTTATAAGTACGTATATAGGGGCCTAGGTCCTATAGACCTACACGTACAGTGTACATATATTTAGATAGCAAATGCGATTAAGGACAACTTACCAAATAACTAATCAATACATTTTAATAACAATGTCAATGTGACATTGTGATAAATCCCTAAAATAATAAATAAATAAATAAATAAATAAATAAATAAATAAATAAATAAATAAATAAATAAATAAATAAATAAATAAATAAATAAATAAATAAATAAATAAATAAAATAAATAAATAAATAAATAAATAAATAAATATAAACAACCACACGACAAACATAAAATCAGAACTTTGGTTAATTTTTTACAGTAGGCTGTCTTTATTAATATGTTACATACTTTATAATTTACCTATTAGGAATTTACGTTTTATGTAACATGTTATGACATTGACAGGAGGTATATGTTTTTAAAATATTTGCGTTGTATACAATATAATGTAGATTTCAAGATTTTTTTTTATTTGGTGGATATACTAAAAAAGTGTACAATTTCTGTATATGTCTTTTAGCTTACAAAGAAATATATTATCTACATTTACATTGTAGTCCTAATGTTTCTAAATCTCACAGATCTAAAATATAACCGCAATGATAAAGAGGCGATTTTTCCCTTTGTAATAGTTTTATTTGTCAACAGTTTGATATTTAGAGATACAACTGTATTGATATGGCACATATGATTATGTACATGTACATGTACATTACGTATGCAGTATATATACATATACATTTACACAATTCACACCGATACCATATCTCACCCGCACACACACCCTCACACACACGCACCCTCACACAAACCCTCACCTGCATAACACGTACAGCTAATTCAGTCTTCTTATTCTTAACCACCTCACTAAAATACACAATATATAGTACACATAATACGTGTATATTTATATAACGAATGTGCCTTAATTGTTCGAGTGCATATTGTAGGCGATATATATATATTTTTTTAAACGAAGATATAAATTGACATCTCAGCACTTCCAAGTGGCCAACAGTTTTAAATGCACTGTAAACAGTTTACAATTACGTAAAGCGCTCATCACCACTACCATCAACGGAAGCTCAAATACAACGAATTTAGATGTAGTGAAGTCTATAGTGAACAATTACGGTACAGAAGTGCGTGTGTCTGACCGAATGCTACAATGCAAAATCTCTTATCCTATTTCCGCACTAATTCATATAAGCCAACACAGATATATCATATACGACGAATTAGATAGTGAAGTCTATATTGACGAAAAACGGTACAGAAATGTGTGTGTCTGACCGGATGATACAATACCTAATCCATTATATAATTATCCTCTTTCCGCACTAAGGCAACTCAGAGCGTGTACATTTTAATATTTATATGATATGATGCATGCATACAACTTTTATTGTGTATCTTCATAGTTAGCACCATGATAACAACGAGAAATATTATTTTTTTATATATGAAAAAATCACTTGATGACCCAACAAAGTACTAGAAAATTATGTTTTGACAGAGCCATTCAGGTCATTTAGGCCTCTTGTTCAGGCTAAAGTTGCATATATATTAGTTAATTTAAACATTCCAATTGGATTTGTATGCACTGTGGTATTCAATTAAAGCACATCATGACAATAGATATTGTCTGCATGATTAAACAAGCCTTGCCATACCATTACCACTGAATAGAGCTCTTTGGAAATAATTCAAAATGTCCTCTCTATATTTAAATCTGTTGTCATCCAACCAATATATATATAAATAACATTTCAGCCAGTTTGTAGCTAACGTCCACGTTGTATTACATATCGATCCATTTGTTTTTATTTCACGGATTAATTCTTTTGTGTATCATGGCATCGGTGTACCCTACAGTGGCTGATTCTGAAGTCTCCCTAAAACGTTAAAAACAGACTATCTTTCCGAAATGGCTTTTCACTTTTAAAATGGGAATGTAAAACGAGATTGATAATGTTGGAGAGTCGCAAAAGGTATTACCGTTAATACTACACCTGTCATCACTTTCTGAACAATTTAAACAAATTAAATGTTAATTTTCACAACGCGGGTCGTATATGTTTCCCACCGACGTCCTAATGATTACCTAGCGTTAGTTAAGTATTACTTTTTTGAAAAAAAAAATATTGAATCACAAGGAATGAACATTGAAACAAATGATGAAAAATATGTCCTGTACCAAATGAGTTTGCAAGGTGTTGTACACAGTACATTTTAAATCACAAGGATATTATATAGGTATATTTTTCAATATTAAATAGCTCACATGGTTATCATTTGGTTGTAAAATCGAAGGATGAATTATTTTTTATTAAAAACAAACACATGATAATTCAACAACGTACTAGTAAATCCTGATGTTTTGACAGAACAATGCAGGTCCTGCATATTAGGTAACTTAAACATTCCACTTTAATTATTATGCACTGTGGTATTTAATTAAAACACATCATGATAATAGATATTGTCTGCATGATTAAACAAGCTTTGTCGTAACATTATCACTGAATAGCCCTCTTTGGAAATAATTCAAAATGTCCTCTCTATATTTAAATCCTCTGTCATCCAACTAATATATGTATTAACAAACATTTCAGCCAGTTTGTAACAAACTTCCATGTTGAATTAGATGTCCATTTTTTTTATTCTTTATGTATCAACATGGTATCGGTGTACCAATGGAGCTCAGCGAAATATATCTAAACATATCTTGTGATATAAAATAATTCATTTTGCTTTTGGTACATGCACAATCAGTACTTAATTCTATAAAGGACATAGTGCCATGGATTTTCTTTTTTTGTGGGACGCAATTAATTATTTTTCAGATTTTTTTCTTGTATATGTTTCCCACCGACGTCCTAGTTACCGAGCGTTAGTTAAGTATCACTTTTGTTTTTGTTTAATTACTTTAACGTCCTATAAACAGCTAAGGTCGTGTAAGGACGTGCCAGGTTTGTTGGTGGAGTAAAACCACCGGCCAGTGGTCAGTACCTGGAACTGTCCCACATGGGGTTCAAACTTGTAACCCAGAGGTGGAGGGCTTGAGGTAATATGTCAAGATATCTTAACCACTCGGCCACCGCGGCCCAATTGACTATCACTGCGCCAGACAGGAAAACAGCGAAATGAATCTTCACTGTTAGCATAGTCTACGCAGAACATTTTGCATTTGTTTGATATTTTAACCTCATCTTAGGCCATCGATATATATTTCCCTGTGTTATAAATGTTCTTTAGAAACATTATTATTTTTTTCAGTAGGTAGTGGGCCTTTAAAGATAACTAGAACAGTAATGTATCACTATCTGAAACTCAAATATCGAGAAATATCAGTAACTATTAGCAATGGACACAACCATTTACTTCAAATAAAAATAGTGCAATATCATGGATTTCCCCATGTCAATATTACATATGTGAACAAATAATATAGATGTTCTAATATAATTATCACAAAAAAATCGTTCCAAAAATCTCGAGCTTTCTGTTTATATGTTTAATAACTTCAAGGGTAGCCTTAGTATCGATGGTGCCTAATAAATGTATTCATGTTTATGTACATATCTTAACTGATTAGACACACAACATTAACCATTAGCAGAAACATTTATGTTTCTGTCATTCGCTAGCCAATATTATTCATTGTTATCAATCGCAACATCACGATTGCGACGAGCAACGTGTGACAATTTCACATGGTACTGTACTCTTATTAAACTGAATATCTCACTTCTAGCTAACTTAGAAGTTAAATTAGGTTTTTGATCTCGAATATTTTTTCTCTATAAACATGAGCAATACTCAGTACAGACACAGTATTACGACATGTACAGTACACATGTAAATAGAGACTACTATTTATAGTGTCAGTAGTCTGTGGGGTTGCAATGCAGTCTACATGTTAGGTAATTTAAATATTTCACTTTAATTATTATGCACTGTGGTATTTAATTAAAACACATGATTTAACAAGCTTTGTCATACTATTGTTACTGAATAAAGTTCTTTGGAAATAATTCAAAATTTCTACACTACATGTATATCAAAATCCTCTGTCATCCAACCAATGTATGTATAAATAACATAACGTATAAATGCCGAGGGTTACTATTACTGCTGTTATATCCATCAAAAGACAAAGTTACCAACAATTTGAAAAGCATAGGTTTAGATAAAGCTCTCAATGCATTTTGTCAGTACTGCTAAAACTCATCACATTTACATCTACAATGCAGTAAAATGGTGACACATATTCACAATACTAAGCAAGATGTGGTCTACAATTGTATTTTAACATTTTTTCAATATTACTAATAATTTTAAAACTATTTCTGCAGATATGATGTTTTCATCTAAAGATACATAAAGTATACAAACAAATCTTTTTACAATGCAAAAAGTCTTTGTAATTTGTAATTTTTGAAGTTTATAATTTGAATGACTTTCACAGCTTGACTTATTAAACTTTATGGTTTTTAATATATAAATGAAGACAAACTAACATGAAATATTTTCGCCCAGTTATGACACTAAGATCTTTAATCTAATAAACCAAATCAATTAAGAATTAAGGATTTAAAAGTCAAAAATGCATAATATAATAAATCTCATTAACAAACCAACGAACGAAGGACACGGCATGGATTAGCTCAGTTGGCGAATTACAGAAACAAAAATCAGTAACACTATGCAGTGATACCTCGTATTCACACAGAAAACATTGTTATTAAGTTTTCAGAGTGAAACAAAATACTAAGTGTAGAAATGCTAATTTTGACAATGTCATTTTCTTTTTTCGACGGATAGTGTGATTTTTCAAATACTTCCAGTCAATATTAAAAACGATAAACTACGTATATACTATGTTATAGAAGTATTAATAATAAACCTATAAGTGGCTATGAAAAATGGTCTGAGCAGGGTATGGAGTTTATGTTTTGAAGGGATAAGTAAACACTTGTAGACGGTAAAAGACGCAGCTCGAAGGCATTTGCCTTTTGACGGATGCAATTACGATGATTGTTTATATTGTGGACGTACGTCCCATGCAAGGACAGATTTTATCAGAAACTGACAAACATTAAATTACAAGGAATATACATTGAAAAATGGTGAAAACTATTATCCTGTACCGAATGAGTTAGTAAGGTGTTGTACACAGCACATTATGAATCACAAGTATTTGATACAGGTACATTATATAACGTATATAGTTTCTTTCAATATTGAATAGTTCATGAGACATGGTAATCATTTAGCTCTATAATATAATTAAAGATATTCTTTAAATTACAAAAATAATTTGATGATCGAACAACGTACCAGTAAATTCTAGTTTTTTAACAGGCAATTCAGGTCATTTAGGCCTCTTGTTCAGGCTAAAGTGGGTCGAAATGCAGTCTACATATTAGGTAACTTAAACATTCCACTTTATTTTTATCCACTGTGGTATTTATTTAAAATACACCATGATAATAGATATTGTCTGCATGTTTAAACAAGTATTGTCATACGACTATTTCTAAATAGCGCCCTTTGGAGACAATCCAAAATTTCAACTCTATATTTAAATCCCCTGTCATCCAACCCATATGTGTATGAATGGCATGGCAACAAATTTCAAACAAACTTCCGTATTTTTATTTCATGTGTGAAATATTGTATGTATATGGGTATACCAACAGAGCTCTGTGAAAGTTATCTTAACATTTACTTATCTCGTACATTTACTTTATCTTAACATTTACTTATCTCGTACATTTAAAATCACAAGGATCAGGAATGAAATATAGAATATTTAAATACGAATATTCCTTTAGGTATGCTATCCATGTAGTTTAATCTTCAAAAGGTAGATTTTTCAGTTTACAAAAATCACTTCATGATCGAACAATGCTTAGAGCAAGTTAGATCTATTTGAAGGATCGATTCTAACATACAACACAGATAGGTTCCATGATGTGGCTACAAGTGCAATCTGAGACAGTTAAAATACAGAATTGAAGCACGGTAAAATTCTAGTTTTTTATTCCTGATGTACGTTTAGGTGCAAACATGACTGCAGATAACACTTAACAATTACGAACAACACTGTAAAAATGTGAATGGAATTGACGGCCACACATTGACTTCATGATCTAACCAATGTGTTCATTTCACTGCACTGTATGTATAATTATAATGATATTTGGCTTTAACGTCAAAAACATTTTCAGTTTTTATTTGTACTTGTAAAATTAAAACTTATGTAATTTGTATTGTAATTCTCAAACTGAGTGTAACATTTGATGATGAATGACATGTTAAAAGCTCTTCCTAATTCTGAATATGAAGCTTGTGTTTGTGTTTAATTTCAAAATGTCGCTTGATGATAAACATTTAACATTGGAATCCAGGCCCTTTAGTCCTCTTAAAACCCTTTATCCAATGTTTGTCGCAAGTAGCCTGCCTCAATATTTCGTTAAACATTCCGCCTCGTTTATAATAGTTTGATAGCTATCTGTCTTATGTAAGGTTCGAAATACAAGCTTGTGATTTGTTAGTATTCTACATGTAGTTTGTGTTAGTTCTCAATTAAATCTACAATGAAGTTAAGCTGACTATCATGTGCCGCCTTAAAGGACTCTTTTTGGTCATATACTGATCGGTTAGTCATAACCGTATCACTATAAATAAACCATTTTGGAAATAATTGAAAATTTTCACTCTATATTTAATGCCCCTGTCACTCAACAAATATATAAAGGATCTGTCGAGCTTTCTTTATTTTATATACTATTTGCGGTCTGTAAGGATCACACTAAATTCATTACCATTATTATATAGTATATATTAATCCACATTTCATCCAGTCTGTTACAAAACTTCCAAGTTGGATTAGACGTCCAAAATGTCCAAAGTTTTACTTCACGGATTAATTATTGTGTGTATCACCATGGTATATGTGTACCCTTTAGTGACTGTGGCTGATTCTGATGTCTCTCAACAAACGTTCCAAGTATACCCGTACTGTAACATCACCATCCGACACTCAGATATTGAGAAATATCAGGAAGTAGTAGCTCAGACCACAACCAAGTTTATCATCATTATTTTCAACTACAAAGATTTGCAATGGGACTTTGTTAACCTTCTGGAACACAGATGGTATCATATTGGAATTCAAAATGATCTTTTGCGGTTTTTGTCTATTTTCATATCTGGGAAAAGAGGAAATAAACGTTGAAATAAGTGGATCATCAGATAGGTGTTTTGCAAGCGTCAACAATCGTACTGCATTTGCATTAATGGAACTGATGTTGAAAAATTTCCACAGTGGCTGTGAAAAGACACATGTTTTCGTAATTCTACGCCAATTGTTTGTTATAATGTACTTTCGGGTTGGTGTTACATATCTAATACGCTTGTAGACATCACATATGTTAATCTACCGTTTAAACTATTAATATTAGTTGTATATGTCATGACGATACCTTTGATGGGGACAATACTCTTACGGTGTAACACTCAATGTAAGTACAAGAGTAATATTAAAGGTAAAAACGTCGTATTAAGCCATCAAGATTTAATTGAACATAACAGTGTTCCATCCAATGTGATATCTGCATTGTTTAACATCTATGAGGCAAGTAAAATTTCTGTAGGCCAAGGTTCATATGATTCAAAATACAGAAAATATAATCCTTTCTCAAAAACTTCTATTAATTGTTCACAGTTTGTTCCTGGTTTGTAATGGTAGTTTTAATTATATATTTATTCATTGAAGGACCGGGTTTCTATGTATTGTTAAGTGTGATAGTGCTTTATCCATTTTTTTTGGTTCCTATATAATCTAAAATGTCAAAATGACACGTACTTTGCTTCTTCATTCATAAACTGTTTTATCTTAATGATACTTGTTTCTTCCATTTTCTATAGTACACTGGATTAAATCTCTATGTTTTTTTGAATATCTGTAAACAACTACACATTATTGCAATTTGTATTCTTGCACTTCTATATATGGTATTTGTTACAGCAGTTGTTGGTTACTTCGCAGGTGTTCTCTTTGTTACCCTAGTGGGGATAACAGTAAATCAGATCCCATATGTTCCCATGATAATAGCGAGTGTGGCTTACCTGATCAAGATAAATATCCGTATCTCACGTTGGCACCAACATTTTTTCAGATCTGTTGTAGAAAACGTAGTGTCACTAAGTAATGGAGATTCATTTTCTGTTCTGGAATCATTAACATCCGACCAAATACGGAATAAGCCCTTCTGCGTAGAAAGAGTTCCCTTATTTAAGCATACAAATGGTACACAATTTTTAACAAAGACTTCTTATCTACATTGCATCAATTTCAATAGTTATAATGTATGTTCACATAAAAGTTTGCTGTGTATTTGTTTAGCAAGTTTGAAACAATTAATTTATATGTGCATATTTATGATTATAATGGCATGGATTATACATAGATTTGAAGTTGTTGAAGATTTATCCACAACATACATTACAATTATGTCAATAGGAGGTGGTGTCCTCCCCTTTCTTATCGATATCATTATTGACAGGGATATTGAAATGCCTGACATTTCTAAAGATGCTGTTGTCAGGAATGAATTTAAAGATTTCATCACAAAATATATGGAGACTTTTCAAATGGAAATAGAGAATATTTCTCAGCGAATTCATGGTGACAATGCAGAGCCATTAACAATGCACTTCCTGTGATAACGCAGAGATTTACAAACTTCTGAACATTCTGGTCATGACCCCTGTCAAAGTCTGGTACAGGATGGACAAGGCGATGAGAATCCACAGATGAACACGAAGATTCATCACAAAGACTGCCTTCATGTAATAGTTCAGATGGAGACTTGTGGTGTTGAACAGGAACACTATTTGGAGGACGAACCCTACTCCCTACATTGACATTAAGTGAAATTCATTTGAGAAATTTTAAGGACACAAGAACAGACTGAAGTACATTGTTGAATAATGTACATGTGCATGTATATATGTTTATAGTGTAGAAATAATCATTGATATTTAGACAAGCGTGTCAATGAATATTTACTTTGATATTCAAATGTATTTTTGGGTGTAAGAAACAAGAATGTTTTAAACATACGTAATGTATTGCCGACAGAGTAAGACAAATTGTTTTTACTTCGATGATATAAACAGATCTAATCAACACTCGTGAATGAATGAAATTAGTAATTTTGTTTTAGCGCAATCGTTACTTATTATCAGGTCAAAGCGCAAAGGAATTTCTTCGGAACGAAATTGATTATTTTTCATTTTTTATTTTACTGATAATAGATAAACGTAAACTTTTCAAAGGTAGAAAAAGTATAAAAATAAATGTATCTTTTGTAACTAAAGGAAATTTTGTTCTTGAATTCAATTAATACAAATTACTAATTGTCAGTGGTGTAGCGTATTTAAGATTTTTCGTAGTTGTGTAAAACCTCAAGGATCAGGAATATAGAATCTTTCAATATGAATAACCATAAGGTATTTGATTTAATATCCAAGGAATCAACTCATTATATTTTTATGACAAAACAATAATCTGAACAATCCAGCTGAGATATTAGGTAATTTATATATTCCTGATTGTGTATTATGTATTGGCGGCTATCTGTTTGGCGTACGTTTCTGTGTAACTACCTTGTGCCTTGTCAGTATTATACAAGTAGTTTTGTTTTAGTTTGGATTTAAATCTACATTGAAGTTAAGTTAACAAAACATGTGACGGCTGTTAACGCTGTACATGACTCCTCATGTATAATATTCTCATCGTTAATTGTAAGTTAATTCATTTTTAAATCCTTTGCCATATTATTTGACATAGTATGAATATTTCGTAATTTGAATCAATTCAAACTTTTCACTCTATATTCAATTATAGGAATAATGAACAAGCTTAATAATACCCCTATCACTAAAGATAAACTCTTTGGGAACAGATCAAAATTTCCACACTATATTTAAATCCTTTGTCATATTATTTGGCAGGGTATGAATATTTTGTAATTGGAACCAATTCAACATTTCAACTCATTTTTAAATCCTCTGCCATATTATTTGACAGAGTATGAATATTTCGTAATTGGAATCAATTCAAACTTTTCACTCTATATTCAATTCCTCATCTAATATATGTTTAAATAACATTCCAATAGTTTGTAACAAACTTCCATGTTGGTTTTAATATCCATTTTTTTTATTTCACGGATTGATTCGTGTGTGTATCACCGTGGTATCAGTGTACCCTCACGTGACTGTGGCTGTTTCTCTTAAAACGTTTAATATAACTAGAACTGTAATATTACCATCATAAACTCAGATATCGAGAATTAGCAGGAACTGTTAGCTAAGACCACAACCAAGTTTATCTAAATATTTGATTTTAAATAAAAATATTTGCAAGGGAGATTCGTTAACTATTTCGAACAAAAAGCTATTTCTAACTTTTATGGATTTCCCCATGTAAATATTCAGTCATTTAACTTCCTGCTATATTTTTGGTATTGATTTTTAATGATTTCAAGGGTCGGTGTGAAAATGACGTGTTAACGTCTATTTTCAACTGCATGTGCAAAAAACTCAAACGAGTCTATTCTTGACTTCTGAACATTACACAATTCTAATTATTTGTGGTGAAGCGCATTTAAGATTTTTTTCTTCAAATTTTGTAGTTGAAATTTCTTATCATGACAGACATGTATGATTTTTACATGATTAATAAAATATTGTAGTGTTTTTTTATTGGATGCATGAGTGATTTGTCTTAATGAAGTTGTTGTAGGCATCATACTACCGGGGTAGCGAAATTAGATATGAGTTCAAATAATATATAAACAAACAAGTCATGTTGCTGTAAACCAATTTTTTTCGCATGTACTAAATTTCGCGATTTCCATTTCAAAACAAGTTCGCAAAGATTTAACATTCATGGATTTTAAAATTGTCCAAAACGTTTTATCAGAATCAATGATGTGAATATTAATTCGCGAAGATTGACTTTCGCGAATTGACTTAGATCGCGAAATTCGCGAAAGTAAATCACACACGAAAGAATTTGGTGTACAGTATTTAAATAGTATGCATATATTCCCCATAAAATGTGGATTGATATTTTCTGTGAAAATATAAATACTGCAAACCAACTTTATTCGCGTATTTTGCGGGCGAGTAAAATTTGCGAAAATAAATTATTCAACTACAAGTACAATGTAGCATTTCAAAGTTGAATCACGAATTAAGTCATGGCAAAATGTCGTTTGACATTAAAATGCGAAATTAAGTATATGCGAAATTAATTTGCAGTGTCCGGTTACCACAGTGACGGACCAACAACTCGAGCAGAGACATGGACTTTGAGCTTAAACTCTATTATCACTAAATGAAATAAAACATATACTGTGTCATTGATTATATAGATGGGGTTGATTTCTCTAATTCGTGAATTCGTCTAGTCTATATCAGTTCATCTATATCAATAAAATGTAGTTACATCCAGTCATCTGAATGGCGCTCCTGAAGGCTGCAAAGATGTTTCGTGAAAGTTAAGTCCTGTAAATAAGTTCAGAACAGTGAATTGCAAAACTTTAACACAGTTACAGTAAGATTCTACATATATCAATCAAAGATGACCTATCATGATATTTTCCCATTTTTTTTTTATCTCGGAAAAAACAACGATGTAAGCAGATTGAAATTACTTTGGTTTGTTTATGAGATTTTTGACAATTTTAAGAGACATAAGAAGAAGCAATGATCTTGGAGGGTAATGGGAATTGAAACAAAGCCCGATTACTTCAAATATCACAATCAACATATAAAACCCTATCCCTGAAGATTGACTACCTTATATACAGTAAGATTGACTACCTTATATACAGTAAGATTGACTACCTTATATACAGTAATCGTTTTTTCCGATGGGGTTAAGATCTTCGCGTTTTCGCAGGCCATCGCTTTGGTCACGAAAGCTTTATTCTTAAATTATTATTAGGAATCATCTGAATTATATATGCACTTCAAGTCAATGCAAATCGCTTGATTTCGATTCTCTAAAATCTAATAGATCGCAAAAAGTTTCGCCCACGAAAATAACTAACTATGCGGTATTTTCCAAAAATAGCAATACGTTGAGATTTTCAAATCAAAAATTTCATTTTCAACTGTATTTCTTATTTAAACCTTGTGCATACATGTTATGTGATAATGTCTATGTATATCATTTAAACACTAATTAAAAACAGTGGCAATATAATATAATCTAACTGTACATAAGAGGACAATAACGCATTAATAATATAAAATATATCAACATGAAGGATTTCGTTAAAAAAAACTACCGATAAATAATATAAAAAGATAAGAATATGAATTATCAGAGATATATGCCCTCGCTACATATATATTTAGACGCTGAATGTCCGTAACGTTGGATAGCATCAGCCGGGGTAACAATTCTGCCTCGTTGTGGATAATGATGTGCGTTCCCGCCATCCATTTGAAGCAGACGACTGTTGATATGGTCAGAATTGTCCGGTGTAGAACACCTTTGAGGCCTTAGCTCATTCAGAGAATTAAAAACCGGAAATTCTGAACCGGATGTGTGATCGGCTTTGACTAGGTTATTATATACACGCCGATGTCCTGTACGTTCAAATGGATGCGAATAGAGGTTGTTTTCAAGATGGCCGTTTGGGAGTTTCCGGTGTTTGTTTTCCTCAGTAATTGCGGGTAGTGATTGTCGACTTTGTCGGCTGCTGTTCCGCCGTACAGCTTGTTTTGTTAGAGCAGAGTTATTGTTCTTTACTTCCTCTCTGCGTTTTTGACGATACGCTTGCCATGTGATCGAAGTGACGTCAGATTCAGCTAATCGATGTATATTATCTCTTCGTTTAGATCTGTAAATTAAATGAAAATCAAACAAACTTGAAAGTCAGTTTGAATCAGAGATGATAAGAAAATCTGTATGGATATTGCTCTCTTTTAGTTCTCTATCTCAAATCGCATTGAATAAAACGAAATGAAGAACATAGTTCATTATGTATGTTTTCCTAAAAAGTAACATTTTATTACTTATTAACTTTATGAAGTTAATGTTTAAGACGAGTACACACTAGTAATAATTTAAATCATGAAATCTTTACAAACTAAAATGTCCAATGTGACTATATCCGTATATGCATGCTATATACATGTATATAGGAGTTACTTCCCATTATTTATCTTATTGTCAACTATATCGTTTCTGTCTGTTTGATACATGTATGTGAATTGACTTAATTTTCTATTCCATATTAGTTGAATATTTCGTTTAAAGAAAAGTGAGAATGGGATAAACGAATTGATGGAAAACTGGTTTGAGAGCCTGTCTGTTGAGAGATCAATCCTTGCCATCAACTGCAAGACTATGTTGATTTTTAACATGGATTTGAAATTAGGAAGTACCGTATGATCATCTGACGACATCCGTGTATGAGAAGCTTGAACAGGAACCACACCACTTCCAGTAAACTGATCGCAGAGATCCCTACTAGTATGGCAGACATACCACCGATCCCTGCCACAAGGTCCAGAAGCTGGAAATGCGAAAAAAACGAATAAAATAACCCATTCTTCATTCCAAAGGCGGCCTGTCGTGTACATAACATATAACTCGTTATCAAAGTGTTATTTTTAGTGTTTGTCTCACATCACAAATATCAGGTCAATGAGGGATATTAATAATAGTTTATGGGAAATATTGCTTCTTATCTTTAGACGAGCTATCAACCATCAGACCACTTAGTAGAAGCAAGAACCAATGAAACACTCTGTTAATGTCCTATATCTCAACACCCATTATATTACAAAAACACCCATTATATAACAAAAACACCCATTATATTACAAAAAACACCCATTATATTACAAAAACACCCATTATATTACAAAAACACCCATTATATAAACACCCATTATATAAACACCCATTATATAAACACCCATTATATTACAAAAACACCCATTATATTACAAAAACACCCATTATATTACAAAAACACTCATTCCTTAAAGTTCTAATGTTATGAAAAAAAATCATTACAAAATGAAAATTAAACAAACTTGAAGGCTTGGCAATGGACCTTTGCCATGTTTTAGCAATGACATCACTTCAATATTGCATGTATTACCAAATTAGGAAGATGCTTTAGTGTAAATATTTCAAATACTAGTTTGAAGAATGTTCTAGCCATGACATCAATGCCATATTGCATGTATTACCAAAGGAAGATGCTTTGGTACGCATTTATAAAATACTAGGTTAAAGAAATCACTGAATAACAAGTTATCAATTCGCTGAGAGGTCTTACCGAAAGTGATGATTCCGTGACGGACTCTTCTACCATATTTTTGTAGTTCACTGTCACCTTTGCCAGGGAATTCCTTAGAACAGAAATCACGTTTTTGAAAATATTTATCATTTAAATTACAGGTTGTTAGTTAATAAAATGTCATGAATCCATTTGTTTTCGGGATACATTAGTTTGCGTTTTCATATTTTCAATATTTCTGCGACCACGGGCTGTGTATCAATGTAAGTATTCGCGAAAATTTTGAATTTGCGTTCCAGCTCTTTCTCCCTGCTTCTCGCAAAATTACGCAAAAATTGTATTTCGCAAAATCAAGAGTATACAATTGGTATTTAACATATTTTATTTCGTTGAAAAATGTAAAAAAGATATATGTATATATATATAATTACCTTAGATTTTCTTAGTATTTCTATAATATCATATTCAATATTATTTCTAAAAGATTTTTATTGTTCGCACCAGGACTAAAATAAACATTGCAATGAAAGGGAATATATTTCCTTAAACATTTTGCTTTTCCTCATCACGTTGACACAAAACAAATATAAATGTATTTGCTTACCTGATGAAGTGATGCGAACCGTTGATTCCTTGCTGTAGCAAGAACTGCTCTACGTACTCAATGTTCCTAGCGGTCGGCCAGTCGGATGAGGAAGCTTCAACATTGTACAACGATTGGCTGAAAACATATGAGGTAAACAAAACTATGAAACCATTGATAGCAAATAATCCATCACATAATTACTGTAAACCACTTCATGTTCGAGATACACAAATTTTCGCGTGATTTTGCGGGCTGGATCTCAAACGTGAATTCAAATTTTTCACGAATAATTGTGTAACGCGTACATATGGATGCACAGCTGTCCGTGAGAAACACTGACCGCAAATTGATTACATGTATGTAGTATATATATCTTATAATATCTATTTCAACATACTGAACATCATTTATAATTTACTATATAATAAGTGTATACGCGAATAAAGAGTAGTTTACAATACAAGACAAGCAAATTTTCAAACACAGACACAAAAACTAGAACCAGGTGTTCCAAAAGAGTAAACAATGTTTCTTCTTCGACGATCCCAACTTACAAATTAAGGTAAAACTGGATTTTACTATAACTACTCTGATTGTGATAAAACAAAATTAAAATGGCTTTGATCATGTTTTACTGACCATTACACGGAAAGGTGCAACAAGTTGAATATTTCCAACTAATTGAAGGAGATATTTCGACAATATTGATTTTGAATTTTAATGAAGCAATATTTTTTAAGGTTTTCATTTTTAGGACCACTTAAACGTCCCACGAAATCACGAAAATGACATCGCCGCAAAAATTCAAAGACATATTTTTTCATCCGTTCTGTTTTAAAAATGTGTATAATTCAATAAAGTAGGCCATACCTGCATCTAGGGAGACAACCGCACTCCAGTTTCCCGAGAGAGTACAGTTTCTGTATTGTTTTTGCACAGACATCTGAAAATAATGGTCCATCAAGCCATAACATTAATTTGTGACAAAACATAAAACCTACAGTACAAGATAAGTTTCTTTGTATTCTGTTATATAAGTCATCCACTGATTGCAAATACAATATTGTTAATTATGAGTCATAGAAAGATCAGTTGTCATCTGGAACATTTCATCTTTCACTATGTGTCAAGTATCTATATTAATTAAAGTTTCTTAGCTTCGTTTCTGTAACAAAATAAAAAAAAAATCTCATTATGATTTTTTTTCATAATGACGGTCTCATCGATAAATGAGTATCGATAATACATAAATGTACATTAATATGTTATATCGTGTTACTGGTTTTGAAAACCTAAACGTTAATTTTTGTACATGATAAATTCCCCAACCTCAGATCATGCCTATGAAAAAATAAAAGAGTGATGTAATCGTAGTTATCCGTCAATTATATTCGTTGTACAGAAACGTACAAAACAAAGAGTGTCGTTGTAAAATGAACAAGCTAATGTTGAACTACGAATGAACTTACTTTCAAATTTGACATCAACGCGACATTGTTCCGTTGCCATGACGTCAAATGACCTTTGACACCGACAGAAAGACGCTATCATATCATCAACACATTTCCTCAAGCAGGCCTGGGAGGTAAAGAAAAAAATGAAATAAAGTGATATATTTCATATTCAATGCCACGAGTTTACACAAGTGTAAACGCTTCATATATAGAAATATTTGGTATGCCATTGTAATTCAAAATTTCCAAATTATTGTTTACGTATATATTGAAACTGTCCTTTAAACAGCTATTCACTCACGTTTTAACAAAGGTTCAGAGTTCAAACAACAGGTAAGCCAAGAACAAAACAATTATAACTGTATAAGAATTTTCATACGAAGTCTCGATTTGGATTGTATAGTATACATTCGAGCGTGATTTGATTTCCAATCTTTATCGATCAGAAGAAAATGTTACTGAGTATACTTTAATATACACTGTACTAGATGTCTGTTTAAATACTGTACAATACTAACCTGTGTTACACATATATTCGTATTACAGTATACAATTACACTTACATTAGCAGTACTAGTTAGACTAGATATATTTACACCTGTTTAAACATTTTTTGTATATGTACAATATTATGTAAAGCCTTTTACAATATTTGCAATACACATTTACAGTTGCATTAATCAGAAAGGAAATCATGAACTAATTCTAGGCCAAAAAGTGTCAATCCAATGTAAGTGTTTACTAAAATATACGGTTGGACAACCTTATATTTTAGTAAAATCATCCAAAAGTTTAATCTTGGAAGATTAGAGAAACAAACTATTTTCATGGTTTTTTTCAGTTATTCATAAGGATATTGGGAATTAATTGTAGGCCAAAATGTAAGGCTGTACTAAAATATAAGGATGACCAATAATACAAAAGTGTTATCTTTGAAGATAAGAGAAACAAACTATTTTCATGTTTGTATTAAGATATTGGTCATGAGGCCGTGTGTTTTGCCTGCGTTCATTAATTACTTATTCCTGAAAGATTTCGACTAACATCAGCAATAGGCAAGTGTGTTATATGAAACAGAAATGCGTAACCGGTTCAGTTATTTTATCTGTTAAGCAAATTATGTACTAGCTTAAAGTAATTAACATATGTTTGATAATAAGCATGATACGCCAATCATAACAATTACATTTGCTGAAATTTGAAAACATGAATAATTCTTTCTAGTTGATAACTTACTGTGTTTCTTGCAAATACTCCTACCTTTTGAGAATAATATTGTTGATGATTACAATCTTTTGTTCTTTCTATTCTGGATTTCTGGAAATAAAACAATATTGAATATATAAATTTTATGTAAAGCATACACATGTAATATAATTCAATCTTGTTTTTGACTGATTTTCTTTCACACACTTTACATATAAAACGACCTCCATTTTGAACAGTCTTTGACAGAAAATAATCGAATTTGAGCCGTAAATTATATATATATGCCGACATTAAAAATGGTCTGCAACATCAAACAGCACTTTTATCTGACTGGCAGCAGGTCATATCTGGGTATCATATATTGTCTATGTAATGTCTGTATTGATTCAGTGAGTTCTCACTCCTTAGAGAGAAATACAAGATTGTACAGAAATAACAAAAACAAAATCACTCTCAATCACTCTCAGCAAGGCAGCACTAAAAGCAAAGTAACTATCGAATAAAACGGGATTAAATATTAGAAAGGAAGTAGCGTTTAAAACGTTCTTACGTGTACTTTTACCAAGGAATTCATCTAGAAACGTGTTTTATTTTTGAAGATAGAGAAGTGTTTGTTGTGGAATGTTTAAGCGAACGGAGATTGGTCGTTATTGCTACAAAAATGCAGCCATGAAACGTAAAATGTATGCATTACAGTAGCTGAACAGTAAAAAGTTTAATGAATAATTCACAATCTAGAATAAAGACGTTGTGGTAATATCGAGGAATAGTTTTCGGAATATACCTTTTGTGTGTTTATAAAGACTGTCGTGCCTGGTTGAGCTAGTGTTAAGGTATTTTGACCGCTGTCTGTCTCCCCAACATACACCCGCGCACCGACAGATGGGGTAAGCTCCCCGACCGTCTCATCTGGCTCCACGTTCAATAGGAAACTGACTGTTTCTGAAAAAGGGAAGTTAGGGTTTTGAATGATGGGAAAACATGTGAATTATCATATGAACTGATTAATGAAATAAAACCATGCAAATATTCATTACCAATGCAGTTACCAACAAACTATCGAAAAATATTGAAAGAAATACCAAGACATATCTGAGGATTTCAACTCTTTCTCTTCTACATCTAGTTCTAGCTATTTTTGTAAGAAGATTATGGCACCTATCAAAATGAATATATCAAATTATAAAATATATAGGTTTATAGAAATGATTGTTTAATATATACCTATATTATTACCCGGATTTGAAAATGTCACGCAGTTTCCAAGTTCTGGGTCCTGATGTTCATTGAAATATCTGAAAAATTAAAATATACAATGTCATTTAGCTTGATATTT
This sequence comes from Argopecten irradians, assembly GCF_041381155.1. NCBI lineage: Eukaryota > Metazoa > Mollusca > Bivalvia > Pectinida > Pectinidae > Argopecten > Argopecten irradians. The sequence continues at coordinate 41,423,257 of NC_091143.1, forward strand.
TTACACAGTAATACACTTAATACGGAACATATTTTAACGGAAACCTTATTTTAGCCTTTTAACGCCAGTAATATTCCGCTGAAATAATATTATGCTAATTTTAGTTTTGTTTGTCGATAACCTAGCAGTTTCTGCAAATGCGCAATTTTATCTTAAATCTAGATTGGTTTACTGGTTAACATTACACTGCGTGTACACTTTCCTGCATTTCCGTACAACTTATGTTATCCTGATGGTACACATTGATTTTGACGAGTATTTGTTAGAAGAACATTTCGATATACTATGTGGTTAAAAAATTTAAATTCAAAAGAAGCAGGCTCATTTGGTACCACAATTGATCTAAAACACGTATCTTCACAACACAATATTCATGAAAACCAACTATACCAACAAACCTCGTAAAAACCTTTGAATTGTACGACCAACATATGCCTGACCAAGGAAAGCATTTTATTACTGAGAATTTCTATTGAATATTTCTGGCAGAGAAAGTTATGTTTTCCCATGAATAATCGAAACAAAGAACACTACCAAGAGCAATCTCCGTCAGTGTGTATAATGATGTCTTGTGCATCCATTTACATATAGCTATATGTACCCATGCAATTGCTCCTCTCATTTATAATAAAAAATGGCCATAGGTCATTATTTTAAAGAATGAATTGATAGCTTTAACGAATAATGTATTGTGTTAGTACGTAGATACACCCACAATATTGATATGGAAAATTTTATGTAACATACGTTAAGATGACGATGCTGTTAGTTTTCGCTGTATTGGCTGATAGTACCCATGCTTTATTTTTGTTTTATGGAGGTATAAAATAATTCTACTTTACACAATGTGCTCTTTTGGCAGCATTGGAAGCGTTAGACAAGTCAGAGTATTAAGGGTATTTCCATCCATATTCTTCCGTTTAATACCGATGATATACAATCTACATACTTATCAACGTAATAATGTAATATGCATTGAAAAAAGTACTAGTTATTGTCACCCTGAAGTTAAGAGTTTGGTTAGTTCGACGTCCTATTAACAGCCGGGGTCATGTAAGGACGTGCCAGGTTTGATGGTGAAAGATAACCGGAGAACCCGGAGAAAAACCACCGAACAACGAACAGTACCTGGCAACTTCCCACCTTGGGACTCGAACTCGCGACCCAGAGGTTAAAGTTAAGGAGAGTCAACACGGAACGCATGATACCATGACTGACAATAATAGCATTGTGACCAAAAACTGGAAATTAGCTTATATGATAACATAGTATAGACAAAAACAATAAAAAATATGATTTACGTGTGAATAAAGATATATTATCAATTTTGTCCAGTTTCCTTGTCGTGTTTTGTTCTTCTTCATTCAACTCTTGGTATAGTGAGAATTTTGGATGGCCTTGGACATATAAACTGTGTAACGCTCTATTGCCCGGAAGAAACGGAGTCCGGAAAACTAATATTCAGAACGGAAATGTGACGGAACAGATTTTATTATTAGTGAAAAAGACTTTGGCAGTTTAGGAATTTGCAATCCAGACATTTCATTTGGAAACGCTCGTGTCCGGATCACCGGGTCCAATACATTGCATCCTTGATATTTGAAGGATTAGTATCACTATCGTAATACTTACTCCTGGACCGTGTCATAGCATAACTGAAGGCACTTTAGGAAAAACTCATTTTTAAAAAATTATAGAGACAGTGACGCCCAACGTCAAAGTCACAAAGTCAATCATGTGTACCGTTATTTAATTCTTTTGTCACCAAATGGCAAAACTACCTGCCTCATATGTTGTCGCACACAGAGCCTTCATTTTTGGTATGGAATTTTCCACGGATGGATATGACGACAGTGATAGTAATCCCTTTATAATGGAGGATGAATGTATTGTAATGATTCGTTAATCTTTGGACCAAAAGGATTTAAATATAAGTTTGATAAATAATAGATATATAGGGAACCTAAACAATAGTGTGTTTAATTCACTACACAAGACATCCCCAGCCTGTCGCAGTTCAATATTTTACTATGTATATACTATGTATATACAATGTATACATAGTTATACAATATTTTACTATGTATATACTATGTGTATACAATGTATACATAGTTATACAATATTTTACTATGTATATATACATAGTTATACAATATTTTACTATGTATATATACATACTGCAGTTATACAATATTTTACTATGTATACATAGTTATACAATATTTTACTATGTATATACAATGTATACATAGTTATACAATATTTTACTATGTATATATACATAGTTATACAATATTTTCATATATATACAGATGAGAATCAAATATCGACCATAGACTGCGTTGAATCGGGGTTGTGTGATACAAGGGCCAAATATGGATTTCTTAAGCTCCCATTCAACCTTCTGACACAAAACGTTATCAAACGTCATTTACGTCAAATATCTAACAGTAGTTTACAATTATATCACATTTAAAGGCAGCTGTGGTTACATTATCTGATGCTGTGTAATTGTGACCGGTTAACAGATTTGTGCCCATAATACAAGGTATTGTTGTCGCCTGGACAGACCGAAAAGTAAACAGACCAATGTACGGAATAAAAGCACGTTGAATCAGCTGTCATTTTGCATATATATTTGTAGATTCATTAGTCGGTGGAGTTTTGCAACTTGTTTTTTATTACACGGATCACAGTGCTTGAAAAGCATCCACATGGTACATGTACACAGGGTGTAGTCATCTAACAATGCTGGTGCACAATGACACAGTCTGAACACAATGATTACCACAACTCAGAAATAAACATGATAAAACAATAGTATTAAAATAGGATACTGACATAATAACAAAACACTTTCAAAGAAGAAAGTGATTATATGGCTTCTTCTAAAATGCATATTGGTCAATCCGTGGGTTATGTGACATTTTCAATTGAAAGAGGTTGGTAACAGAGACAAATATATTTTGCCACTTACACAACTTATATTAAACACTTAATCACCATAAATTGTCATTTTTAATAATGGTTTAACGTTTGTTACGTTTTTGGTAAACGTTTTTTTTTTCCCCAATCCATCTCTCGGAGAATTCTTCTTAGCGCAAGGGCATGTGACCTTCACAATCAGATCAATTTAGATCGGTTTTTTTTTTTTATTTAAAACTGATTACACTATCCCGTGCCTTGTGGTCCCTGATAAGGTTAAATACGTCTTTTAAACCACACGGGTGCACTGAGCACGAATCTATTACGTAAAGTAGGGAATAGAATATCGATTAAGACATAGCAATTCGGGTAAAAGATGTGTCGGCGTTGAAATCAGTTGCGGGAGGTTTCTAATTTAATTATCGCTAGAATTCAGTTTTATTTAATTTCAAAAAACCATGGACTGTATATTAACGTTCTGTATTTCGAATTATATTGATATTTTCATTAGGAAATTATCCCTATCTAATGCCTTCTCATATTACATAAAACTACAGATTAAATTCTCAAAACGATAATTTGTTTGAAATATTTCAATAACTTCAATTCAATAGGGATTGAGTAAAATTCAAAACTGAATGTTTCAAACAAAGATAGATTGCTGTTTATTACAAAATGGTCAATTTCTTAACAACTTTTAAATTGCTTGTAAAATTTGAAAAGGTATTGGCCTTCTAAATTTGCTTTCTAGGCAGGTAAATAAAAAGAGCTGTTTTAGTCAAATATTATTGCTGGATAATAGAGTATATTAATTTTGTTCTCGATGTGATTCGGAATCAGTTTTGATTTTGAAAATCATTTTTTTCACTATATATTGAAATGAAAAAAAAAATATTGCGTGACTTTATATTTCTAAATTACAGTATTCACTTTAGGTGTTAGTCTAAGGTGATATTAACCTTTAGTCCATGGTTTGTCATGCTCAAAATAGCTGGGTATAGTGTAATGGTTCTCTTTAAGAAAATTCAGCCGTACCTTGATAGAAAAAAATAATATCCCAATATAATGGAAAGTAATTCCGGGTATTTGTACATGTTTATATCAAATAATTATATATGATCATAGGACAATATAAATGAAATTTCATGGCGACAATGAGAATAATTGCTCCTTCAAATTGTTGTTTAGAGAAGGGCAGCTATATTTATCGCAGGCCAGGTGTATTTGCAAATTATTATATTATGACTTGAAAATACAAATACTTATTTTTAAAGGAGTACAGTATTATAAGGTTAATTGTCTCTTTCATCATATCGTTTGCTGCAAAATTATGTTCATTTTACACTACTTTGCAAAATCATATTGTTTACATTTTGTTTTTTCTCTGATTATAAGAATATTAAGCTTATTGATACAATATTTCATATTTAATCTAGTTATGTAGTATGTGCATATATGACTACATATATGGTTCCAAATCATGAGCGAAAAAACTGCGTATGCACATTGAACACTTTGTTTTTCGTGATTTTTCCTTAACTAAGAGATTAATTATTGCAATTGGGTATGGAGGGTCAGGATGACATCATGATCCATACAGCAAAGATGTATACCACTGACACAATCAAGAAAGACTGACATGCTTGCGTTCATTAGAGTATTTTGAAATTCTATTTTTCTGTCATATTTTATATAAATATAAGCATAATATGTCTATGGCTGAAAGCTGAAAGATATTTTGTTTTATTTGTAATTTTGGGCTATTGACGGGTACATACAATTTGAAGACAGTATGTTTCATGGGAAAGGATTTAATTTGGACATCAGACTTTTAACGTGTTGTGTGAAACATGCCTCACTTTTCCATCTACATGTATATCTCACGATATCGTTCGTTTTGTTAGATTATATATCCTTTGTTATAGTAATGATAGGTTGCGATGCCTATACGATAACAGTATATGAAACCTGAATAACATAATAGTACATATGCATGTTTGAATTATCATAATCGAGGCCAGTTTGAACACATGAAAGGAACTTCCCTCTTTTTTGTGTTCTATCCTGTTTACTTTAAATCAACGCGTTTCCCATTCACTGCGAAAGGTTGCTGAATCACAATTTACACACATCAATGTAGCATTAAGATTTAATTTCACAAAAGAGAAATCTAAACTTTGAAATACGCCATTGGGTTATGTTTCGTGTTCTATTATGTCATTTTAATAAACAAACACAATTTAATACAATTTTATACAAGAGATAATTACTTCATTATATACAATACAAGGTAAACTTATCATTTAATCTCTTATTCAAAAACATATCTACCCTATCAGTTTAAAAAAAAAATTTCGATTTCCCACAAGATACCATCCGATGACATTCATTAACAAGAAAATACTGACAATTTGAAAATTCACATAACCTGGTAAGGGAAATGCTATGCTATATAGATATGGACAATTTATAAAGCTTTCTCAAAAGAATATATTTTTAAGCTATAGATGAAAGCCTATACAATTTCCTTAATAAAATAACATGGTAACGTAGTTTAGAAAAAACTTGTTTTTGGACCATGGTCTATTTTTAACACTTACTTAACATTTTTGACTTTTTATTCCAATACTGTGATTCAGCTCTTAAATTATTCATTCTAGGTTTGGCAGTTTCTTGTGAAGAGGTAAATCACGTCAAACATCATTATACGTAAAGATTAGGAACGGTCAGGAAGTATGTTTAAAAGACTTTGTGACCTAGATTACATAAATCAGATAAACTTTAACACTTATTGTCTGTGTAAATCCACACCTTATGGTCACACAATTAAATTCTATTTATAGGTAAAACTCCTCTCTGAGTAAGAATTGACAGATAAATGGTGACCATTAGCCAGGGCATTAGTTTGGCCAAGTAAACAGTGTGTCCATGGGAAGGTGCGTAATTGTGTAAATCGACTTTAGGTCGACAGAATGAGAAATTAAATTTATAAATCACTACAAACACGTCCTAAATCAATCAGCCAGGTGTATCTGTGGATCATTTTATTGTAATACCATAATATCTGCTGTAAATATGCTTACAATAAATGAGAAATATATTTTTAGAATAATGAGTGAGATAAAGGTCAATTATATGTATCCGGGTTGCTAAAAGGAGTGACCTAAAGTCATAGCGTAAATTTAAAGCTTAACGAGTAAGGAGCCTCTTTAAAATCAAACTGTATTTACAGCTATTTCGTCGCCTTAATGCTAATTTTTCTAATTAAAGATAATGATTATCTTCAAAATGACTGGAGAGGACATGTTATCATATCTTTAACGCTAATAAAATGACAAAATCTAGAAAAGAGGGAAATGACAAAGGAATCTAAATATCCTAAAGCTAAAAACGATTATTTTAGTGCATAACTATATTCATTTGGTCATTCTGTTGCCACATTGTTTATAATCTACACATGAAATGATATCAATAACTTTCACTTGATATCCATAGACAACACTTTTGATCTATGTTACTATACTATTGTGTCACTTTCCCATGGGCTTTGAAATCAACACGATTGAATTAATATGTTTACTTTAAATATAAACTTTATTTTACATCGATTGCAAAACAAGTTACAATGTACATAACCTATACAAAGCTCTTTCGTTGGCCGGATGTTAGCACGCAAGGGGTCGTATAGTGGGAGGAAACCAGAGTGCTCAGAGAAAACTCACCGGGCAGGTAACTTCTTACCTTGTCATGTTCATGGGGGTATTGAAACCCGGCCGGTTAAATGAAAGACTAGTGGTTTAACTACTATACCACCCCATCAAAAGTATGTTTACTTTGAACATTTTATATCCTGAACATATCTTTATTCTAATTTTCGACAAAAAGATATGTCATGAAAATGTCAAACCCTACACACTTTGTACTTTATGTTCAATGATTTGGTGATGTGGAACAATCACAAGTCACTGAAGCGGAACAATTTATATCCGGGCTATCACGCCAACTACTGATAATAGTCACTACAGTCATTAAACTGTAAATTGAAATGACAGCCGACGCGTGGCCAACTTGCCAACCCGCCAGCAAATCCACATAACAAATAATTCATCATGCACTAAAACTTATAACTTTCCTGAACGTGTCACTAGATCATCTGTCATCAGTGCCCATGCTGCTTCTGTAGCTTTAGCTTGTTAGAGTATGACGTCATCCATTATGACGTAAAGTTACTATGTAGTTCAATTATCAGAGATAAATGTTATTTTTTATGTTTATTAGTGTATGAACGTCATTTTTGTCTTGTGTATCTTTGGCATTATCTTTAGAGTATTTAGATATTGATGATGATGTTTTGTACAAACATTAATTATTCTCCCTCCCCGTAAACACGTTTGGCTCATAGTACGATACTCTACAAACCAGAATCAAGGGGTCAATGTTTGAAAGAGTCTGATTAAAACTGCATATGCATACCTGTACATTGTGTGTGGTACCCCGTATTATTCAGAACTGATTAAGTGCATTGCTTATACAATATGTAATTAAGGAGAGTGCCAAATTCTTCACCTCCGATATCTATAACATTTTAATCAGATATTGTGTTGAATTTTAATAAGATTATTATTGATATTTCAATTGTGAAAAATATGTACTAATGTGCCAAATCACATTCATCTGACGCTACATTCAATAGGCTTGTTGGAATGTTGTGACCCTGTTATAATTCCACACAGAATGTGCATTGGTGTTTGATACAGATATCATGGTATGTCTAACATTTTGGCTTAAATATCAAATTTCAGCAATAAGCGAATTTATGTATTGGCCCCTCATCAACATATATGCGCTATAGAAAGAAAATGGCATCGGACAAATACAAGCTAGCAATATATTTCTCAAACTTCACGAGTCAAGTGTAAAATCTGTCAATGTCAGCATTTTTACCGCCATGCCTACAACGATAAGTTACGATCGCTTACTTTTCCGGAGCTTATGGTTCTTTTTTCTATTGCGCTCTTAATAATTATCATATATTACTGCAAACCCACTTTTTTCGGCGACTATCATACCAAAAAACATCCTCGATACTCGAGTATCGAGGCTGACTAAAATATCACGGCTCTTTAATTCCGCGATTTTTATTGTTATAGGTTCTACCTATTTTCTAAATCATTTCATGGTGATTCCTTCTACCGTATTCTAATCATCTGCCATAAATAAACAAAATTGAATCACACACAAAAATAGATGGTTTTACTGTAATCAATCTTACCACATAGTGTTATATTATTTCAACCATTGCTTCATGATGCCATCCACGAACACTGATACACTGAAATGTATCTAGAAAGGGTAGTCAAATTCATGACGCATTCTTTGCAAATAGAAATTGAAAGAATGTAAGATATTCTTCAGGTTAGAAAATATGAATTTTAAGCGGTTCTTTAACACAACATATATAATCATCATCGAAGTGAATGCAACTTTTTGCTGTTGATATAAAACCATGTCTAATGAAGATAAGAGTCGCTATAGAACGACAAAGTACTCTTTTATATAACTATGTCATATAACAGCAGATTACATGTACTATGATCCCTGAAACTTCTGCATTTTTTATGGAATATGAATGTCAGACTAAACTGCAAATCCCTTAAAAATGTAAAACTGCTCACCATTGTATAGCATTTTTGAAAGGGGCTTACCATTTAATATAAGCAATGTGATTACAAATTATTTTGTTTTTCCTTTTTTTATTCTATCTTACAAAATGTAGTTCCGTTTATAATGTTATTAATGCAGTTTACATTCTTTAAGTTATAGAATGCATCTGTAATATTCCAAAGATATTAATAAATTTAACAGAATATGCATGTCACTTGTAAATATCTTAAACATTCATCCTTTTCCTTCTTACAACACATTTTACCACGTATATAATATTTCGCGTCTTTGATATTTTCGACTACAAAATTTTGCGATCAAAGGATCAAACTGAAAATCGAGCATTAATATTGGCGTTTTATACAATCATTCCGCGAAGCATTAGAATTTGCGTTCAAGATCTGTCGTGAAATTACACGAAAATGTGAATCTCGCAAAAACAGAGTGGTTAACGGAACATACCTCAGTGTATACATTACACGTTAAAGAAACTATTGTAAATGCGTATAACATTAAATATCGTTTCAAAACAAAATAACATTTCCCGCTTATGGTTGATGCTGATAACACCATACCTGTTTTTGTTGCAATTTTTCCCGTCTGCCCAGCAATGAACGATCAGTGTGTCTTTCCTGTGGCCGTACGTCTGTAACTCCGATTTAGTAGGATTGACAACCTCCCTGAGGATTTCCACACCTTCCTGTATCCCCCAGAGGTATAATGATCCGTAATCAGTCGGGGAGGACATGTAGGAATAGGGTAAATACTCCTCTTCCAGTTCACTGTAAAGTGATGCTAGCTCGGAAGGTTGAAGAAGGCTTGTCAAATTTTCATACAACGTCGTCCGTTCTAAAAGTTCCTTCGCTGTCAGCGTCTGTTGTCTCTGTTGTAGAATTTTATTTGTTTTTGTGGAAACATCCAGTAACGCTTGAAAGCGGTTTTGAGACTGTTGTAATGCTGATTTTCGTAGTATATTGTTATTGCAGATTGTGATATTTGGCGACGAAGATGAAAATGGCGGAATTTTGTATGACAAGGTTTGAAAATGTGATGCGTTTTGATAAATATCTGCATATAAATACACAATGTAAGACAAGGCACCGAATCCCAAAACTGAAATAATTATCCAAAACACACTTTCAACTACAGAGGCATATCCTACACGACTGCATCCATGAATATCTAGCTGTCGCACCCATCGTTTTGCGCGGGAAAAGGCAGACGACCGTCTCTTTGCATCATTTGCTAATTCTGTAAGATGCTTCCATTCCATGATTGGTCCTTCCTGGATTCGATCATACCCCCATCTCTCCCTCCTTTCATCGGATTCTGAAATCGAGGTAAAATACCGTTCGCACCTGTGTTGCCAGGAATTAGAATCTTCATCCATTATAAATCAATTTTACCTTGTGTGCAGCCTTCTCTCTCAATGTGTTCAAGTCGTCTGCTCGGTGTAGTACGGGGATCACTGATATAATCATAAAACTGCCGCGATATACGCCTTTATTATTCGGTTAAAAGTCACCGCGCGGAACACCAACTCTGTCGGTATCTGATTGGGTAGTTTTTACTTATCGGTCATAATAACACAATTGAAGTGTATATACTTGTTAATACCAAAGGTATGGTAGGCTATTTATCCCACCGCCGCCACCATTTAATCACCTCGCGTAACCCTCGCCTGGTCAAGGTGGGGTTAATGAGGCGGGGCTCTATTGTTGACGAAAGGGGTTGACATAAGTGAGCTATAAAATACGCTGGCTACCACTGAAATTGGGTTCATTGGAAGTTGAATTTTTTAACATTGTATAATGGGTTCATCTTGTTTCGCACAAAAGTCGGGTTTATATGTTACGTGTAGCATGGCGACACATGCAAATCCAGATTTCTGGCGTTACGTTATGCCGTTATATAAATTCGAGTGTGGCGGTTCAAATAGCGGTGTTTCGTCTAAGGTATGATAAATGGTCTTTGTGTTATGAAACGATGGAAAGCTAGTAGAATGTGCCTATTTCATCAAAGAAAGTCGGTAGATGTAAAGAAAAAATACACAATACAGTATACGTTTCAAAGATTTTGGGCAATGCTCAAGATATCCGAAGAAAACGATATGGTCACTGTTGATATTCTAGATCTAGAAACATTTTTAAAACGTTATCACCTCAATATACTGACACTTTATTTTTGTTTTTATTTGTTTAATATCTAATTAACAGCCAGGGTCATATATTAAAAGGACTTGTTGGTGGAGAACGACGGAGTACCCGCAGAAAACCACCAACAGCGGTCTGTACCTGACAGCTGTCTTATATGGGGTTCAAAACTCGCAACCCAGAGGTGTTGCGAGATCCTGTAATCAAATAAAGTAATAGATATAGAATCTTGAACTAGACAGAATTCACATTGAAATTCCCATCAAAGACTAATTAATACTATAAATCATTAGAATTTAAAACATTTTATTTATTTATTTATTTATTTATTTATTTTTGGAAATTATAAAAATCTAGCAGCCCTTATCATGTAACCTACTCTTTTTTCTTTTTTCAAGTACAATGTATATGGATACAACATTAGATAGCCTTCAACTGAATCACCTTTTTTCTCAATGTCACTGACTGTAGCTGAACAAGTCCATATAACGATAGTGACAGTAACCCCTCCATTATCGAGGATGGAGCATGTTTTGTGGTCCTTTTGCTTTGTGTTTAACTTTCTTCAACAGCTTTAGTAATCCAAAAAGGTCTGAAGAAAAGTCAGAGTACCTTGAGGTAAACCATACAGTACAGTACGTATGAACTGCCAGCTGATCTTTTGAACTCATGTCCTTGATGTTAATTATTAAGTGTAGACATAAAACGCTAATTCAAGAATTACTGAGGTGGTCGCTACAGACAGTTTTGACTGTGTATCCAAGAGGAGTAGACATTTAACGCAAGTGGTCGCTGTACAGAGGTGGTCGCTACAGACAGGTATGGCTGTGTATCCAAGAGAGTGGACATTTAACGCAAGTGGTCGCTACAGACAGTTTTGACCGTGTATCCAAGAGGAGTGGACATTTAACGCAAGATGTCGCTGTACAGAGGTGGCCGCTTAAGACAGGGTTGACTGGATGTCTAGGAAATTGGACATTTAACGCAAGTGGTCGCTGTACGGGATGGTCGCTAAATACAGGGTTGACTGTGTATCCAAGAGAGTGGACATTTAACGCAAGTGGTCGCTGTACAGAAGTGGTCGCTGTACAGAGGTGGTCGTAAAGACAGAATTTACCCTGAATCCAAGAAAATGGACATTTAACGCGAGTGGTCGCTGTACAAAGATGATCGCTAAAACAGATTTTACTTTTCTCCGTATACATTAAGTCACATTGCTTGATACCACCTACAATGTAACTGTATAGTGTCGATGTAGTTCACTGGAACTGGCATTATTCGTGCGATAGCTCAAATTCCATATCTGATGAAATAAACAATAAATAATGGCGTAGGTCTTTCTTCTTTTCCCATTGGAATCGGCGTGATTCTATCTCATTGTGGCAGATTATATATGTACAATGATGGTAAAAGGAACTTCGATTGGCACAATGTTGTTATTTTACGTTGTAGAGGAACCTGTAATATCAGGGACACATTATTTCATTGTGTAAGTTTTTTTTTTTTTTTAATGTCTTTAACATAATGCCAGTTAAAAAACTCTCCACAATAAACGAACTAATACAAAATGATTTATGCAGTTTGTATATATGATTCAGAATAACGTCCTTTCGATTTACACAAAAAATATATACACAAATTTACATATATATATACAAAAAAACTAACAGTGGCGTTATAGAGAACTTGTTTTACATTTGACCTGAATGATACAATTTGGATCGATTTAAATATATTAAATTAGCAATATGGATGATTTTTTTGTTATGAGAGAGAGAAAAACACTCAAAAAACCTCTTCAATTGTCCAGATGAGTATAGCATAAAATCAAGTATACAGGCGAACTCTCTTGAAGCAATATGCCTTACATTTCAAAGAAGAAACTATTCAAAACCGACACAAAACTGACCAACAACACACTGTAAAAATGTAATCAAATAAAATATGACGAAAAAAAGCTGAGATATCAGCTCTTATACGTATCTTAAAGTGAATAGTCGGGCAAAGAAAACCAGTCTAAATGCGTACATTGGCCTTCCAAATGTTCTCACATATTAATACGACGGCCAAGTTCTGCTTACGTTTCCCAGTTCTGACCATTTAAGTAAAGGAAAGTTGAAAGCATTGAAAGCGAGGCTGCGTGTAAATGTAACCACGGACATAGTCAGCCGGGAGGACGTTTTAGGATTCCTGTACTTTAAATTAATTTCTTCGTACGCAGACAGATTTTGGCGAGAGATTTTATTTTTCTATTTCATAAGAAATTATACTGGATACATTCACACCATTTTTACCGACTTTAGCCATCCTTGCCCGACTGTTCACTTTAAGTGCTCCACAGCTATGTATAGGTAAAAAAATATACATACCCGGCCTATTATGCTTTCCAATTATTCCCTTCTTATAAATGCATGTATATCTCATTTTTGTGTACAACAACACCGTTTTATCTGCGTAGAACTCTTTAAAGCTACAATACTGAAGTTACGTCACACATTTACTTCGAAATAAGCAGAAAATCGTATTATGAAAGTTCGTCTTAAGAAAGTTTTACTGTAATTGCTTTAGGAATATATTTTATTTCACAACTACCTACGAGTTATAGCTAGCAAGTGAACTACATGTAGCTTATTCGATCGACAGGCAATGATATGTACGTGCCTTAATACTTGATGCATGAAAACTAAGGTTTTAAACCCTCACATCTGTCTTCTAGCTTAATGTTCTAATTTATTGATAGATTAAAAAAACTAAAGAGTCAACTATAGTAAGTTCTATGTGGTGTTTTATATAGACTTGGCGGCAGTTGTGTATCGATTTGTGTACTAAATCCGTTGTAGGCGGTAGCCCTATGTCTTTCGACATGTATTATTACTAGAAAACAATAGTTGTTGATGTGTTTTCATCATGCACGGGCTTTCATGGTTTTAGTATGGTTAGCTTAACCGTTGTACTAGACATGCTCTGTGAACGAAATAGGAGCACGGATTAACTTAAAAAGAAGCTTAAAATTCTTCGACATTAGCAGAAGTTTATTTTAGCAGTACCATTTTACCTGTTCATTTTCCGAAAGCAATTATTTATACAAACGTGCAAAACCATTCGTTGTTTCAAGATGGAAAGTATTGTTTACATGAAATCAAAATCAAAGCTCTTTAATTGCTATGAAAAACTATTTACGAAAATGTATTAAGATAATTATATCGTATATTGTATTAATTAATATTTTGTAGCAGAAACTACAGTTATAAGGTAAAGTGTTGTTAGTATCAGAAGTCTATTTAATTGATTCCTATGGTTCGTTTATAATCCATAGATTCACGTGTTTTCTCGATATATCTGGTATAGCTTGGCTTTTAACTTTAAATTAAATCGATACAGTCTATACGAGATAGCACGCTGGTAGGGTATACATCACTCATAAGGGATTTGAAACCGACATTTTATTATCAGATTATCGGCGCATTACTCCGTATATTCCTACCACACGCGGACGTACGTGTGTACAGACGTATATTCAAATGTACGTAAAATCACAGGCGCTTATATTTTATAGAGATGCCTTTAAAAATTGAACTGAACAGGATTGTTGGTAATCATATATGATCCTTTAGAATAACCAATACCCTTATTCGGCATCCTCGATACTCAATGGGTGTCGATATACCGAAAGTGATAGTAACCCATGGAATAGCGAAAGTGCCTGTCCTGTTAAACTTTTTAAACTGCAACTTGCGCCTGTGCGTACATATGGGTTCACGTGAAATGGTGACAGAGATTTTTGAAAATATCTTTTTTTTTTGTAAATAAAAAAATCGAAAATAAATAGATAAATGAGACGTCAAAAACATGGAATTTTTGTTAGATATAATGTAAAGTAACGGGAAATTTCCTTTAAAATCTTAGCATCTCAGTATCTTGGAGACTCGTACGAGTTATCTCCCTTAAGATCTGCTTCAGCACAATAAAAAACATAGAACGAAATTAAAGCACTCTGTTTTATTAATATACATATCAAAATATATATATAACAGTTGATATTTGCACTAACTAGGACTTTCTTTCCCATTTTGTTCCACAAAGGAACTTAATGGTGACACAAGATAAACGAAACGTTCACAACCTTGTAGGTTATCTTCACAAAACACTATATTTACTTTTTCTTGTGTTAAAATCGAAATCGATGTCACGTGACCCGAAATGAAGCTCCATTAATTTAAACCGATATGGTATACATTTTACGATTTTATTAAATAACATTCGAAAGTGACACACAAACTTTTGCTAGTGTAAAATATCTTTGCCAGAACTGCTACGTCTAGTTAACGGAAACAACGTTCAGTTATCAAACCTATGTACGAAAACATTTAAAGTTTCATTTTTTTCTGGATTTCAAATGATAAAGCAAGACGTTATAATCAGTCTTTTACAGTGATACCAAGTAAATGCTTCTTGGACAATTATAGTTGAAATCCATATTTGTTAAGAAAATAACCGATTATAAAGAGCTAGTGCACATGCACTTAGCTTGATGATAACTAACAAACTAAGACTAGCACAGTGTATTTGTTACAAAGAAAATAGACATAAGGGACTAATAACTTTCTTATAATGTATTTGTAAAGTACACCTATCACCTACACCGCTGACGAAAGGTATTTTTCTCTAACAAAATCGGTGATGGAGCATCTTTAACTTTTTTTATAGAACTTTTCCAATTGATTCATTCGCTCGTTTGGGGGGCCCCCCCCCCCCTCCTTTTTTTTTTTTTTTTTTTTTTTTTTGAACAACACCCCAAGGGGTCATCCATTAACAAACTTATAGCATTGAAATCCAGGGTACAGCTTTATATACATATATAATTGAATGTAGATCGGACTTGCATGTTATGCCTGAAAATGTCATCTAGATACTAGGATAGGCCTCAAAACACGAATCTCAACAACATACACCTTGTGAAAAAACCATGAAGTAATTGATTAAATAACAACTGATTCGAAAGCATTTATAATTACTCTACAATTTATATGTAGGCATATGCACCTCACACATCAATTGTATCACATAATGTCTCTATCTTCTTCAATGGTTTACAATACTTCATTCATATTTAAATATTCACATAACCCAATTCAATCTTTAACCGGGTGTTTGACTAGCTCTAATCAATAATCAGATATAAATAAAATTAAAATAAAATAAATAAAATGACTTTCATTTTCGTCAGAGTTACGTCCCCTTATCCGACAAATCGGTAAGCATAAACTACTTTTGACAAACGTTGTGTCTAAGTAATGTCCAAATTTGTCAGAAAAAATATCCTTATCTCACAAAGAGATACGTGTATACTTTATCATTGTTTGTGTGTGAAATGATGGCGGTAAACAATCAGAAATGTTTGAAACATGTCACACATCTAACATATAGAAATCATACCTAAATGCAACACAAACTGGTATTTAATTAACATTGAGTGTTAATCACAGAAGCTATCAAAATAGAAAATACTATTTCAGGTTAACTTTCTGTTAGATAATATCATAAGGTTAGCCACAGAAGCTAGCAAAGTAATATTTCGAGTCAACTTTATGTTAAATAATATCATAACTTCAGCTTAAAGTGTAATATGGCACATTGTGTAATATATCATACATAAAAAATATCAGCCATGTTTTAGTACATTATGAATAATTATACACCAGCATATGCAGAAGCAGAAAACAAACGGACATGCGTAAATATTACATTTTTCTGTGGATATCAAATAACCAACTCTTGAACAGTCAACTTCATTCTCCTGTTCATTACAAAACAATGCTTCACCATTACTTTAATATCGCTACATGGAATACAGTGCCGGAAATGAAAACAAAATCACAGACCAACATTACAATTAGTTACATAAACGTTGCTTCAACAATGAACACATTATCATTCCCATTTCCCTTGGAATAGTCCGCCTTGACAGGAGTCACCATCTTCATTTCTGTAACATGTCTTAAGTGAATAGTCGCGGAAAGAAACCTAGTCCATATCCGTTCATTGGCCTTCCAAAAGTCTTTACATATCAAAACGACGGTCCAGTTCGGCTTACGTTGTCCAGTTTTGACTACTGACTACAGTTTTGCCCGACTATTCACTTTAATTGATTAATTGAACACAAAGAATTCATACTCCCACATATCATCCGAGTACTCTCCCTTTACACACTCCTCCATCTTCATTTCCTTGAGTCTGTGGTTCATAAATTTGAATGTTTTCTCAGTACTATCTTGCCTGCTTTCTGCGAAGAGATTCTCTTGGCGTCCTTTCGTGAGGAAAGGATATGTCTTTAAAGCAGGCATTTGTTTCAAAAGGTGTGGATTATGAAGAAAGAAATTTGGCAACCGTCCATGTTCCATAGCAGATCGTAAAAAGTGGATTGAATCCGAAAATCTATCTGCGATTTTATCTAGAGTCCAGTCAAATGGCGAACTTTCCAGAAGAAGAAATGACAAGACCGTCTCTAAAATATACGAATTAATCTCGCCTCGGTCTAAAAGAGATCGTCGAGTTACACTTGTAAAGAGCGTCTTCAATATGGCCAAGCAGACGATATGGCAACTCGTTACTCCCGCCATTTTCATTTTCATGTCCACTCCATTGAAGAACGCTCTTTCAAGCTCACCTAGAGAAAGCCCCCATTGGAGGTCATGTGGACATGCTTGGTTTACTGATTCGCCTCTAGCAGACGACTTCCTTTTCACATCCTGGATATGCCACGGTGGCACTGCGTAGACAGTCGACAATTGGTACCAACCGCCGGCATGAAGCGGGATGGCTGGGATAATCTGTATCTTAATCTCCGGAAGGTTCAGACCTACAACATTCCTGGTATCTAGTGAGAGGGTTAGGGACGAAGTAGCAGACCTCTGAATACGAAATGGAAGACGGTCGATGAGAGATCGAGTTTCCGTGTAAATTTTCTGTATTCCTCGATCTAACATACTCTCTGCGAGACCAGCAACAGCTTCCGATGAAACGCACAGACAATTTGCATTATCGATTTTAAAGTTTTTCAGACAATCGTTTGATTGATCGCGAGTTTCTTCCGCCGTTAAAACCAGCTTGCCTGGTGGTATACCATTGTAACTTATTTGATCGAAAGCGTGGGATATCTTAAATCCACTTCCATGGAAAACCATCAACACGTCAAATTGGCCTGCGGTGGAAGATTTCAAACCTTTCATAATACTTCCAGTCATTTCCAGTCTGTTGAAATTAAAACCACTTGCGTCAATGTTCAACGTCTTCATGGCTTTTTCCAGTAGAGCAAGGGTGTAGTTTGTTATTAGACACGCTCCATTCCATTGTTCAAAACGCACGATACATTGAGCATTGTAAAACTGGACTAAATTCCGGACCTTGGCGTCTGGAATCTTATCTGTGTTCCGGTAAGCCTCGCTGTGGTAAGGAAATTTTCCAAGTGGAATGACCTTTTGCTGGAATTCCTGCCACGCTCTGCGTTCACTTGGTTCGTCCACGCGATCGTGTGGAGATAACAACGGCGAACTGCCTCTTCCCTGACGCGAGCGTGGTACTATTCTTCGCGTGGATAGCCGAGGTGACGTCATGCTGTCAGCCAATGACGTACTCGGTCCATTGGAGGTTGGGGAGTTCAGAGATGCTCTATCAAGTAAATACTTATCTAGTTCCGAAAATACATAATCGACACTGTTTTTCAAGAACCAGCTTATATCAGAATCTGCAGTGTACAAATTATTCCCGTTTTTCCTGGGATGAATGAACGAAGGAAACACTAGAAGTATCCCTTTGTTTGGTCCCGTTCGGTACTCATCATACAATTCACATTTAGTCTTTGAATTAATAATTTCTTTGTGTGAATCGTCATTTGGAATAACGATTTTTTTGTCTACCTCTTCTAGTGGTTTCACTTCCTCACATGCCGCTTTCGATTTCTTTCTAGATCGATTCTTTCGCACTCGCCAGCAGATGCAAAAAAGCAATGTGGTAAATACAATGCAGACAGCCGCGATGAGAACAGACAAAAGCAGTGGTACAGGTAATTTCTGTTCTGTGGCCGAATCAAGCTCCTTCACGCAGAATGTATCATCATCACTCACCAGTGGTCCGTCCATTGAATTCGTTTTGCCGGTGGAAAACATGTAGTGGACCGCCTCCGACAGATATTCGTTGCCGACCTCCCATATTGATGTTTTGGGGATCTGCTGTTCGTTGTCGCCATGACGACTCGGGACATGTTTGACAGTACAAAACCAGAGGTTGACCTTCACAAAAACTTTGTAGAAGTTTGTGTTGTTAAAGACTCCGCTGGTAAGATATGTAATCATATCCTGTCGTGGTACTCAAGTCCAGCCCTGCTCACCTGGAAACAAAGCAAATCAGTTTGGTAAGTCACTTTTCATATCCACTAAATACATTTTTGAAAGTTGATGACTATGTACTATTTCCTTTCCACCCACTGTAAATAAACCTATTCGTGGTATAACATCACTACATTATTAACAACTCAGTTACGGCGTTGTGTTCGACTTCCCATAACATGGCCTTGCGTATCTATAAAGACCAGAGCGCGCTCTATTACTAAAAGTATTACAATTTATTAAAACAACTGCCTGATATTCCGTCTTTGCATATTACAGAGTTAGCTCCCTTGCGGGTATGTATCGATTGTTACGTCATTATTTTGTTATCGCAATTCATGTCGTTTTCTCCGAAAAGTATGACGTTACGCTCGCAAAAACCACATGACATCACAATCAATACCTACTTGCAAGGGCAGATAACCCTATAACATACAAATACAAAATACCAAATCAGTGGTGAGACCATTTAGGTTTGGTTGATGGATTCCGATACAATTTCTGTCGTATTGAGTGAATTGTACAAGAATCACATATTTAGTATTGGTGGAATTGTTAATAAATCATGTGATAGGTCGTGGCTACTAATACTTTTTTTTATTAAAGATGCTACATCGCTGACGAATGGTATTTATTTTTCTATCAAAAACGGGATCACACACATTAGTGTATTTCTTCAGTTACAAAAGTTACTTACTTAACATCATTACCATCATTGAAAGTTTGACCTTCTAATTTTATTTCAAGATAAAAATATTAAAATATTTAATTGCGTCCCGAGAAAAACCTTGATGGCATTAAGCCCTATATGGAAGGAAGTACTGAGTGCGCATGCACCAAAGGCAAAATAAATTACAGTATTTATATGTATGTTAGTGTTCATTAAACACATATATACACGATTAAACATCAGTCATTGTTCAAATATGCTCTGTCGGCGGTGGAGCATCTCTAGGATGGCCCTATGTATGCGATGTAGTGTTTGTTTTGGGAGACTGTAAGTGGCATATTTGTGTTGTGCTTTTATGCATTAATTATATTGAACATTTATTTTGACTTGGGCAAATATAAACAACATTTGGTATCGGTGAACATGAAATTAATTAGAAAATGATCTAATATTATTGGCTCAACAGGTTCACTATATGACATTTCTTGATGTTAGTATTTTTGCTGAATATTATAGGCCCACTACTTTTCCGAAACACAAAATAAAGGTTTCTTAAAAAACAATGATATCAAAAGAAAAATTTTACATCGATGGTCCAAGATAAGATTACAACACAAAACAAAGTTTTCCTGCGTAATCTATGCTAACAGTGAAGATTCATTACGCTATTTTGCCGTCTGGCGCAATGATAATCAACTAACGCGTGGTATTTAGGACGACAGCGGGAAACATCAGACGACCCGCGTTATGAAAATAAACATTTAATTTATTTTAATTAAATTGTTTAGGAGGTGATTATAAGTGTAGTTTTGAACGTTAAGTTAATAACTTTTGCCACTCTACAAAATTATTAATCTCGTTTTACATTCCCATTTTTTAAAATCAAAAGCTGTTTCGGAAAGGTGGTGGGCCTTTCACACAGACTGTGTCACTCGATATACAAGGGCTAGTGACTGCTAGACATGCCATGATAGGAGTCGTCTTCCAAATTAATAGATATGCAGGTATAGCAGACGACTCCTCACTCTATGCTTTTTCTATATACTTTGCTCTTCCTACTCCATTTCCTATCTTTTCGCGTGCCCAGAAACGATAACGTGGCGGCACGTAAAACTCTTCAATTCAATTTTGCCTGTAACAGTCTGTCTCTATAGTTCAATACATAGGTCTCTCAGTCAGTTGTGTTTCTGTGAGACATACTACAATGTCCTTTTCTGACATAATGGATATAACATATGTGGCCTGTTGTGATATGATAAGGAGGGATAAAGGCTAAATACATGTACACTGGATATAATATTGTGTAATCTATAAAGCTATTTATTGATATTCTAATACTAATAAGAAATACACTATACTGTAAAGCCGTCAATTTTCGAGGGGATAACAATTTCGCGATTTCACGGAACACTATTCTGATCGCAAAAATTTGATTTGCGTGATATTGAGATATGGCTGAATCATTACATACCCTGAAAGCCAGCTCACGAAAATTTAAACTGTTAAAAATTGTACGATTTTCTCGTTTTTTTATTTACAGATGCTCCACCGCTGACAGATCGTATTTTTTCTCTATCAAAACCAGGACCAGACGAATTGGTGTTTTTCTTCAGTTACAAAAATACTTACTTAACACCATTACCACCATTGAAAAGTTCGAGTTTCTAATTTTACTTCAAGACAAAGATATTAAAAATGTCCTATAATGAATGAAGTACTGATTACGCATGTACCAAAAGCAAAATAAATTATTTTATATTACTTTTTTGTATTAACTAGACATATTCATTAACAATTAAACATAAGTTATTTTTCAAATGATGGGTATCGTTTATGCTTTGTCGGCGGTGGAGCATCTTTAAAATCGCGATTTTTTTACATGCGTAAATAACCAGCTATGCAACTATGTAAGATGGATATGTTCATAGCGGTATATCATACTTATATCTTAATCACTGATTTTACATAAGTTTGACAACCAGAGGATGTTGGGAAAATCCATTACATAAAATGAGAACATATATTAAACTAATCACCACAGACAATTCACAAATTAATAAATATGTCGTAATAAGAATATCCCAGTATGGATCCTATAAGGTGGGTATCCGACGATGGTCAAGTCCCAGTATTATAGACATATAAATGTACATTATATCCATTTACTCGACACTGAGGAGTAAAGACGCAATCTGCTTCCATAAGGCTATATATATAGTCTGCTAAAAATAGCCCTATCTGTACTCCTGGAGATCTGTCCAGTAATGTAGGCCTGTGGTCCTGATTACGTGTCGTTATTTTCATCTTCTTAATTTTTTCATCCTGTCTCAAGCCTTCGACCCGCTTAACTCAGTGACCCGTTGACCTGTCCCGTTTACCTAGCTAGCTAGCCAACAAAAACCATCTAGTGTATCGTATGACCTAGCTCCTACTGTGGTTTATATGTTAGTGTCGCCATAATAACTACTTTGGTACAATCGTATTTTTAATGTAATGCTGTTTTAATTTATTTGAATGTGGAGTACAAAGTACACCTGTGTGGACCTCCACCCTGTTTAATGATATACGTATAGCATTTCTGGACATTTAAACTAGTTATACATTAACATTTTGTAAAACGATCGCTAATAAATTTTAGAACCGTTGAAATATATACTTGTATAAATGATCTTGTGAGGTCATAATGATCTAAGAGTTAGTTATAGTTTTAAATATATTTATAGTTCGAGAATGTAGAAAATTATATACCGAATTTGATGTATACTAGTAAAACGTCTAAAATGGTACTAAAATGGTACATGTATACATATTGACACAGTGGTGTGTCCATACTGTAACTATTACATTTTCGATCAGATCACTGCGACAAATTTTGAGGTAAAACAGAAATGTGAAAATATCCAGCTACATAGGCTACACATAAATTCTGGTTTCAAAACGAAAGTGGTAAATCAAAGCTCACGTAGATACTGTGTACAGCTGGTTGTTTACAAAGGAATTTCCCCGATCTGTTTATCTGATAAACATCCCCATTAAGGCCCAATACGTCACCATGTACTGACGGTCCAGCCATCTTTCTCCTAGATACAATCAGCGAGCTAGCTTCTACACATCAGCTCAATACTTAGATCGACAGAGAGTGAAGTTTCACCAACACACACAGATGCTTGCTACATGTATACTGTGTATATATACGTCTACATGTATACATTATTGAGATACTTATGGAAACCCAGAGTTATTCATTCACGTGAATTAAGATCAATTCAATAGATACAACGGTAGGCTATTCGTACGATTTACATAGACTATACACATCTGGCATCTTACGGTAAACCGCAGATAACCGTTACAGTCATAAGGCTATAATCACATGTATCAGCTGATTATAAAAATTAAAATGCTATCTACATGGATTTATCCGATATGATTATACAAACCTGTTTATCCCTCTTAAATATCTTCAAAATGTCAACTAGGATAATAACACATGCCTAGATCACTGTGTAATATCCTTTAGATTTGAATAGTTATAACTTCCTTGAGAAACGTGCTACAAACGTGACTTTGTTTACTTTTTTTAGAGTTACTCCCCTTAGAATGGTACGCATGTTTTAAAATTCGAACCAGCAATATCAATGGTGACGACAAAATCCGGATATTGCAACATCGGTTTTACTAGATTCAATATTGTATAGTTAATACTTCACAATGTAATACATATAGAGTTGTTAATATAAATAATCTTATTGATTATATAACCTCTGTATGCACATGAGCATGTGTAGGCTACAAGTGTCCTACACGTGTGTACACGTACAAGTGCGCTCGTGTCACGATACATGTACAATGTACAAATTAAAGTGTTCAACTGCCCAAATCATGGACAGTAGTTTTGAGGTAAAATAATCTTACTCATTTCTATCGCAATCTTATATTATAGTTATATTGTGGTAACGGCTTTTTTTGCAATTTTTTTTTTACTACATATATCTATGATGTCGCAAACATTCAGTTCATTTATATTTACCTTCACATTGCTACTTGTACGGTTCATCTTCCACAATTACAAAACAGCTGTTGCTTTATCAACATATCAAAATTATTAAGTAAGGTCATTACAATTCTAACCCATAACGTCAGCGGGATTTAACGATGAAAACGAATACTGCATTGTTGAACATTTTATTTACGAAAAAATATTATCTGTATGTGTACTACATGGACATATTTTATTACAGAGTAAAATTTCACCGACAAATTTTCGCATAATTACAAAAATGATTCTGGAAATATTTTTTTCATATGTATTGTGTGTAGTTAACCTTCAAACTAAAACACAACTGGAAAATACTACATGTCTAAACTGATATGTTAAAGTTATACATGTGCCGTAATTTTCATACTCACGAATCAAGAAGAGCTTATACCAACATTTTCAGAATTTCAATACTTAGAATGCATTGCTTTTAATTTTACATGTACAAATAAGAGCTGAAAATGTTTTTTGACAGTACTGCCAAAAATCATTGTATTTACATCTACAGTGTAATGAAATGAGTACATACAGTCAGACCATGAAGCCAAGTTGAGGTCTTTTATTTCATTTCACATATTTATAGTGTTATTATATTAGTAATTATGAAATTAATTTTGTAGATATGTTTCCATCTTAACATACATAAGACATAAAAAAAACAAGATTTTTACAGTGTATAAGTTCTGTGTTGTAACTAATGTTTATAAAGTCTATTTGAATGCTATTTACAACTTAAAGACCTACTACCTTTCCGAACCGACTTTTATTTTTTTTTATTGAAATGTAAAACGAGATTGATATTTTTTTCGAGTCACAAAAGTTATTAGCTTACCGTTAATACTACACCTGTCATCATCTTCTGAACAATTAAATAATTAAGACATGTAATTAGTGTGTTATCTTGTATTCTCCAATAATAAAATAAATATAAAAAATTATCAAGGATAAATGAATAACAGAAAACGTTAAAAAGTGCTACGGATTCGACTATTCTAAGGTTTTCAGGCCAAAATCTAAGGTGTATTAGAAAGCAAATCGGTCATAATTTGAAAAATATTATGTTGAAGTATACTTTTTATTGGTTTTTCTTATTGCAAATAAGCCAATCTTCATCGAAATTATAAAAAAAATCGAATTTCTCTGAGATTATTTTTTCAGAAAAAAGAAAACATGACTATTTTTATGCAATTTTGCACTAAAATTGGGTCCGGTTTTAATTTTAAAATAATCATATTTCGTTTTATTGTGGAAAACACCGCTAATTTGATAGAGTTATGAATTATATCTCACCTACTGAATGTATGAACATGTTACGGGCATATTCTTTATATGTTAAGGGATGTTACAGGAAGGAAATATTACTTATTTAAAAATCCTTGAAATCCCGGAATTTCATGTCATTAGTACATATTTTTAAGCAACCCTGGAACAAAAATTAACCCGGTGACATATGTTTTTTATGTGGTTTTTGTGGTCAGGATATACTTAAATCAAAATATCAAAAAATAAACAAAATCCTTGAGAGGAAACTAGAAGGGACGGTCTACCTTAAATGCTTATTTTCTTAACGCGGGTCGTACATTGTATATGTGTATTATGTTTCCATTCGTCCAAATTACCAAGCGTTATTTGACTATCATTGCGCCATACGACAAAACAGAGAAATGAATCTTCATTGTTAATGTAGTTTACGCAGGAAATCTTGCCTTTTGTTAATCTCATCTTAGGCAATCGATATATATATTTCTTTATGTTATTAATGTTTTAAAGAAATTCTATTTTTTGTTTCGGAAAGGTAGTGGGCCTTTAATTCATCAAATGTGATATTTTTCAATAGATTACTGAAGAAAAAATAACATTTCAAAATTGTCGACTATTATATAACTTTAAGAATGATATTACACAGTCTGCAATACTATTATGCTGCTGTATCATGATTGATCTATTTTGATTTTTAATGAAAACAGAGTAATGAAAGACAACAAAAAACGCACATTCCTTATAAATAAAGACATTTTGCGCATATCAATATTAAAACAAACAACAAATCCTGACAATAAGGTAAAACATAATCTAAAACAAGAATCGAGAGCGAATATGTATAACCTCGATATCAGAGTATTCGAGTAAAATACAACGTTCATTTGATCACCAACAATATATCTCGAATAAAGCAAACTTTTCTTGTTAAATGAGATTCGTGAAATCTGAAATCCTA
Source organism: Argopecten irradians (assembly GCF_041381155.1). NCBI lineage: Eukaryota > Metazoa > Mollusca > Bivalvia > Pectinida > Pectinidae > Argopecten > Argopecten irradians. The sequence continues at coordinate 41,449,313 of NC_091143.1, forward strand.
GGCGTGGTGTGAATCACTAGTCTCCTCCATCTACCTCTAACGTCTTGTTCTGTATGTATTTATTAAATAGTATTTGGAGAGGGCTTTAAATAAGTTTGACAACTTGTGCCCAATCCCCTTGTATATATTTGATACAAAACGTCTACATATGCGCACTGATTATGTATTCATTTTCAAATTAGATTTAAATAACACGACACCTTCGTTTAAAAGAATCAAAATATATAAGTATACGTACAAGTCCATAAACAACTTTAATTCGCTGGATTGATTTTCTCTATCTTAATAATAAAAAAATGTTTATATTATTGATTACATATCTACTCATATATAAACGAGTAAACCTAGATAAGTGTGACATCCATGTAACAAGATGGAAATATCAAATCTATAAACAGTGTATTCACTGTATTTTTTGATAAGTAATCCACGATATCGTATAGATTATCCACTTAGAAACACTTCTAAGAATCCATTAATCCTTTCTGGCAATGTTCGAGAAAGATTTCTTGAAAGCACAATAGCAAAATACAAAGCAGCTGTCTTTCAACTGGAGTCAACTTGCACATCAAAATAGCCGTATAACGGTAAACTCTGGTTGACTGTGTGGATTGGAAGTTAAGTATCGCTCTCTCTCTAGAGTCTTCAAATAAATCTTTGCAAGCCTATGATTGGTTCAGAGTTTTTCCACTGAGCTGCCTTCAGCATTGCTATAAGAAAGTTTAGGGGTGTACAAATTGTAAGTGATCGGAACCCCTGGAGCATCGAGGATGATCAATTACATGAGTCAATGACTTATTAAAATCATTTTCGTGAAGCAATTAAAGTTTCTATCCCGTATCAGAACACAACACGTTTTTCAGGCATATTTTTTTTCAATCGCACAATATACATGTAGATGGCGTCACTCAAATGACATCATAAGATAGGCGACGTTACAACTGACTTCATAGACATCGCTGGAAACGTCCTCCCTAACAACCAGTAGGTGGTCTGCATCCCCTTTCCCTGGAAACAAGCGAATGATAATAAAAGATTTTGTTATCCACAGCAGACATAGGTACAAATATGTCTGGCCTATATTATAAGTCTGGAACCGTGATAATAGAATCTCCCAAGGCATATTAACAAACAAATTAAGAGAATAATCAAGGGAAATGCCAGACGTGAGCAAATTACAGGATTTTTTTTAACCAAGAAAGGTAACTCGTAATAACAATTTGTACATCACGTGACAAATACTGGATTTTAATTGCTACACACATGGGTGCAATAGTGCCGGTGAAGTGTGGAAGGCACTATCCCATCACGAGACAATATTATATGAGGAATTAGTATTTCAAACTTGATATAACAAAGGAACTTAACATTAATTTTCTAAACTCTAACTGTTCAAGACAAAAAACGCCTTAAATCATCATTTGTGTGAATAAATTTCTGAAAGTCAATTTCTATTTCAAGTATAAAATCAATTAATCTTTAACCTTTTATACAAACCTTAATCTCTATGTTGCCCCTCTCCTGAATCTCGTAACCTTCGTGCTCAGACAGACACTTGTACGTGGAACCACTCATGTGGATTTTAAGGGCTGAAAATATTAGTTGTGATATTATTTTAGCCATTACCGGCAAATCAATACACAGCATTCAGAGTGAAAATCATCTCCTTCGTCATCGGTGTCTTGAGATATGTATCTTATTTATTAAATAAATGAATCATGTACACCATGTGTTGTTGATCCTAAGACTTAACGTGAATTTTCCTGTCGAAATTTAATTATATAATATCGTTGATATGTACATGTAGGCTATATTTCTTAGAAATAGACAAACATAACAACAAAAACCCGCCCATTCATTCTTATCAAATACTTACTATCTTGAACGTATTTTGAAAAAGCGATAATTTAGATCCATATAAGAAACTCCAAAGATGTTTTAAAATTTAGTATTTATTTTCTCATGTTAAAACATCTTCCAAAGAGTGTTTGATAAGAACTTGCTTCACGTTATTATTTACGTTCCTATTTTCAAGGTTTCCGAGACTAAATAAAACATTTTTTTTACCTTCTCCATTTGATTCCATCCTGGAAGCCATATTGACTGTGTCGCCAAACAGACAGTATCTAGGCATAGTACGACCTACTACACCTAAAACCAAATAATAGAATAACATTCTCTATGATATCATTTTAAAAAACTTTATGATATTCATTTGATATTAAAATAGACTCATAGGGAAAAGAGGGGAAAGTATACCTACAACCAAATAACAAAATTTCGTGGCATTAACTTGGTATCAGTATTTATCACAACGGAATTTCCGGTAGTTGTAATATTTTCCTTGTCCTGGTATGAAATCCAAAGACGTTAATTAGTTGTTCAAATACGAATTTATTAAATCACTTTTCTATGAGTCGGAAGGCGATTTCCGGAGTGTCCGAAAATCGACCCGTAGAGACCGAGCTCTAGATCCTAACTGATGACAAAATATGAGACATGGAATTAAATGTACAATTGATACAATGGGTGACACCTGGCATGTATATGACTCTATTATGGCTGGTCGGTACTCGGACAGGTGAGATAATTAGCTTATCTATTGTCTGAGTCGTAAGTGCCATAGTACTAGTAAGACCAGTTTGGATAATTAACTTCAAAGGGTAGATGAGCTATAAAAACACAATGAATAAATTACAATTAACCATATGTTATATATAGATTAACTGAAACAGACGTAATAGATACATGTTAAAATATAGCTTAAAATATACATGTCACAAAAATAAATAAAGTTAAGAAAGTTGTGAAACAATTAAATAATACTGAATTAAACTCAAAACAAAATGTTCAATTAAGTATCAAATAGCACTTATATCATAAATTCACATGACCAAAAACAAAACTCCTATGGCATTAACGTGGTATCAACATAGACTTTAGTGAAATAATACATCTACAACCAAATAACAAAACTCGTGGAATTAACTTGTAAACATAACCTAGTGATAATACATCTACAACCAAATAACAAAACTCCGTGGCATTAACTTGGTATCAACATAGACTAGTGAATAATACATCTACAACCAAATAACAAACTCGTGCATTATTTACAACATAGACTATATGAAAATAATCATTACAACCAAATAACAAAACTCCGTGGCATTAACTTGGTATCAACATAGACTCCTAGTGAAATAATACATCTACAACCAAATAACAAAACTCCGTGGCATTAACTTGGTATCAACATAGACTCCATAGTGAAATAATACATCTACAACCAAATAACAAAATCCGTGGCATTAACTTGGTATCAACATAGACTCCTAGTGAAATAATACATCTACAACCAAATAACAAAACTCCGTGGCATTAACTTGGTATCAACATAGACTCATAGTGAAATAATACATCTACAACCAAATAACAAAACTCCGTGGCATTAACTTGGTATCAACATAGACTCATAGTGAAATAATACATCTACAACCAAATAACAAAACTCCGTGGCATTAACTTGGTATCAACATAGACTCCTAGTGAAATAATACATCTACAACCAAATAACAAAACTCCGTGGCATTAACTTGGTATCAACATAGACTCCTAGTGAAAATAATACATCTACAACCAAATAACAAAACTCCGTGGCATTAACTTGGTATCAACATAGACTCCTAGTGAAAATAATACATCTACAACCAAATAACAAAACTCCGTGGCATTAACTTGGTATCAACATAGACTCCTAGTGAAATAATACATCTACAACCAAATAACAAAACTCCGTGGCATTAACTTGGTATCAACATAGACTCCTAGTGAAATAATACATCTACAACCAAATAACAAAACTCCGTGGCATTAACTTGGTATCAACATAGACTCCTAGTGAAATAATACATCTACAACCAAATAACAAAACTCCGTGGCATTAACTTGGTATCAACATAGACTCATAGTGAAATAATACATCTACAACCAAATAACAAAACTCCGTGGCATTAACTTGGTATCAACATAGACTCCTAGTAAAATAATACATCTACAACCAAATAACAAAACTCCGTGGCATTAACTTGGTATCAACATAGACTCCTAGTGAAATAATACATCTACAACCAAATAACAAAACTCCGTGGCATTAACTTGGTATCAACATAGACTCCTAGTGAAAATAATACATCTACAACCAAATAACAAAACTCCGTGGCATTAACTTGGTATCAACATAGACTCCTAGTGAAATAATACATCTACAACCAAATAACAAAACTCCGTGGCATTAACTTGGTATCAACATAGACTCCTAGTGAAAATAATACACAAAAAATACTTATAACGATCCACAAATAACAAAACTCCGTGGCATTAACTTGGTATCAACATAGACTCCTAGTGAAATAATACATCTACAACCAAATAACAAAACTCCGTGGCATTAACTTGGTATCAACATAGACTCCTAGTGAAATAATACATCTACAACCAAATAACAAAACTCCGTGCATTAACTTGGTATCTACACCAAATAACAAACTCGTGCATACTGATCAACATAGACTCTAGTGAAATAATACATCTACAACCAAATAACAAAACTCCGTGGACATTAACTTGGTATCAACATAAACGGCATACTGTCAATAGACTCCTAGTGAAATAATACATCTACAACCAAATAACAAAACTCCGTGGCATTAACTTGGTATCAACATAGACTCCTAGTGAAATAATACATCTACAACCAAATAACAAAACTCCGTGGCATTAACTTGGTATCAACATAGACTCCTAGTGAAATAATACATCTACAACCAAATAACAAAACTCCGTGGCATTAACTTGGTATCAACATAGACTCCTAGTGAAAATAATACATCTACAACCAAATAACAAAACTCCGTGGCATTAACTTGGTATCAACATAGACTCCTAGTGAAATAATACATCTACAACCAAATAACAAAACTCCGTGGCATTAACTTGGTATCAACATAGACTCATAGTGAAATAATACATCTACAACCAAATAACAAAACTCCGTGGCATTAACTTGGTATCAACATAGACTCATAGTGAAATAATACATCTAAACTATAACAAAACTTTGTGACCTTGATTTGGTATCAACATAGACTAAAAATATTACAAAAATTCAATTTGATAAATCACATTTACATTTTCATCTTTTATATTTGTTCCCCTATACAAAATCCGGAAATTGACCAAGGACTAACAGAAGACGTTAAATTTTTTGAAACGCGTGGTCGAAGTTTTTCACAAGTTCCCAAAAATATTAGTATTCATATTTTGCGACAGATACTTTGCAATTGGTATTTTTAGGAATTGTTTGAATTAACAGTTATATACCTGCAGCACAAGGTCCGGTGTGTAGTCCTATCCTCAGCTGAAGTTTCTTATCTGGTCGATGTCTTATTATAAACGTATCCACAGAACCTAGAAGTGCTAGCGCCATGTTTGCTATTTCTTTGGAATGCAAGTTACCATTCCTGACCGGAAGTCCACTAACCACCATGTAAGCGTCTCCAATGGTTTCCACCTAGAGTGAAAATAAAGATTGTTAGGTTTTTTTTAAATTGCATTATTTTTTTACCTTTTTTTAATTAAATATCGCAACTTCTTCTAAAACATGAGAAGTTTTTCAGGAGCAAATCGATATCGTTTATTCATGAACAAAAAGTCTTAAAATAATTTCTTGAAAACTAAAGGGAAAGAGCAGGTCATATCTGGCGAGGTTTACAAATATTCAGTTTATCTTTAACGTTCCCCCATTGCATATGAGTCTTGACATTCTTTTAAAAGAAGTCCTAAAACAAGTCCATACCTAATCCTATAAATCGGTTAGTATACTGTAAACCAACTTATTGTCACGTGCGAATACATTTCACTTTCCCAAAAACAAATTGCCGCGAAAGCGCTTCAACTACAGGAACAACATAGCTTTAATCTGTTACATGTATATCATGGGTTTAAACCGCCGTGATAAATTAATAAGGCATGAAAACGCGAATTTTAGTTGGCGCCGAAAGAGTTGGTTTGCAGTATATGCCATATTGTTACCCTGAAGTCCAGCCTACCTTATAAACATCATACTTGGCTATAACTGTGTCGAAACTAGTGTAGAGATCATTAAGAAAATCCACGACTTCTATCGGAGTGCTACTGGAAGAAAGCGACGTAAACCCAACAATGTCTGAGAAAAATATAGTGACAGATTCAAATATTTCCGGACAAATGTTCTCTCCGGCTTTTAGACGCTCCGCCACTACCCTGTAAACAAAGTATAATGTTATAACAAATATAAGGTTCAATTAATAAGAATAGAAAACAATGTAAGAAGCTCAATGCTTACTTTAAGAACAAATGTGAAATGTTTGTTATGAAAATAAAGTATACCAATAAGAAAGATCCATGTTTATCTAGCCATATCTATAGGTACATTAGTTTTTGTATATCACTCTAAAAACTTTAATAATTAAAGGGCTGCATTGATAATGGTGGGATAAACCGATGACATGGCATTGAAATAGCCTCATTATCATTATCATGTAAATTCTCTTTAACATTATTTTTCAGGAGAAAAAAATACAATTTAAATTAGCAAGAAGGTTTTCTCCATTTCCTCTTTTCCGGATTCGTATATACAGGTTGTTTTTTAAATTATTGTTACCTTGGTAACATTCTGTAAAGAAGCGAATCAGTTTTCTTCTTCTCCTCCAGAAGGGCTTGTGTCCTCAGTTCTACGACGTGTTCTAGGTTATTAGCATACTTCTCTAACATACTGATCATGTTGTCGACAATATTGGTCCTCCTGTACCATAAAACCAAAACAAACAAGTATTTTACCATGATAGCATATTTTTCTATAAACTAATTGGGCAGTTTTTCTCCGGGTACTCCGGCTTTCCTCCACCAACAAACCTGGCTCGTCCTTATATGACCCTGGCTGTTAATCGGATATTAAACTAATAAAACCAAACTATAAACTAATATTAGACAGAATATTTGGCAAAAGAGACGATAAAACAATAACATCAACCACAATGGACTTAAATATATAGACATAAAATGTTTTTATCTATGCAAAATTAAGAGTTGTTCAGTAACACGATCTTATTGCATCAATGAAACTCAGCATATCATTTTCTGGCTTGCGTTGTTGCCATTCACAAGTAAAATATATCTTCCTATATAGCGTGCACATATTCATTACTCATTATTTGAAAGAGGTTTGCATGGTTGACATCATCGTGAAAGCAGGGATTTCTTACTCTAACGAAACGCTACATCCTAAGTATTGCGAAAACCATGAAACTATAATTATCGTATGAGAAAATATGTACAGCAAACTGCATACTCATTTTTAAACCGTTTAATGTTGGAATTTTGCTGGTTAAATAATTTACGATAAAATGTATCACAGGAACTGGAACCTTGCTATACAGACATATACCTTCCTTTATTTTGTTTTGATATGAAGCTTTTGATTGTTGTGAAATTTGGACGGTTCTCCGGATCCTCCTCGTAGCATGATATCATCAGTTGACTCATTTCTGTTGGCGCGTCATTATCGGAAGTGACGTCACTGTTATAGGATACATGTGGGCGAAATGGTGGGTTCTCTGTGATTCGTACACGTTGAATGATTTCTGAGTGAAATAACACCACATAATGAACAAGACGGCTCATAATGTAACATCTTATTTCCTAGCTATCAATTTGCAATATGATATCAACAACAGGTTTAATTTGTCTCAAGGGTGAAGTAGAAAGCGAAACAACGACCGATGTAGAGCTCAAATGTTTAACATCGTCATGTGCTTTTATGTGCTATCAAATTGTAATCAGTAATATGTGAATGCTGATTACTTTGTTTTTATACGGAATACTGTTTATATATAATTATATAAACATACCTTGTGGTGATAATGCCACGGTGTCGTATGACTGGGATCGATATAGAAGCTCAAAAAGGACAATACCAAAGCTGTATATATCTCCCTTCTGTGACGAGTAATATTGGTTATCAGATAACCGCAGAAGTTCTGGCGCAGTCCAAAATTTTTCTTTAATACACAGACAAAACAAACAAATATCATTATACACATGTATACCACATACTACAAAGCAACTAATTTTTTGTGCGTTTTAGTTTCGCATATTTCGCGGGTAAGTGCGCCACGAGAAAATCAATCAACGAGAAAAAAAAGTGTTAGACATACGTACAAATAAGATTATGACTAATGAAATATCGAAATTAGATCACCACGAAAATAAGTTAGTTTACACAAGGACGCAGATGAGAAGGAAAAGTCACTCGAGGTTTTGGACGAATACCTCGCTAGCCCTTTTGTGTTTGTGGACTGATAGTGACGTTGGGCGACTGCTGATTTTGTTGATGTAGCTTGGGGGTGCGAGGGTTACCGTCTTACTTTCTGAAACGGGCCTTGATTGCATGAGAGGTCGTATTTTTTCATTAAAATTTACGTTATTTCCTCTAAATATTCCGTCCTTACAGCAAGGGGTAAACGTCGTGAAATTTATTAAGCTTTACATTGGTGTTTTATTTGACTCGATAAGACAAGTATTTGTTGAGAGAATTGGTTTGGATTCCCGGTTCAAAGGCGTCTAGCGTGAAGTTTAGTAGTTAAAAGAGACAGTGACAAATCCTTCTCGCTTATCAATCTATGGTTTACAGTAAAACGAAATAGTCATTGGTAACGTTTTTCTTTTCGGGGTAGAACATTCTCTGTAATGATGATTCAGGTATTAAACCCTGCTGTTTTCAAATTCGCTGTTCTATGTCTATCATGAAAGCAACGAAATTTTTATGTCATAGAATACAGTATTTGATATTTGTAGAAAAAGTGTAATTTTATCTCAAATTAATGTAAAATATGAAATGTTTCGTTGTTATATGAAGCTTTGGTATTTTTCCCTGGATATAAATGTTCGCGGTTAAAATATCGTGTCACAGGCAGTAAGAGAATTATATTTATATTTATGATTTATATGCTCGTAGTTCAACACTGCTGCTATAACAAAAGTAACGAGAACTTACACATGTTTTATACTATAATATTACATAATTTGAAAATTATACATGTATAAGAAAGTTAAAAAACATTATTTTATAATTCTTGTATTTTATATCATAGATCCATATGCCACCAATTGTTGACGAGATGAAGCAGTTATTTTATGTAATGTGAAAAATTAATTCTTTCCATCTCTGGCTCTTAACTTGTTTAAGGTAAGCTTTCTGGCTCGGATTTCTCACAACTTAAATCAACCTGATCAAACATATGTAAAACAATACTTAAGCCGTTTTTACTAAAAACAACTTAATATCGGAATCAAAACCTGAGTTAGGTTAAGGATGTTCGCACAAGTTGCATTAGAAAAAACAATCATATATAAGATATGGCTTTCGTTTCAAGAAATCGAGGCCAGGTATAGTGATATTTGCACACAAGCAAAATTTGCCTTACTGCTGAACACTTGGTATGCTGAATGGGCATCGTGGTTGGACGTAGACCTTAGTCGTAAGACCCCGAAGTCTGTAACCTTCAGCACCCAGCGATTGTCCACCACACAGTTACTGCTTTTCAAATTTCCATGGACCTTTAATGGCGAATTGTGTATATACAGCATACCCTGTAATTAAAAACAGAACATCATGACAATATTTACGTTAATGCCTGTTGCTGTTAAAGATGGTCCACTGCTGACAGAGCATAAACTATACCCATCATTTGAACAATAACTGATGTATAATCATGTTTATATGTGCCAAATAACACAAAAATGCATATAAAATAATTTATTTTGCTTTTGGTGCATCCGCAATTAGAACTTACATTCGTATAGGGCTATAGTTTTTTAAGGGACACAATTAATAATTTTTGATATTTCTAGCTTGAATTAAAATAAAAAAGTCAAACTTTTCAATGGTGGTAATGGTAAAAATTAAGTTACTTTTGTAACTAAAGAAAAATGCGTGCTTATTCGTCTGATAGAGAAAAAAATATCATTCGTCAGTGCAAGGATATTTCACTTATAAATCCTTGGTTGGCGATGGAGCATCTTTAATAAAAGTTATGAGATATCCCCAATGTAGATAGTAGAGCAACTTTTCCTCTCCCTATCTAGATATGACATACTGGAAACCACTTTATTGTCGCGAAAACAATATTTTGCGGATTCCTTATTTTCAATAAATTTTCGAGTTCATAAATTCGCGATCAATCGATTTGACTGGTATTCGTGCTTTCATACATACGTTTTATACAATTTTTTGTAAATTTATCGCGAAACATTTAATTCTCGACTTAGTAAGTTAACAAAATGTGAAAATTTGTATATCGTAAAATAGTGTATTTTAGAGTATTATTTAAAACCGAGAACATTTAGGACAACATTTACATCATTATTCCATGGAAATTTGGAATCAATTTCTGATAGATTAAAATAATTATTGACTTCGTAGGTCGGTTGATATCATAATTTATCAACCCTACTGTAATCTTAACCTTATTCCACTACATTCATGTATTTACATTTGAAATAAGATATATCCTTATACGTCTGTAACCCAATTTAAATTCACGGTGACTTTCTTTCAGGTTTTCGTATCTACAAGTATAACGACTTTTTTCGAAGCAATTTATTATCGCGATATACTGTTAAAATCCTCATATATATTTGAGCTTTTATTTTGTCGTGGTTATTTTATTTATATTCGAGATTTATAATTGCCTTGGAGATTAATCACGCGCAAAGCAAGTTACATGTAGTTTACAGTACATAAAGAATAAGTAGGTAAGGCTTTAGGTCTTTCACTCCTCGATAAGAAAATATAACACATGAAAATCCCAATAATGTCCTCAGAAGACTTACTGCTATTATGTCTGTAATAAGGGACACTTTGAACATCGAGTCCAATTTGATGTCTTCGTTTTCTATGATATCCTGAAATAAAGCATACAACATAATGTCATACATATTGAAATAAAACTGATAATTAATATTTCTAATTATAGAAAAATAATTACTGTTGCCCTTTTTATATCTTTATATCTTATACTATGATTACATGACATTTTGACTGTGTAATGTTTTAAAAGTACATTTATCATATAATTGATTACTTCCAATGGATATTTTTCTATCTTACGGAACATTGCCAGAATTGAGAACATTATCTTATTTGGTGGCATACTGGTACATAATAGCTATTGCCGTAACAGGATCATTTGACAAAATCGCGATTTTTCTATAGATTTTATAAAGAAACACTATAACATAAAATACACCACTATAATTTAACATGATTGTTTTGGAATCCATCTTCTAGATCTTTATTTAATGTTATATCACATTAGCTAAAATCTCATTTCAGGGAAAGCGGACTGTGCTTAGGTAGTTAACATCATATTATAGTATTTTGAACATACCTGAAGACTACCCTTATTGCAGTACGCCGTTAGTAAGCATGGTCCCCTCTCATCTAGACAGAGGCCAACAAAGGCATTTACGTTTTCTTGTCTCAGATCCCACATCTGTAATGATAAACTAAACTTCTAGCCATAATATAAAGACTATGGTTTAAAGGCTCACTACCTTTCCGAAAGTTTCTTAAAACAACAAACAACAATATCATAGGAAAATGTATATTGATGGTCTATTTTTAAGATGAGGTTACAACACCAAATAATGCAAGATTCTCTCCAAAATATATGATATTAGTGAAGATGTATTCCGATGTTTTGCCGTCTGTGATATTTTACTAACACGCGGCAATTAGGACGACGGCGAGAAACTTATGACGTCCCGCGTTATGGAAATCCATATTTAATATATTTCAATTAAATGATTCAGAAGTTGATGATGCTTGTAGTTTTAACGTTAAGCTAATAACTTTTACGACTCTACAAAATTATCATTCCCGTTTTACATTTCCATTTGGAAATTAAAAAAAAACTCGTTCCGGAAAGGTAGTGGGTCTTAAACGCAAATTTGATTTGACAATGACACGATAGAGACTCCTGAAAAAATAAACGGAAATGAAAATCCGGTATTGCTAAAAATAGCCACCCTCTTTGAGCATAAATGATATACTGAAAACATAGATATCTTTGTGATTGTTTAATTTCGCGATGTACATGCATTAATCTTTCACGGTGATGTTATTTTGGCGAAAGATTAATTTTTAGACTTTTTACACAAAGATCATACATGCACAAAATATTACGCACAGGGAAAATTTTCGCCATCAAGCGACCTTCGTGTAATAAGCTTAAATTCCCCCCTCGATATTTCTCTGAGAAATTGCATATAAAGCTATTTTTTTATTTTATTAAAGGGACGGACAGATTGTCTAAATGTCACTCGTGTCAACCACCGAATTAATGTCAGTATCTGATATTATGCACGTGCTCCTTGCACGTGCGATCAATGTTGAAGGTCAAATTAAATTCTTTATTCTCGTTGTTGACTAGCAATTACCGTTATAAAGTATCAAGAAGCATATCCAGTGACATACTTGTCATTAAGCAGATACATAGTCGTCAATGGATTATATAGACCGTAATCGTAGTCCTAATGATAACTGATATGATTTTATAGAATCGACTTCCGGGAACTGTTGTCAGTACAGAAACGAACTAAGTGGTTTCTTAATGTAGATGGACATTACATATTCGCAATTTCAGGTTAAATTATCAATAGAAAAGACCAATATTCAATTCCAAGAGCGTTCCGGGTACTTATGCAAAGAAAACCGAAGACGAAGTACAAAAATGTAAATAATGAAAATAAGCCCTTTTATGAGGAAAACGAAGGGATTGATTTTATAAGATGAGTCGTAAACAAAATAGCAACTAATAAGAAAGGTGATGAATTTCAGTTAATTGACCTTAAGTGCATTTTGTCATATATTTCCTCTAATAATTGTTTTTTTAGTATAAGTCCATGGTTTGTTTTGGTGGTAGCCCCAGTAGCGAAGTATTTAATGTTGTCAACAGTTAAGTTTCAAGAGTTTGCGTCACTGACCACTGTACAAGCTAGCACCATCCCATAGTAAAGAATGTGTTGTCTATCAGTTTATAATACCCAGTTTGTGTATATGAACGCGTGTATCCATCACGTCATTAAAAACTGTAGATTTCGAATTAGATTATTGCAAAATATTTCTGTTTCAAATGTCATCTATTTCAAGAAAACATGAAATGATGCGTATATACATTTACTGTCAGGAACCAATACAGTACATGTACTTGCTTATATCATGACAAAATAAGACATATACGGTTTTTGTTCATTAAAGTTCTGTTCAATTCTAAAAGGTAAATATTACAAAATTACAACTGCGAAACGGTCATTAAAAAGCGCGATATTGAAGCACAAGGTCCAGTCTGTACATATAGTGACATTAGGAGTACTAGTGCGTTAGTGAGACAAATGTTCGTGAAATTAAAGTGCAGATTTCTGCTTCATTATTTATATGATTTATATTCTTGAGATATTCTCAAATTTTTCTGTTTATATAATGTTATCACTGTACACTCCGGATTTTGTGGTGTACTTTACAAATAATAAACATCTATTCCTAAACAGGTGTAACGACGGAAATCATGTTTGTTAAACTAGTCAACAATGGTATGCAAGTCAAACGTTTTTAAATTAAAAAATATACATATTTCATAAATAAAAATGAATGTCCAATATTATTTCATATATATGGCCAATATTTTTCATGTATATATGTGATAAATAGAGATTGAATAGTCAATCTATTTAGTTACAAAAATAAGTCTATTTTTACATGTTCGTGATCAAATTTAAAACGATGTTGGTTGCTAAGCTGGGCAACTACGGTACTACGGTAGTCAGGATGGCCGTAGATATATTTCCGATTGTTGAATGTTATAGCTGGAGTTTGATTTGAATTTAACAATGACTGCTTTCAATTATTTTTACATGTGATTTTTTCAATTTGATCATATATCAATAATGTCCATTTCGAATAAAAATTGAGATAACCAAGGCGGAACGACTACCGGTATGTATCGTAGTGATGAGGTCCGTAGTGGATCGAGCCGCAATATTGATTTTCAACTAACACAAGCAAACTTACTGCTTTGAGCTCCATTAGGTCTTGTCGGTCAAGGTTAATACCTTTCTTGTGTTGAAGATACCGAATGGTGACAACGTTGTGTTTGTAGGTGCCGATCATAGAGAACACTTGCTGGTCCAGCCCACCCGAACAGTCCGACAGATGACCACTGGTCAACACATTCACGGATGTGATGTTGTTCAGGCTCAGCTAAAAAATATATTTATGAAAGTGAGTTTTGTTATATGAATCTGCTTCATACGGAGTACGATGTAAATTCAAATCCTTGGTTTTAGCTCCTCTTCATTCATATTTCTTTAAGAAACATATAACCTATAAAGAGTCATCGTTTGATACGAAGTCATGGTCCCGTTAAGTAAATATTTTATTTAATCCCTGTAACAAATTTTTGTTTGAAAGTGATGGATGTAGTCTTGTTTTAAAGTAACACTTGGGACTAAAAGTGGAATTGATTTATAAATTATATACACGTATCAGTCACATTACTCTATCATGTTTTAATGAATGGCACACGAAAAACACTCTCACTCGAAATAAAAATCTCACAAATTGTGTTCTCAGAGAAGGACAGCAGTGTTATTCAATATAGATCTATCAAAGTATGATTTTGCAATGCAAAATGGAGTAACCATTCCTACCTGACTAATGCTGCCTATGGCTCGAGATTTCGTCACTCTGATCTCATCGTAATTCACTTTCCAAAGCTGAAGTTCGAGTTGCTTCTCATACCGAGCCCGCCTGTGGCAAAAATAGATCTAAAATTTAGTTATTTCATTCCGGACCAGAAACCACAAAAATCTATGAGACAAAATTACCATCGTCTCCAAACAATACGAATCTACGGGACGGCTGGGATAACAGTATATACCATTCATTTTAATGACAAAGGAAAACAAATAACATATTTACTGTAAATACGGTAATTTTCGCCAGGAATATAGTTTCGTGATTTCGCACGATAATACTATCATCGTTAAAATTTGATTCGCGAAATATTGAAAAGTCATCATTATCATACATAACCTAAGCCAGGTCGCAAAAGTTTAAAATCTCAATTTTAATGTAAATAAACTTGTAATTTTCTAAATAACAAAAAAGAAAGGAAAACGCCTGATGCAACGCTTATTTTACATTAACAAAATACATGTACATCATGGAAATGTAGAACTGAGGATATATATCGCAATATTTACCTGTATAAATATAATCCGACACAAAGTCCGACAACTGCCAGAAAAACAACGACGACGCTAGAAATAACATAGACCGACGATCCTAAAGATAAAAATGATAACAAGATAACCATTTGATATTGTAGAAATCAATTGTATCGAGTATTATGCATGACGTGTAAAAATTGTAAGTGTTTTGATACCAGGTTGCATGTTTCATAGCACTACTTCAGTCAAGCATAATGCTAGACATTTGTGTGCATGAGGTTAGCAAATTGTAAGAGAGTGTGACTAAAGGTTGCATGGTATTTCATAGACGTACTTCAGTCAAATACCTATACTGCTAGAGACATTTATGGGGTAATACAAACGGTCACATCCATTATAATTTTATCATCCTTAACATCAGTCCAGTTTCAAAACAGTATAAATGTTTCTGAAAAAGAGGCATTCACACTGTTTGAATTATATATATATTCTCCTTCTGGAGAACTAGTATTTGACAATTTTAAATCTTCCTTACCGTTACGCATGTTTGCTTAGCGCAGCTGAGAAGTTGCAAGTAATATTCAATTGACGTATGAATACAAATTAGAGCAGAAACGCGAGCGACATCGTGTCTTGTTCAGTATATAACAAACGTATCCGCGACCATCCGAACACTGTTAGACTGTATAAAGATCCATTTTGCAATATTGCAATCGTGTAGAGACCACATAAATAACAACCTTCGTATTATCTCAAGATTTGTTTTCTTATTGTTGTTGTTGTTGTTCGAGGAGAATCAATTTTTCATATTTTGTTAATTGTATCCTTACCTGTGGTCGACTTAGGACACAATTCCCCGAAAAACCCACAAAGTGGAGTATCTCTTGGAGGCAGACCGTCTTTTGTATTCCAGGTAATGGTCCTTAATACACGGATTTTCTACAAGGAATAGTTTATGTAAAATCATCTTTGATAAAGCATTAACATGATGTTTGGCTATTTCATCTAAACACATTTTATTGAAACATATGTATTGGTGGGACAGTGAAAAGGATGGGATATCAGGCAAAGGCCTGTATAAATCAGTTCCGTAACGTAGGATCTATACTGGCACTATCCTCCTGGAATCATATACGGAAAGTACGTTAAAACACGGTTATAACGAACCAACAACGTTATAAAAGTGTTGTACAGTAACTCCTTATCAAATAAGATTGAATGAGATCATTTGTATTTAGCAGTTAAATGTAACTCACAGGTAATAAAACCCAAGTTTTTTCGCATTCAATCAAATAATGCAGAATATTATCCGCGAAATTGAATGCTCGCAAAAAGGTTCAACCACTAGTACAATAGAGTTTTAACTGTAAAGGTAAGTGATATCGTACAAATTAAATTGTTGTTGCGAGGCAGGGAAACGCGATAATAAGTTGCCATCAAAATATTTTTTGCAGGAATACCTGCGTCTCGGAGCTGGTCATTTGAGCCTCGATGACCACTTCAAACTGAGATTGAGTGTCTGTCATATACCATATCCAATAATCGGGTTCTCGGTCTCCATTGGAATCTACTTTCACATTTCCTGTGATACCTTCATTAAAAAAAAGAAATTACAATAAACTCATTTTTGCTGAACATAATTGAAGGAATCGTCGAAGACATCCTCGATATTCCAGGGGTTATTATCACTGACGTTATATTTACCCTTGAACTATCTTATAATAATCCTGAAGGCAGTTCAAATAAAAACATCTGAACCAATCACAGGCCTGCGAAGATTTCCTTTGAAGACTATAGAGAGAGCGACGCCCAAATTTAAAGCGACACAGTCAACCACTGTTTATCGTTATACCACTCTTGTGATGTATATCAAATGACTAAACTTACGGTTCTGTTCTCTTGCTTCCAGTTTAATTATGAGATAGTTAAGAGATGGATATACCCTCAGTGATTGTAACCCCTGGAGTATTGAGGATGCATCGGGTTAAAATAACTAAAATCAAACTAACAAAATGATCATTATGATCCATGAAAAATCAATAATCAGATTCTAAATTTAGGAGAATATGTTTACGAATTGAGTTACGATTTATATTTTAAACAATATCGTTAATGTTTCAAAAGATTTTGTATAAATGTTTTCTAAAAACCCCACTGAATTATCAATTCTATTATCAAGCATTTAAAATGTTTTCTTTAGTATTATCTCCTTGCAGGATGTCTGTTTGCAATACTGTTACAAACCGAATTTCACGTGCAATACTTAATCTTGTATTACTTGGGAGATAGAATATCGCAGAAAAAAATCACCGCGAAATGGATTTAACGCAAGTAACGTAGAATCATAAGAGTCTACATCACGGAATTAAATTCTCTTGGAAAATTAGTTCGACACAAACAAAAACAAAAAACACGCGAAATAAGTTGTTTTACAGTAAATAGAAACATAAAAAATGGATTTTCTTTTTCTTTTCCCCCTTTTTTTCTTTTTTTCTTTTTTTTTTGGGGGGGGATGTAATATTTACCTCTGAACGTCTTGCCTTTGGCCTTGTTGAAAACAAGTGTTCCATTACGATGGTCCCCACCCTCCGTGACGGTCTCATTCAGTATCAGCATATAAAGGTACACAACGTCGTGAAGAAATGGCGAATATTCCGAGCCCTGTTCAAATAAAACTTTAATACTTTTCATACGTATCCATGGATTAAGATAGACAAGAATTATGCTCTGCATATTTTGTCGTCATCGGCTTAAATATGCTGTTTACTTGTTAAACAAAGGCTGAGATATAAGTAGGATAAAATATTATTAATATTGATACTTATATTAATATATAATTGCACTTATTTGCAAAGTGTGACTTCTTTGCCATAATATGATGCAGAATTCAGCATTAGTATAAAGTGTAATTTAAAGTGTCTTCTTAAATATAAATGACTGTGTCTTTGCCTATTATATTTTCAATATTTTAATAAAAGGATGTATTTGCATCGATTTCTGGTATGAAATATGAAGATGATGACGCTCATAACTCATGGATGTGTTCTGTTACTCTCGATATCTTTTTTTTTCGCTCATATTCAAATTGTTTTGATCTTGTTGTTTATGTAATAAGGACTTACCCTAATCCCCGACACAAGCGTATCATTATAGTCCCACGGAGGGTCCGCCATTTTAATTGATACATTATTGCGGAATTGTTCAACCTGTTCACTTCCCATATCAGATACAGTGATCTGTTAAATAGATAAAACATTTATAAACACAAAACTAGAACCACATACATTAAAGATCACTCATAATATTTACCATTAGGACAATAATTGATAGTTTGATCGTATATATATGTCTAGTGAACTCACAAATACGTATGAAATAATTTGTTTTTCTGTTGTTGTCTGTGCAATCACTACCCTCATCCAATAAAGGCTATTGTGTCAATGGATGTTTTCGGGATGCAATGAATCATTTAGATAATTTGATATTAAAGTAAAATGAGAAGCACAATCTTTTCAATAGTGTAAAGTTAATAACTTTTGTTACTGAAGAAGAAATACTTTTTCATCTGTTCCTGTTTTTAGTAGATAACAATTACCATTCGTCGGCGATGTGGCGTCTTTAGTATGGATTTATACATTTGATTATACTTTAGGTCAAATAAATGAGTCCTACAATGTAGACAAAAGATTGCGAAATGTTCTTATGCCCATATAAGGCCGTTTAGAAAATAAAATATTAATCGTTATGGAGATGAGCACTACGAATTAGAACAGGGTTTACGGACATTTAATGATCGATGTCTTTTTAAATGGTGACGTCAAAGATGTGTACCGCGCCGACATGGAAATGGAGGTTCTATCCCACTACTTTATTATTAAATATAAATTTTATCAAATTTCATTTCAACAATGAAAATGGGCCAAGCAACCGGCAGTGTCGTTTATCAATTATATCCAATTAGCAACGGATCTCCTATAAACCAACTTTTTTGCGTGCGCTTCTCTTTCGCAAATTTATGATGATCGCGAATCACCATCTTCATCATATTCATAGATACGAATTTCCATTTAATTTTTCAATCCATGTTTGCGATCGAGGTAAGGATTGTTCGCATTTTACATAAGAATTACAGAGGCTTATAGGTAGTTAGTGATAAATATTTATATTTACAATTGACGATATCTCCAATAAAGAAAGAAAACAAAAAATCCTCGTTCGTTAACCCATCAATCATGTCAATTAAAGATACATTTTTCTCTAACTATAGCTAATGAGGACTCGTGAAAAGTTTATGATATCTCATCATTGTCATTAATCGCTTCGTTCACCAAGCGATATGACGTCAGTAAATGACTTAGTGCTTCTAATATGTAAAGGCGTTCTTCTAAAACGAGGAATGTGCTGCTGGTATGTCAAGTGACGCAAGCTATGGCTTCGACATCCATTCAAATAGAACCTTACCTAATTTTGAAAGTGTTAAATATGAAAGGACGAATCCATTAATGAAGAACGGATTCCGATTGAAATCGTAATCATTGAAGCCATGAAGGCACTTACTGGCCGCCATCAGGTATCATTATTAATCAAGTCTAGTATTGGTTCTACGTACATTCATGTATATATCACTCGAGTCTTATAATTGTGTCAATACGTAGAGAAAATGCAACGCAACCAATTATGTATATCCAAAAGGAGAGATTTGGTAATAGATATGGATAAAACTGATGATGTTCTGATAAAAATGTTTTATAACTAATCTTTTCTTTATTTTATTAATTATCAATTTATTAAAAAGATTTTCAATGTGAATGGTTGTTGTTGTATAGTTATAGCCATTTGAGTTCTATATCTATTTCTAAGGTTGGTGTAAAGGCAGGTTACAGCACAAGAAACATACAGCCAGTACTAGTACGCATGCACCGCATCAGTTCTAAAGCTCCGAACCCACGATGTGGTGGTATTGGGTATTGATAATCAAGGATTAAACAAGTAGGTAAGTCGTATGATGACAAGGTGACTTACCTGAAACACGGACTTGAAGGCTTCCTTGGCCTGGGAGTCTAAACCATCCCCACGTACCCAGGGTGCCTCGACGTCTGACGGAGGGAGATGATCTGGGGTGATGTAAACATACTCGCCATTCATCATACCTTTCTGGTACGCTTGTACTAATATACGCCGCTTGTCCTCCAAATTCTCCGTGCACAGAATCACAACTGTAAGACATAAAAAGCAACCACTTTGAAGTGAAACGTGAACGCTATGGTTGAGTGGTTATTTTGTTCATTGTCATTGATATTGTTTAACACTTTAAATGATTTTTACATTCATTATGACTCGATTTGTTTTCACTTTTCCGCTTTGACTTATGTAAAAGGTAAAATGATCACTGCCTGTAATGAAAAAGGCATTTCGATTAGATGAAAATTAATCGCATGAGTCGTAATCATTGTCATTTTACTGACCACTATAAATGACGCAAGGAAAAGTAAAAATGTATATTTTATTTTTAATATCTGTTGTATTTTTTAGACAATATTTTATTTATTTGTATTTGCATTTTTTTCATTCATCATTGAAACCATTTCTTTTATCATTAACAAACCTTCAATCTAACAATACATGCATATAAGTTTTGTCAACTTACTCCTTCCCCTTTGTTGTAACCGTACTAACAATTCATCTATTTCCGGTTCCGGAATGTCGTCGTCAATGGTGATCATGTCGGCAATGGTGATGTTGTTCGTGCGAAACGATGTCTCGTACGAACGTGACGAATAGTCACAAAATACCTTTTTATTGTCTACCTTTCGTCTGGAAATAATCACAACTCTTTTCCATTTGAAATAATGAAAGAATTCTGCCATTGCATTCCCAAGCTTGTTAAATGGAGGTCCTAGCCGAACGAGTGTTTTAAACACGCTTTTGTCCGCGAGAATAGGATCTGAAGAAGCCTGAGAAAGAATTGGGAAATTCCAGAAGGATGCTAAAAGCCCAACAGGTTCTGTAGCTAAAACGAGAAATGAACATTTACTTTTATAGTAATTGAATTGAATCGTTGATGATTAAGCAAAATTGTATCACGGACATACATGTATATGGTCGCATAGGTATTTAATGACAGTTTCTTGCAGGACATGTCATCTATATGCCAGTTATAATTCACAAAAGCAGACTTGGTACACGTGCTTTCGTCCCTTTTACTGCGGTCAAACCTGTGATAGCACCCACCTTTGTATAAAGACTACCTGTTTAATAAGACCAATTTAATATGCTTACAAACGAACAAATACAACCAGGTGTGATCAGATTGTTGTAAGACCATTGTTCTTTGTCTCGGCTAGTCTTTATGCATGTTTGACTGTAAATATGTTCTTCGCTTTCTGTGTATTAATGGTATTTATATTCATTAAGCGTAAAGTATTCTGAAGTTAAAACTTTCACTTTAAACACAAATCAGATGCCATCAATGCTGTCAGATCTTTTATTTTATTTTTTACAACATCAACATTTTTCGCGGTTTTTTTGAGAGAGAAATGTTTCGTAAATCACGAATACGCAAAATATTATATAAGCCAAAATAAAATGGTTTAATGTAAGTATATCCATGCCATGGATTTATCATATATGCTTTAATTTCATTAATTTAGAAATGTGTATATTGTGAGATAATAAAACATTTGATCGATCTAGTCCATAAATATCAATTATCTTTATCATAATTATACATTTATATCTATATGCAGTACATATACATTAAACTGAAATGAAACCTATACATTAAAATTCAATTAGCTCTTCAATGTTTTGTAAACATTAGTACAATTATAAATACATTTAAAATTTATTTGAATTTTTAAAGAAAAAAAATGAAATGCAATATCGGTGAACCAAAAACGTCAATAGTTAGACGTAATGATCTTAATTAGCGCATCTGGTATCTCAAAGCAGATTTACGCAATGATGAAATAGAGAATACTTCATGCTGATTATAGAAGGTTAAATGAGTAATAGTGAGAGTACGGAGGACGCTAAAATAGCACCTTTACTATGTACGTACACAGGAAGAAGAAACTCGTAATGTTCAATCAGCGATAATTGCAAGTCATTAGGTACGGACAAGTTAATGTCCGGGAAACTACTGAACAGTTTTACCATCAGATATTTATTCAATCTCACTTTGATCTCATGTCATGTCATGTACGCTATCAAGGAATCACCAAATGGAATTTCAATGTTTTTTAATGTCAAAGTGTTTCTGTTCCAACTTACAGCTAGAACATGGGGGTCCAATGTAAACATCCACATCGTCAACATCACGCAACAGCACGGCGTTACCAGCACCACCTAGGCCACTGCATTTGTCGTCCCGCCAAACGACACTGAAATTTAAAAAAAATCACGTACATGACGTCACGAGAGGGGTGCTTGTTACCAGCACCACCTAGGCCACTGCATTTGTCGTCCCGCCAAACGACACTGAAGAAAAAACCAAATTAAATTTAAAAAAAAAATCACGTGCATGACGTCACGAGAGGGGTGCTTGTTACCAGCGCCACCTAGGCCACTGCATTTGTCGTCCCGCCAAACGACACTGAAATTAAAAAAATCACGTGCATGACGTCACGAGAGGGGTGCTTGTTACCAGCGCCACCTAGGCCACTACATTTGTCGACCCGCCAAACGACACCGAAGAAAAAAAAATCACGTGCATGACGTCACGAGAGGGGTGCTTGTTACCAGCACCACCTAGGCCACTGCATTTGTCGTCCCGCCAAACGACACTGAAATAAAAAAAAAAAATCACGTGCATGACGTCACGAGAGGGGTGCTTGTTACCAGCACCACCTAGGCCACTGCATTTGTCGTCCCGCCAAACGACACTGAAATAATAAAAAAACACGTACATGACGTCACGAAAGGGATAGAAAACAGCGATATATACCATTTGCACCATCGCCTCAAAAAGAAACGTTTTAGTGTGTTTTATGTTAAGGTCTTAGTGTGTTTCATGTTAAGGTTTTAGTGTGTTTTATGTTATGGTTTTAGTGTTTTTTATGTTAAGGTTTTAGTGTATTTTATGTTAAGGTTTTTGTGTGTTTTATTTATTTAGGTTTTAGTAGGTTTATTAGGTTTTAGTGTGTTTTATGTTAAGGTTTTAGTGTGTTTTATGTTATGGTTTTAGTGTTTTTTATGTTATGGTTTTAGTGTGTTTTATGTTAAGGTTTTAGTGTGTTTTATGTTAAGGTTTTAGTGTGTTTTATGTTAAGGTTTTAGTGTGTTTTATGTTAAGGTTTAGTGTGTTTTATGTTAAGGTTTTAGTGTGTTTTATGTTAAGGTTTTAGTGTGTTTTATGTTAAGGTTTTAGTGTGTTTTATGTTAAGGTTTTAGTGTGTTTTATGTTAAGGTTTTAGTGTGTTTTATGTTAAGGTTTTAGTGTGTTTTATGTTAAGGTTTTAGTGTGTTTTATGTTAAGGTTTTAGTGTGTTTTATGTTAAGGTTTTAGTGTGTTTTATGTTAAGGTTTTAGTGTGTTTTATGTTAAGGTTTTAGTGTGTTTTATGTTAAGGTTTTAGTGTGTTTTATGTTAAGGTTTTAGTGTGTTTTATGTTAAGGTTTAGTGTGTTTTATGTTAAGGTTTTAGTGTGTTTTATGTTAAGGTTTTAGTGTGTTTTATGTTAAGGTTTTAGTGTGTTTTATGTTAAGGTTTTAGTGTGTTTTATGTTAAGGTTTTAGTGTGTTTTATGTTAAGGTTTTAGTGTGTTTTATGTTAAGGTTTTAGTGTGTTTTATGTTAAGGTTTAGTGTGTTTTATGTTAAGGTTTTAGTGTGTTTTATGTTAAGGTTTTTTAGTGTGTTTTATGTTAAGGTTTTAGTGTGTTTTATGTTAAGGTTTTAGTGTGTTTTATGTTAAGGTTTTAGTGTGTTTTATGTTAAGGTTTTAGTGTGTTTTATGTTAAGGTTTTAGTGTGTTTTATGTTAAGGTTTTAGTGTGTTTTATGTTAAGGTTTTAGTGTGTTTTATGTTAAGGTTTTAGTGTGTTTTATGTTAAGGTTTTAGTGTGTTTTATGTTAAGGTTTTAGTGTGTTTTATGTTAAGGTTTTAGTGTGTTTTATGTTAAGGTTTTAGTGTGTTTTATGTTAAGGTTTTAGTGTGTTTTATGTTAAGGTTTTAGTGTGTTTTATGGTAAGGTTTTAGTGTGTTTTATGTAAGGTTTTAGTGTGTTTTATGTTAAGGTTTTAGTGTGTGTTTTATGTTAAGGTTTTAGTGTGTTTTATGTTAAGGTTTTAGTGTGTGTTTTATGTTAAGGTTTTAGTGTGTTTTATGTTAAGGTTTTAGTGTGTTTTATGTTAAGGTTTTAGTGTGTTTTATGTAAGGTTTTAGTGTGTTTTAGTGTGTTATGTAAGGTTTTAGTGTGTTTTATGTTAAGGTTTTAGTGTGTTTTATGGTAAGGTTTTAGTGTGTTTTATGTTAAGGTTTTAGTGTGTTTTATGTTAAGGTTTTAGTGTGTTTTATGTTAAGGTTTTAGTGTGTTTTATGTTAAGGTTTTAGTGTGTTTATATTAGGTTTAGTGTGTTTTATGTTAAGGTTTTAGTGTGTTTTATGTTAAGGTTTTAGTGTGTTTTATGTTAAGGTTTTAGTGTGTTTTATGTTAAGGTTTTAGTGTGTTTTATGTTAAGGTTTTAGTGTGTTTTATGTTAAGGTTTTAGTGTGTTTTATGGTAAGGTTTTAGTGTGTTTTATGTAAGGTTTTAGTGTGTTTTATGTTAAGGTTTTAGTGTGTTTTATGTTAAGGTTTTAGTGTGTTTTATGTTAAGGTTTAGTTATGGTTTTATGTGTTTTATGTAAGGTTTTAGTGTGTATTATGTTAAGGTTTTAGTGTGTTTTATGGTAAGGTTTTAGTGTGTTTATAGGTTAAGGTTTTAGTGTGTTTTATGGTAGGTTTTAGGTTTTAGTAGGTTTAGTGTTTTATGTTAAGGTTTTAGTGTGTTTTATGTTAAGGTTTTAGTGTGTTTTATGTTAAGGTTTTAGTGTGTTTTATGTTAAGGTTTAGTGTGTTTTATGTTAAGGTTTTAGTGTGTTTTATGTTAAGGTTTTAGTGTGTTTTATGTTAAGGTTTTAGACCCTGTGATATTTGGTATACCTATATATCACTTCTGAGGTGTACTTGAACATAACCAAATTGATGAAAAGTGTGTATGCATCAGGCCTGGCCTTAGGTATTATATACTGTTGGGTCGTAGTTTGTTGTGTTGCTTGTTAATATTTGTAAGATATGCAACAAATTGTACGTTCCAATTTAGTCATCTTCGCCAGCCAAGACTTCTGATCACGGAGTGTAAGTAATCAGAAGCCTTGGCTAACGAAGATGCAATTTAGAAAGTCCACAGTGTTTGGTACATATTTTCGTCACCAAATAACCATGCCACTATATATGTATATACCATGCCACTATATATATATATATATTATAGCATGTACAAGGAACGCTTGTTTGACCAGATTCGACTTTACAAAAGCATACACATCGATTTCTTATTAACCTTGTCTGATTAATTCAATTGAAATTATTCTGTATTAGCAAGTTATGAGTACTCTGTCCTTGCGGGTAGGTATTGATTGTTTTTATGGGTGTAAAGTTATATTTTCAGAAAAACGACGTCAGTTTTGCCTCACTCGAAAGGGAGATAACTCTTTAATATGCAAAAAGGAATATTTGTTACGCGTTTTAACTACTATGCCATGTGCTTTGAACTAATTTGTCATTCGTTTGTCTTCAACACGTGCCTCCGGCAAGTCTGCGTGCACGGCATGGAAAAGCTGTATAGATTAGTTGTCACCGTGTGTAAACAATGAAAAAAGTCAACCTTAAAGAAAATACATCACATTGTCACATCAGGGGATAAAGTATGGCCATGGGAATACATGTGAGGTTTACATTGTCGATGCTCTAATGAAAAAAACATCTCATACACTGACAATCGAAAAATACATCACATTGTCACAGAGTACACATCAGGAGACATAGTATGGCCATGGGAATACATGTGAGGTTTGCATTGTCGATGCTCTAATGAAAAAAACATTTCATACACTGACAATCGAAAAATAAAAGAATGGGAATGAAATATATGCCTGGAAAGAACGAAATATCAGAAGGATATTAAATCGATAGAGAAAAAGTGTTGCAAAATGCATTCATTCATTTGTCATATCAAATGATGATGATAAAACCTAGCTTGCATTTGTAGTTACGTATTATGCAAATATGGTATAATTAAAATGGTCTCGGTTAAACTCAATCGAGAAGGAAATATATACTCCAAAACATGTTAATGTATTGGTCATTGTCAGAACACTAACAAAACGTTAACTTCATATGAACTCACAATCACACGAGCAATTATAAAAATAAAATGAAATATTCTAGGGTGAACAAAGCATGGAATTGGAAAAAATTCAATATTTGTCTTTGTATAGAAACTATAGATTAAAAAACACTTTACATACATTCATAACTGCAACGACAGATAACGAATTGATATGATATGTCGTGAAATATCATGCATGGAAATCTGAAAAGTCATAATAAATAGCATGTCCGTTTGCTCAGATCACTATAATTTAAAGAAGGTAACATCACGAGTCACATATTGGTGGTTTTCTACGGAATCCCTCGCCATACATCATTAGCTATCACATTATCACTTCAATATATGTATATTCAGTCATCATTAGAGAGATTTATGACAAATCGATGGAGATATATACATCATTGTCGGTAATGAGGTTAGCATGAAGGTAAATGACTATGGTCGAGCCACATAGGCAACAGTTGTCGCAAATATCAACTTCTTATTCAAGGTTGGTTTTTCCGTTAAAGGCCCAATACCTTTCCAAAACAAAAAATTAAAGTCTTTAAAAACAATAATCACCTCCGGAAATGTAAATCGATAGCCTAAAATGATGTAACAACATTGCCTAAGATGATGTAATAACACCAAGCAACTGAAGATTCATTTCGCTGTGTTGCCGTCTAGAGCAGTGATAGTCAACTAATTATATAACGCGCCGCGATTAATTAGCTACAGGATGATGGCGGGAAATAAAAGAAGACCCGCGTTATGAAAATAAAAATTTAGTATTTAATCTAATTAAATTGTTCTATAGGTCATGATAATTGTAGTGTTGGCGTTAAGCTTTTAACGTGTTCTACGTACTCTACCAAATTATCAATCTTGTTTTACTTTCCCATTTTTAAATTTAAAAGCCGTTTCGAAAAGGTAGTGAACACTAAATCAACAAGAAGACTACTCTAGAAAACACAACACAAAAGTAATATGCAAATATTTTAAACCGTACATCATACTATTAAAGCTGCATCAGCTCTTCATCAAACAACCTTTTTCAATATAAACCTTGAAATCCTCTTTTGGAGCTGACAAAACAGAATTTTGCTGACCTGATGACATTGGCGTTGAAATGGAAATCTATATAATTCCAATCTGGCTTAAGCTACACTAAGCAGGCTACGTGGTCTTACCTTATATTGTGATCCGACAATATCCCTTCTGATTGGGCCGTTTCTATGGCAATGGTCGCAGCCGCTGCATTGTTCGTCCACCCCAGACGGGGATGTTTGAACGGACTTAACATACCTAATTTGAACTCCGCGCCAACACATATACCCATGGGTAACGTGAGCACAAGTAAAGTAATCCACATCTTGAGCAAAATCAATATAAAAACCAGAAATAATTATTCGGACATGAAAATTTCAAGCATAGGTTTGTAATTAAAATGGCATTTCATTTCAAATATACAAAATGTATTTGCGATGTAATCCTTCCGTTTCTTTTCTTGAAATGATAACAGGCTTAATGTTAGCAACTGAAATTATCAAACATATTGAATATGGTAATGTATTTATATCATCCTAATTGAGAATTCACTTCAATGTTCGCAACCAGAATTATCAAACATGATGTAAGTATAATATCCTAATTGAGAATTCACTTCAATGTTCGCAACCAGAATGATCAAATATGATGTAAGTTGCAATGGAATTATAATATCCTAGGTGAGAATTCATTCCATTGTTCGCAACTAGAAATGTGAAACATATTGTAAGTTGCAATGGAATTATAATATCCTAAATGAGAATTCACTCAACCTTTGTAACTAGAAGTGTCCAACATATTGTAAGTTGCAATGTTGCTATGCTATCATAAATGAGAATTCCTGGAGGTTGGTCGTCCATACATCTTGATCCAAACACTAATGAATCTCAACTGAGTTCTGTTGACTTTCAGGCGTGGTAAGTGTATGGCCTGTTGATATATAGGTAAACACCTTGACACTTTGATAGCCTATGTTCGTTAGCGAGCCAACAGATCGATAATCCCTAATAGCACAGAGAATTGGGAAAATAAACCGAACGAATTCCAATGCAAAAAAATGTGTAATTATACGATTTATCATCTAATAAATGCAAAATGCAAAAATCTTGGAACCGCTGCCTATCTCGTCTAATAATGGTCAATGTTTTACACATTTATTTGGAACGGCAACATGGAAAAATTAAAACGAATCCTTCCTATAGTTGCATTATTAAATGAAATTCTGTTACAGTAGAAGACGTAAAAAAAAAAATCATCATTTTTTCTTTCACTTCGTTTTTTTTTTTTTCATTCCTAAGTGCTAAACCCTAAACATTAACAATGTTTTGTAACTACTATCCATATCTGATTCATTTGTTTTATACTTATGTACATATAACCACAAACTCTCCACTACTGGGTCGCGAGTTTGAATCCAATAAGGGGCAGTTATTAGGTACTGACTGCAGGTCGGTGGTTTTTCTACAGGTACTAATAATCCTAACACGTCCTTAATTGACCCTAGCTCTTAATAAGGCGTTAAACTAATTAACCAAACCAAGAATTTGCCTTTGAATTCCAACCGTGTGACGCCCCTTCCACATTTTTCGATATAGGTATGCAATGTTTGAAGATGCTATGAAGAAAACTCCTTGAACAGAAACGCAATCTCTTACACTTTGTCATTCGATGTCATACAGGGTAAAACATGTCGCGACGGCAAACCTAGTCTGATGTCTGAACTGTATATCCTAGTGTAAAATATGACGCTATCGTAGTATATCTGATAGACCGAAAATAAACATTTTGAGATATAATTTGTAAATAAGTGATATCATGGGTGGGTTGTTTTTTATCTTTGGCCCTGATGTATTCCGATCCAGTTACTCTAGCTCTGTGTGATGGTAAAAAATTGTTTTAATTCTGTGATTCATGTGCGGATTACATTGCATCAATCAAATTACATCTTTGAAAAACTAAATGAAATTTCTGTGATTTCTATATTGAAAGTGATTATGTTTTGAGATTCAAATCAACAACATCGTCTAATTAACATCAAAAGAGAACATGTCACATGCAATGTCATAATCCCTAGCTTCGATTCAATAAGATTAATCAAAAGATTACTTGCAAAATTTGTAATCATTCGGATCCTTTGTTTATTCATTAATATCTCTAAAATAAAAACGGACCGACAAATAATATCAACAAGATTTTCCAGATGACACGGGATTATATCAAACATAAGTCTTAAGGATGCGAATTACTTCAAATGGCAATTGTCAACTCAAATTTTATATTTTATAAAACATATTATGTAATCGTGATCGTTTTGTGTGTCTTGATAAATGGGCAATACAAATATTTGACTTTTTTATCCACACGGTTGGAATTTTGTCCCATATAAAATAAAAACAATATATTCTTAATATCTAGACCTTTAGATTACTCTCTGACAGAGGAATTCCCCAATAATCATTTGCTATGACAGTAACAGTGTCAAAGTTAAAGTTCATATATCTTAGCAAATTATGCCCTGTTTCAAGTGACAAATGAAAAAAGAAGCTGGGATCTGATCTCTACAAACAGCTCTATTTGTAGGCTAAATAAACCATTCTGGGTAGCATTTCATGCATGTTACCATATTTTTTTTCTTTTATGTGTTTTCTCGTAGTCCGTAAAAACCTGCCTTAAGTATCAGGTTTTGCCTTATAATTAGACAAAACAATCCACAAAAGCCTGATAACGTAGTCAGGGTTAGCGGACTGTGTTTTCCGTTGAGTTATTGCCAACGGATTATCTATCATATGAAAATTGTTACAAGACCCTTGTATAGTCTAAGTAGAAAACATCATTGATTTGAGGAGTGAATGCTTAATAATCCTTAACATTATACTTTCTCTCTTTTGTACTTATCATATAGCTCAAAATATTTCCTTAATCTACTCTGACATTTGTTGGGTTTTTTTCTCGTGTGTTGTTGTTGTTATGATGTTATAGTAATATACGTTTGTACATGACAGTAGTGTAGTATGACCTAGGACGATTTCCATTGGAATTTCGTTGTGAAATGGCAGGAAGCAATCACGTGATGTCATGACTTGAGGAGGGCGTGTTTTGTAATAGGTGTTAAGATCGTTATTTCTTGTCGTCATGTGCTAAAATGTCTTACATGTATTTATTTCATATGAAATTTTACGTAACGCGTTTCGATTAGTTGTCTTCATTTTGCTCACTGAGGCTTGCAACAATACAACCTCTAAGACTTGTTTCAAAAATCTCACTTGAAGGATGATTCCTCTATGTAAATGAAGCTTTTGTAAATAACTCTGTCGTGTGCCACATCAATTATCCTGAAATCACTAGTAGACCTACACACTCAACGGTCCGATGTCATGCTCAGACGGTCGGCCGCATCCGGAGGTTCCTAACCCGGTGCGTTTTATAGTATTCTGCCTTCAGCTATGATCTTGACGCAAACGTGCGTTGATTGTTTTATTGATCTGTCTTGCCATTGTTTTTTGTTGTTTGAATCGGATGTTTTTCTTAATATTTATCCGTCCCTGGAGAGACAGACGACATTAAACGATAAAAACCTCTATATCAGTATAGTTCCATTATCTGTGTATCATTTTGAGTGTGTGTAATACAAGCAAGTATTACTTTGGTGAATTTTATTGCAATATTCTGTCTTTGCATATTACAAAGTTAACTCCCTTGCGGGTACGTATCGATTGTTACGCCATTATTTTATATTTACACTTGCTAGGCTTGGTCACTATACGCTAATACTAGCCGATTTTGTTTACCATAACTGCATGGTAACATTGAACTTTGAACTTGCGTAAGGAAATGTTCTGTGCAACGTAAAAGGACTACTTTTTTTAAAAGAAACACATGGCTTTGTTTACATTTTGACGCAACATTACGTGTATATTGTTGTTTTTTATAGAATTTTGGAAAAATGTAAACGATATATACATGTTTTATATTTATATATGATTCAAACAATTTTAAAATTAACAATTGTATAAAGAAACGGAAAAATATCCCGACCGGGGCGACGTGCTTTCATTTTTGTTAAAAATGATGGTTGTCAAATGTAAACATTACCTCTGTGCCTATGTTCGTCCTACGATCGAGTCTTTGGGATGGACGGGCGTGAGACCCTCTGATAGAGGTCAGTTATAAACATATCCTCTTGTCTTTGTTCTTTGAGTATTTAATCATGTGTATTATAAAACATGCACCGCTAATAATCCACGTGTTGACTAGAACGAATAATCATACCCTGCCTCCACTCCGGTTCCCGGCAGGGTATGAATTCCACCCCGTTGCCGCTAGTGTTGCAAGCCCCGATGTGATCCACATCGGGCACTTTGAGACTGATAAAAACATAATTTTCGGGTATTATCCTTATGTAACTGTATTGTTCTGACAACTATGATCAATATTTAATTCACAAACCTTTCGATTATAATCTTTCATCAACTATTAGTGGTAAAATCCAAGGCAAACACAACACATGTATAATTCTGTTCGAATACGCCGCCATGTTTGATTTACCGGAAACCGTGACGAAATGAAACACTCAACAGGTAAAATATGTTTAAAAGTTTTAAAAAGCCAACAAACTAAGAATAAATATGGTGAAACTGAACAAATGTAAGTATTATTAAGAATTAAGCAAAAAAGAATTTTTAAAGTTCATGTTAAAAACTTTGTAACATTTATTTCTTTCGTAGTGAAAATTTGTAGGTCATTCCATATATGGTACTAGGTGCCATATTTGGAGCGCGAGACTTTCTAACGAGAAGCATCATGGCGGCCAAGTGAGCCGTGTCGGAGATGTGAGCCATTCAAAAGTGCTTCAAAACATAATTTAGACATGGAGGTGGGTAAATAAATAATCATTTTATGTTAAAAATGTTTGATATTGTTGAATTTAATTAAAAAAATTACATGACACACATGAAATGCAACATTTTCACCGCTGGATGTTTTGCAACACTACGGGCAATGGGACGGAATCGTAGCTCTGACGACGACCATCTGTCAGAAATCTTCCGTCCGTCGTTCAGAGCTACGTCATCGCAGCTACGTGTTGACAGTTACGCGTCACCACAAATACATTGTACATATCCATCGAACACAAGTGAATTTGTTTCATATATCGATGGCGATATGGATCTAAGCGTAGATTATATAATCACATGGCTACCAAGGATGTAATACCGTCAAGTCAGACGACATCTCAAACACATTGAGCAACTTAAAAATCGGTGTTTTGCCAACTTCGGCAAACTAAAGTGTGTAAGCGTGCGTCAGCTTCGCCTCGCTGCACAATAACGGTCACCGAGTTCACACATGTGGCCGTGTACAAATTCTTTATGTTATTACGCTATATATTAACTTTTAGCAAAATTGAATATATATTTAAAGTTCTGATCTGATTAAATAAAATTATCTCTGAAATCTACTTTGTTTGTCATGTTTATTTTACACTAAAATATTGAACTTTTTTGTCTTCGCGGATGAATAATTCTACCTTACGTGAAGCGTCATCATTCGCTGTTCAAATGAGTAAGCTCCTCCCACTTTTGACCGACTTTTATTGAATAATTACGTCACTTTCAAATGACGATTTTATTGCATAAAATATAAATAAAAAGTCGTGTGAGTGTAAATATAGGGATTGGATTTCGTTTTTATGTTAACCATGCTTGTATGGAGCAATTCCTCTAAGAATATATTCAATATGGGGCGCTAACGCGCCCCATAGAATATATTCTTAGAGGAATTGCTCCATACAAGCATGGTTAACATAAAAACGAAATCCAATCCCTATGTGAGCACAATTCACGTCGATTTCTCTGTAACGTATAACGTTACGCTCGCAAACGCATGACGTCACAAGCAATACCGACCCGCAAGGGTAGATAAATGTAACTCTATAATATGCAGATAGG
The DNA here is from genome assembly GCF_041381155.1 of Argopecten irradians. NCBI lineage: Eukaryota > Metazoa > Mollusca > Bivalvia > Pectinida > Pectinidae > Argopecten > Argopecten irradians. The sequence goes on from NC_091143.1 coordinate 41,482,989, forward strand.
TAATAATGCATACTCATAAAGTTCATTCCGTTTGAGAACAGTCCACATACAGCATCGGAACCGGATATTACATTAGACCAGTCCACATACAGCATCGGAACCGGATATTACATTAGACCAGTCCACATACAGCATCGGAACCGGATATTACATTAGACCAGTCCACATACAGCATCGGAACTGGATATTACATTAGACCAGTCCACATACAGCATCGGAACCGGATATTACATTAGACCAGTCCACATACAGCATCGGAACCGGATATTACATTAGACCAGTCCACATACAGCATCGGAACCGGATATTACATTAGACCAGTCCACATACAGCATCGGAACCGGATATTACATTCACATTGCTACCTTATTACTTCCTGGTTGTGCAACATAGATTCGTCACAATCTAATGTCGAAACCAATCAAATAAATCATTTGTATGTTAATCAAATACGTGTGAATGTGGGGGCCGCAATGAACCCTGGGAGAGATTGCCCAAACTCGTTTAACTCCAAATTACAAGAAAGCGATGTAACGAGGATTTATCTATTTTATTTGTTTGTTTGTTCTCTTTTCCACCTCACTACAATTATCATCTGCTGATTAAGACAACTTGCTTGGATTTGTATCTTCGCATTGGATTATGCAATATTAACGTAAATATAAGGTATAAAAATACATAATATATATAAAAAGATATATATTCACCCTTCCACAGCTCAAGTTTAATTTGGCCTTACATTTTCCCAAGAGTTTCAATACATTTTTTATACAGTTAAACCTGACTTACCGACCACCACTATATAAGCACCTGGTTGTTAAGTCCGCCTTCAATGGGTCTCAAATGGCTGTTGATAGCTTATAACCTGGTATATTTAATCATTTGGAATTGTGAATCGCGGGTCATTACAAATGTATGTGTCATTCCTGCCAAATTAACTTGTGTAATGAATTTTATGTATTAGTTACCAGTAGGTTTACGCAATAATGTATTGCAATTAAGTTACAAAACAACGAGAATTAATCAGATGGCCGCCATGCGTTTCCAAATATGGTACGATATATGTGTTTATAAGCGTTGGCGGATGTTTAATGATGCGATGAATACGGTTCGCGGATGATTATGTTTAAGCCTGCGTCTGCCTCCTGGAATATACCGGTGATTAAGTGGCATTAGAGTCACCATGATTCAGAACGTGACAATACTCAAAAGGAATTTGTTTACCAAGATTTTCTCTAAAACATCTCTGAATGATAAGAGGTTTATTTCGACACAAATACTGACTGTTAACATCCGAAATGGATTATATCGGTATCATCAGTTATCATCGTTACTATAAGTTTTATAATTTAGCTTATCAAATAAATCAAATACATGCTGTCAATGGTATTACAGTCATGTATAACAAGCGGCCAATTGTCATCTAAGCTCTTGATTTTTAAAACGAAAATTTTAAATGTTATGTGAAATGTAATCACAAGTTCTATTAAATTCTAGTATAAATGGCGATTGGTTCATCCGCTGTTTCTTATTTGAGCTGGAAAATGGATTTTTGTCTCAATTTGTAAGGCGGGTAATGCAGCGACCTAGATTGTATGGCGGGTGACGCTGTGACCTAATTTGTATGGCATGTGACGCTGTGACCTAGATTTGTATGGCAGGTGGCGCTGTGACCTAGATTTGTATAGTGGGTGTCGCTGTGACCTAGATATCAATTGAAGCAGAAGACGGAATATCTCAAGGGATACCTAGTCTGTGTCATTGTACTTGTTAAAAAGTACTTAAGGTAGTACATCCCAACGCTACCTTTATAAAGGAGTTCATGTAAATATATGCAGACTTCCTCAACACATCACCATATTCTTTGCTTGATTTCATGGTGTCTTTTATAAATGCACAAGGGAAATGATCATCATTTCGGACTAATTTAGGTCACTATTACATTGTCGTCTGCTAGGTGTATGGACAATTTACCCATTAAACCAACACAAATATGAACGACAGCTGTATTTTACAACCTACTTTTCCTATATACCAAGCCTTTGACCTCACACTTTGTTTCTGATGTCGGTTCACATCCGTTCTCGATCGCTAACGTTCCGAATTAGACACTTCAAATATCAAATCAATGTATAGAACTGAGTAATTAATTCTCTAAAGACAGTATAAATATTAATACATATAATGCTTCCAACGATAAAGTCTAATGACTCTCTGAGTGGACAAAAATTTCTAATTGAGAATAGCGAACGGAATATCATTATTCACTGTTAATTTTGTAAGCATATTTTACTCCCTATTTAGTCTTAAACTTATTCTGAATGTATAAATTTAACGATGATGTGAGTAGTTAATTTTCTTGCTTGAAAACCATATTAGTGTTTTTCATATACTAGGTTTCATATATATTATGTCATTCCATAAATTATGTTACACTTTCAAAATCTTGACCATTTTTTCATTTAAATATGAACAAGATTTAGTCGATATTTTTTTTAAAAGTCGTTTTTATCACATCTTTTATTAAAATATTCGCTGTGGATACCCAGAATTTTTATTGCATGTATAAACATTTTGATTCTATACTTTACATTTTGCAGTCCAAATCTAGGTTTATTTTCAAACACTCAATATAGTATGTATAGCAAAAAACGATGGTACCATTTTTTTATTTACATTTGTATACCCCTAAAACTTTCAAATGTGGTCTATTAGCAGTCTACTAGGTCAAAATTGACACAAACTGTAACTCATCCTCAGATAAATGTACCTTTTGGTTGATTATCAAGTGTCAGAACAAGCTATATTTTATATTATGTACCTTGGCATTGCATCAGGGGCCAATTTCACGAACATTCCTTAATTTTAAGGATTTCCTTAACTTCAAATTTTCCAAACGAAAGCATTACATGTACATTAACTGAAGATATTTTTCTTAACTTCTGTAATGTTTTCCTGTTGGGAATTTAAGTTAAGGAATTCCTTAACGTTAAGGTATGTTAATGGAACTGGATCCAGATCTGCTTGGTGTAAAACCGAAGGTAATTTATTTTATTGTTTTCTCCTTTAGGTTTAAAAAATATGCCAAAATTATCATAATTACGTCTACATTGCAGTTAAAATACTATGCATATAAAATTATAAATTATTTAGTGACTTCTGCATAGATACCTGTATTTCACCTAAACATACATAAAGCATAAGAAATAGAATTATTCAAGTTTTCAATATTTTAATTGTTTCACTCAGACACATGAAAATGAGGACATCAAAAAATACATAGACATATACATGACAAGATGGATACAAAATCTACATGTACAAGGTATAGAAATACAGAAAGCTACAATTGTATAGTGATTTTTCTTTATTAATTTAAAGTAATAGCATTATCTTTCTCAGAAAAAATGTAAATTTGTTTATAACTTGAATACTGCAAACATTCAATAGACGCTCTAATTTAAACAAGAGGCCCATGGGCCTTAACGGTCACCTGAGTTAGAATATATAATTAAACAAATAATGAAACAAATTAAAGGCATATAAACACTATATGCTGGGCCTTGAAGTGTGTCAGTGATTTATAAATTTGACTTTTTAGACTATGAAGAGTATTTGCTTCCATCCAACCTGTGAATTTAGAGGTATTTTTTGAAATTTTAATCATTTTGACCCTGTTTGGTCCTGCCCCTCTGGTCCCCCAGGGGGTCATTGAGGACGGATATGGATGTTAAAATGCTATATCTTCGGCTAATAATTCTAATCAAGTATGACTCATTTCCTACGAAAATTGGGCAAATAATGTTCACAAATATGTTTTTCCTATATAAACTAAAGTAAACTTGACCCCTCCCCAGGGGGTAACGTGAGACCCCAAGGTCATATAATTCACAATTTTTATAAAACATCTTAAGACCTTTCCATCTATAATTATTTGATTCTACTATATCCAGAATTTTAGAAGATTTTTGAAGTTTTAGCCTATTTGACCCTTTTTTTTGCCCCGCCCCTCTGCCCCCAGGGGGTCGGCCAGGACCAATGTGGATATGATATTTAAATGCTATCTCAGGCTAATAATTCTAACCAAGTTTGACTCGTTTCCAATGAAAATTGAGCAAAACATGCTCATAAATGTGTTTTTCCTATATAAACTATATAGTAAACTTGACCCCCTCCCCAAGGGGAAACAGGAGACCCCAGGGTCATATAATTGACAATTTTTATAAACAAACTTTAAGACCTTTTCATCTATAAAGTGTATTTGTTTATACCATTGCCAGAATTTTAAAAGAATATTTTCGAAATTTTAGCCTATTTGACCTTTTTTGGCCCCGCCCCACTGCCCCAGGGGGTCGGCCTGGACCAATATGGATATGATATTAAAATGCTATGTCAGGCTAATAATTCTAACCAAGTTTGACTCATTTCCAATGAAAATTGAGCAAAACATGCTCATAAATGTTTTTTCCCTATATGAACTATAGTAAACTTGACCCCCTCCCCAGGGGGAAACGTGAGACCCCAGGGTCATATAATTCACAATTTTTGTAAAGGACCTTAAGACCTTTCTATTTATTAAAAGTATTTGATTCTACCATTTCCAGAACTTCAGAAGAAGATTTTTGAAGTTTTAGCCTATTTGACCCCTTTTGACCCCGCCCCTAAGGCCCCTGGGGGTCAGTCATAGAAAATTTGTTAATAGGATTAAATGGCCATCTCATACTGATAATTCTGACAACATTTGACTCATTTCCTATTACAAATGACCAAATAATGCGCAAAAATGTGTTTTCCCAATATAAACTATAGTAAACTTAACCCCCTCCCCAGGGGGAAACTAGAGACCCCAGGGTCATATAATTCACAATTTTTGTAAAGGACCTTAAGATCTTTCTATCTATGAAGAGTATTTGATTCTACCACATCTGTGAGTAGAGAAGAAGATTTTTGAAATTTTACTCAATTTTACCCCTTTTGGCCCCTCCCACAGCCCCCTGGGGGGTGGGGACCATATAATTCACAATTTTGATTGGCCTTATGCCTTAGAAGGTTTGTGCAAAATTTCATTGAAATTGCTTCAGCAGTTTTGGAGAAGAAGTCGAAAATGTAAATTGTTTACGGACATACGACGGACGACGCACGACGCACGACGGACGACGGACGACGACGGACAAAAGGCGATTAGAATAGGTCACTTGAGACTTCGTCTCAGGTGACCTAAAAAAGTAGGATATTTGGTGTTAGTAGTACTGAGCAAAATATTTTTCTCTAATAGCTTTACTTTCCTTGTTTTCACATTTGAAAAGATAGTGAAATTCAACTCCGATATCAACATGACATCAATTACATATTCTATTCTCTTTTGGGATACAAAGCCATCGTCAAGTTTCAATAGGGAACTCTATATGAGAGGTACGAAATTTTGTAATAGTAATTCTGTTTTCTAGCTGTTATTACATTGCATAAATTCTGCGTTCTTCTAAATAAAGCATCATCCAAGTGTACATGTTTTCCATGCATTTGAATGATTTTCATAACCTAAATAAAACCTTATGGTTTTCAACAGACTGCTGGAAGAAATAATAACATCTCAAATTTTCTCCCAGTTATGGCGCATATAACTTTAATCTTAATGGCCTGTCGTGACTATATTATGTTTATTCATTAATGATTGAATGAAAATGCATACTACTAGTCACGATTCAGCTTATTTATTTTGTTTAAAAAACACCACGTTCATCCCGTTTTGTCTGGTGATAGCAATGTCTCCGTCTCAACATTATGAAATCTGAAACTATGGAATCTTATTTCTATCAAATCAAATCACATCTCCCCTTGTCCATGAAAGCAAGCCCTGCATGCATGTCGTCTAATAAGCTAATTAATGGATTGACAAAATCCAAGTACGTCATATTCGCCTCTGTGATTAAGCTCGTTAGTTTTGTTGGTCTGATCGGGTATGTATAATACAGATAACAAATATCTATCTCTAATTTCTCTCCTAATGGGATTGTGATTTTATAAAACAGTCATGCCTCTCTTTGTTCTTCTAAAGACTAGTTCGTAATTGCATACGGTAAAGCATACGGTGAAATCACTGTTGGAACAATAGCTATAGTTAGTCTTCTTTATGTGTCATGGGGTCTTTGTTCGCAGCTCAGTGTCAAGGCCAAGTCAGCAAACTCAAAACACAAAACTATTGTCCATGATGTATGTTAACATATCTACCTACTAGTACTGTGTGTTACAAAAGCACAATTAGTTCAGTTAACTTCAGTTGAAAATGTTCAAGTCAAAGTTATACCTGAAAAGAGCAAAACAAAAAGTCAATTTTGGTCAGGAACTTGACCTGAAATGTTCTTCGTATGAAATTGGCCTAAATATTAGGTAATTTCCATGTGAATTTAGACCATTCTATTTTCAGTTCAGATTTACAGATATCATGGCTGTGTACAACGAGTTTGTCTTAGCGTCGGTAAGTGTGTCTTTGGTATTTTAATACTAAGTGATTCCCACCCATCTACCCCCTCCTCTCCTTGTGTGCATCATCGATACTCCATGTCTTATAATCCAACCCATGACCATTCCATAGCAAACCACACGAGCGGTCACTGTACAGCTTTGAAGCTGGGCGTCGCTCACTATATAACCTTCAAAGAAAGTCTCTGTTGGTCTGTGATTGGTCAGTGTATTTTTGCACTCCTGAATGCCTTCAGATTTACTATTTCATAGTATATATAATACCAGTGATAGTAACCCCTGGAATATCGAGGTTGCTATGTGTGTTACTCGTGTCTACATTCAGATTTTAAGTTTCTTGAAATAACAGAATATCAATGTCGTGCTGTGACCAATAATTTATGTCTAGTATCATTACATAATGGAGTTTTCTCGCCACACGTAAACAAGTAAAGATTTTCTCAATCGCAAGATCATGCATTTATTTTATGAAACTTAATAATAAGGTGGACACACAAGTAATACACATGTTTTACATGTATTGAGTTCCCCGACAAAAAACAATGGAGTCCGTTGTCTAGCCCTCTAATTAATTATTTCTGCTGATCTGCTCGAATTCGTAGAATTCAGTTTATGAATTCCAGCTTCTGGTATATGATGGAACATATTCCGCCAGCTACATCTGATTTCATCTTTTTCCTGAAGCAGTGTAATTGCATCTCTTGTTCCAAATCTGTGCTTTATGCCGAAATGTATAATTTAGAGTCGATTATGAATCAATTTAGATATCCATGTCTTCCTATGAGTAGTAACACAAGTAACCGATTGTAAAATCCTCGTTTAGACATCTCTTAGATGTCCAGCTATTTATATGACACTTCTAATGCAGTGAGAAATGCTTTCATGCTTCTCTCAGAGACAGGCCAACGAATGCTCTTGAAATTGCCGTTCAGTATTGCAAGGTTCGAAAGGCATTATGTATTCCGATATATTTTCAATAAGATTTTACTGGCGACAACTGAAAATTCCTATTAAAATGTCTCGATTTGACAGCGGCATCCATATATTCATGTTGCTAGAGTCATTTGGAGAAGGTACATGCCTATTACAATATACATACAGCTGTATGTATCTATTCTTATTGTGTTCCGCTATTGCTGGAATTTACCGGATTAGGGTAAGGCGATATTATAACAGGAAAAAATACTGTGTGTAGTTTGGGATGACCTTTTAAATCTTAAATCTTCTCGCATCACTAATAACTCACGTAGCAATTTTTTTTCTCTCTTGAGCGACTTTTCGGGAGTTTCCCACTAATTGGTGGAAACTTGACGGATATGCGTATCTGAGAGGACAAATAATCCACACTTGGTGACCATCTTTATGGTTTCGCTATCTGTCAATAGTGACGATATCGATAATTGAAGATAATTGAGATATCAGCGATAATTGAATCTACATTGAATCTGTCCCGCAAAATTGGCAAACAATATGGTAATCGATAATGATCAAAAATTAATGACAAATCACAAATCGGTATAAATGGCAGGAATTTATTGTTCCTTTCTATGCTTCACATACATGTAATATTCACAATATTTGATTTAAACAAATAATGCTCTGACAATGGAATAAACATATAACTAGCAAACAAATTAATTGGCAATAATAAGAAATAACATATGAATTCTGATTAATAGCTTTTAATACGTCAACAGATCAAGAGCTATATATACGTAACTGTATACATGAAGGCCACCTCCATGGTGAATTGGTAACAAAGGCCAAGTGGATATATATATATATAATCGAAGGGATTTTGGCTGATTAAAGGACTCTGACAAAGGGATTCTGGGTAATGACCTTGTATAACACTGTTAATGAGGGTTTGACAAAGCGTGTAAGATACAGTATATATACAGAAACATACGGACTTTGATCAAAACAGCATTAGTTGGTATATGTTACTAGTAGCTTATTATGAAACTACTACCTGCAAGTCACTACTAAACGTTCACTGCACATACATGTACATGTATTCTTCTCTCAGAGCGAAAGTGTAGACCCTCTGCAATAAGTCTCAAAAATTCACTCTTTCGTTTCTATATTGTTAGTTACTATACCAGGATAAGGATTTGAAAATTTTCAGATTTTTCAGAAAATGCTCATTTCACTCTAAAATAATTTATATCAACAGCTACATGTAGATCAACAACAAATATTGGATAACACATATTTTCCCTCTCAATTTCGTTGGTACAATAGAAGTACTGGTGTCGACTATTAGTTATTAGTCGCAATATTGTTTGAAATTATACCGCGGTCAAGGTTTCTCAGATATATCAGAAAATTGAATCACTGTGAATTAATTAATTCATAAACAGTTTGATCATACTTACCTACATCCTCTTCAGCAATGCTTATCCATTGGATTTCTATGCATTCGTAATAAAATAAACCTATTTTCTTCAAAACAAAATAATCTTACAAAAGGCGGAAGACATTTTAGAATATCAAATAAGACATGATGTGTGTGGTATGTATATGTAATATTTATGGAGATTCTGAATTAATCTGATTATGGTCTGATCAATATTGATCATACTGCTCCCCAGCTCACAGGGACTTGGCACACATCTTTAATATAATATATATATATATATTGACCATTGGTTGAAAATGTGTGCTAAGTCCCAGTGTCCCAGCTTTCCTCTTCTTCGATTGATTTGTGTATCCAGCTACAAATAAAATCTATTTGTGTACCTATGACCATCATCAGATTTATCAATTATCTGGCTTAAATTCCGATATTCAGCTCATTCACAAGTATATCCACCCCTAATATTTCATAATAAACTGTTCTTTTCTATAAATCAGATGAGTTCATTTATTTTAAGGGTAAATGAGCTTATAGTGATCGCCAATATACTCACAGACCTAGATACACTGGGTGCAATGTGGTGTTTGGTGTTTATAGAGTAACTGAGAAATGAATTGGTCTGAGCTATCATTAGTAAAACATATGTTTTAACTCCTTCACTCCTAAATTTATCAAATGAACTGTTCAATTCATAGAAATTACAGAGTTCAAATGCGTCTTTAGTCACTAGATTCAATAATTAGAATTGCAAAGGGCAATAACTTCGTAAGTTATCATTTAATTTTCGATCTCGTCCGAGATTGTTCCAATTAATGTTAGTCTTCACACAAAGTTTTATTAAGCTTCGTTTATACTTACTAAAATTATCGCGTTCACAATGTCCAATAATTATTATTAGAGCAAAGGGCAATAACTCCGTAAATTATCATCAAGTCAAGCTGATTTTCAAAGTCGTCTGAGATATCTCTAATGTTAGTCTTTATGCAAAATTTTATTAAGCTCGGTTTATATTCACTCAAGTTATCATGTTTACCAGGTTCAATAATTATGATTGCAAAGAGCAATAACTCCATAAGTTACAATCCAATCAGGTTGATTTTCGAACTCATTTAAGATCTATATACTATTAGTCTACGTATAAAGTTTCATTAAGATTGGTGCTTATATTTACTCAAGTTATTGTGTTCACAATGCCCAATTATAATTATTAGTGGAAAGGGCAATAACATCATAATTTACTTCCGAATCAAGCTGATTTTCAAACTTGTCCAAGATTGTTCCAATATTAGTCTTAACACACAAAGCTTCATTAAGTTTGGTTCATATTTACTAAAGTTATTGTGTTTACAGGGTCCAATAATAATTATAAGTGCAAAGGGCAATAACTCTGTAAATTACAATCAAATCAAGCTGATTTTCGAATTTGTCCGAGATCATTCCAATGTTAGTCTACACACATAATTTCATTAAGCTCGGTTCATATTTACCGCATTCACAAGGTCCAATTATAATTATTAGTGCAAAGGGCAATAACTCCGTAATTTACAGTTGAATCAACCCGATTTTCAACTCATCCGAGATCTTTCAAATGGTAGTCTACATATAAAGTTTCATTAAGCTTGGTGAATATTTACTGAAGTTATCGCATTCACAAGGAAATATTAACGGACTTCACACGACGCACAAAAGACTATCGCAATAGTTCACCATGACCTATATGGTCTGGTGACCTAAAAACAAGGCATTGACAACTGTTACTAAAGGGGACCTGATATATAAATTACCCTGAATGTTGATTATAGATCAATACACCAATACAAGACACTAAATCCAAGCAGTTTAAGACTGGTATTGTACTAATAATGACAAAAGTTTAATTTTTTAAATTAATAGCAAACTCATTAATAGTGCTTTAAATTATCACAGAAATTAAACATTCAGCTATAGACAGCACCTTAGAAACTTAGGAAACAATGATTAGCACCAGCAAATACACATAAATAAAGTAGAGCTCAATTATTACGTAGATAATTGACAATTAACATGTGTAGTGTTAGTAAAAAAACGTGTTTTGCAATTTCAGAAAACTTTCAGCAAATTTTATACATTTAACAGATAAAAGAAAACAAAATCACATGCTTTGAATTATCAGCTGTAAAAAAAGAATTTTCTAATATTCTTTATTAACCAATATTCCTACCGAAACATTTTATTCTCAGCAAAAAATCTCAAGAACATGTCGTCTCTGGAAAAAAAATTAAGTGTAAAAGATTTTAAAAGTGGGCGAAAATCTTTCGTCCATAGTGGCAAGCATATCAGAGAAAAATTTTATGCATGTAGATAATGAAATATCCTGTAATAGCTGGTTATATAGGTATTATCAACTTAAACATTATATGTATACAAGTAATAGAAGTTTTAGTTTACATGTACTTAGTCTGTACACTGTTTAAGGTATATTATATATATTACACCATATAAGCCTTTTATTTTCATGGGCTTCATATTATAGGATTTTTACCAGTGATAATATCTGTTTATATGATAATTCTCTTAATTAAAAGCATCACTATATAACTCATGTTATATTTAAAAGTAATATTTAGGAATGAAAATAATTAAGACAATTTTTGTTTCTATAATGAAATAGCTATAATCATACGTTATGCGTTACATGTACATGGATAAACTATTATATATCTATTACTTTGTGATAGTTTCATTATTCATACAGATGGTAATTAATTAGAGGTATCGCCATTTCTGCATCATGATTTTTACATTTGTTGTTGTATCACTGGGGTTCACAGAATATCAATGATAAATTTCATATGATACACCAACTAATGGCAACTAACTTATTTTCGATTATTTTCAAACATTAAACATTTAATATTTAATTATAAAATAATGAAAATTTATTGTGGCCAAAATGTGTCAAGCACAGGAATAGTAAAGTCATTTTAGTCAAAACTGCTAAATTAATGGCTGAAAAAATGTTAGGTATGAAAAAATGAAATTAAATCATCTAAAAAATTAATTGGTCATTTCAAGTGATATGTTTCATAACAAATGAAAATGTAACAAGTTTATCTTGTTATATTTTTTACAAGATACTTAACATAACAATCTTGATGCCAGTACTTGTTTTTTTGTATAAAGCTTTTTCTTTGGTAGATTTTCTTTGATTACAAACATCAAAGTGTACAGCATATTCACACTCTGTAATAATTATCAAATATTAGATTTGAAATAATCTTAAAATCATCATACTTTTAATTTTATTAAAGCTACAAGTTAGAAACAAAGAAATGTTTACGTATATTGCCATTTGTTTTATTTTTACATTTTTTTTTTAAATTATCGAGATACGGGGTAAAGGGGAATAACTCTTACTTGCTTGAACACAAATTATTTTTATATTCAATTTTACAATTATATAATTATTAATTTGTATTGATAGCATAATCATCTATCTTTCATTCTGATTTTAATTATTTTATATACATAATAGACTTGATTTGCTGCTGAAACCCTATTGCCATAACATCCGAGATAATAAAATATTCTGAAATAAAATCAACACTTGAATATATATTATATAGACAATTGTTTTAACTGTTTACATGATAACAGATTGAGCACAATACAGTTCAGACATTGTACACCATTGATACATCATATTATGTATATTACACTTGAAACACTACTGGGAAAATCAATTACACTGATGTATACATCTGCATGACCAGACAAGACAACATTGAGATTGTCAATTTCTATCATTGGATACACGTATTGATTATCACATTCATGCTTGTTATCATATAAAGGACTTAAATCAACATTCTTCCAAAAATCCAAGAAACTAAGATATTCAGAAATATCAAAATTAAAAAGATCCGTAAAACAGAATCATCAAATTTGATCAAAAGATTTTATAGAAAAACACTTTCAAGGCTCTTTTTAGGCAAGATGACAAGAAATTTCCCCCTATAAATTCATAATGGATTACTCTACATTTAGAAAAAGGAGAGTTCAAATGTGAGTCAAGGGGTGAGTGAATTATGAGGTTGGTATGACATAATGCTGTCACGTTTTAAACGATAAATAACTAATTAAAAACCTATCATTAGAATATGTAAATGCTAGGTATTAAAGGCATCTAACAATGTCTTAGTCCGTCTCATGACAGAACAGTGATACAAAAGATGAGGGAAATATATCACAAAATAGTTTGTTTCAGTTGCACATGGTTATAGAAATGGTCCCTCAAAGAATTTTCACCAGCATGCAAATTCAACCATAAAATATTTTCTTTTTTAAAAGTCAGATTGTTCCATCTTCTGCCATATTACTTTGTATATAAAGATGAAAAAATGGATGTCATACTTTCAAATGGTTATAAATATGGTTGGTGAAAAAGTATGCTAGGTTAGGTTAAATCAATGTATCTTTTTTCTCTCCTTTTAACACTTATCATGTATATAGCCAAATTTAAGGTCAGTTTGCCTCATATCAGTTATAACACAAAAAAATATATTGGTAGTAGAAATCTGCTTGATTTCATTAATAGTACAGAAAAATATTGATCAGTAGGTTCAAAAGAAAGTAACTCATTGATTAGTTGATATGAAGTCAAATCAATGAATTATTATTTTATGTGCTTCGGATCTTCATACAGTGTTAATATATGCACCAGTTAGTGTCGCCATAGACAAGAACGTTGTTAAAGGATGTAAAAGGTACTTCCTTGTATATAATATACCGGTAAACATTATCTTGTAAGAAACTCGGTGTACTTTGTACATTTCAAAAGACATGTTTGTATATTATAGTATTCTATATATATATACATACCAGGTACACACTTTAAAAGTCTTTGCATTTGATATACATATTGCTTTTCAAATTTGACACACTTTAATTTGCATGCTTGTTACGCATGATTGGATAAAGGAGTCGTAGGCGACCAGCGTTCTGCACCGGGAGTTCGTGTCGTGTGTAATAATCTATCACTTCGGGGACGGTAGGGAATGGTTGACTGTTCTCTCCCAATATATATTCTCCTTGGCTTAAACCAATCCTGATGTGCATTGGCATACCCCTTATACCTCTGAAAAAAAAAGATCAACAAAAATTGTAAAACAAGAAAATACATCAAAATTCAGCTCCCAAACAATTAATGCATAATATGAAGGTAATTTAAAGACTAAAATAGAAAGATAAAAGGCCTATACACAGCAGACTCACTCTAAGGTGAACTCTGGACCCAACATTGGAATCCCAGACGCAATTAAGAAATAGGGTAAAGTTGAAATCTGACACTAATGTGGGTCATTAGGTCAAATCTATGTCAAAATATAGGACACAGCAACCTTATTTTGCTACATGAGGCATTGCACTATAATGAAAATTGTAGTCTCTACAAAAAACAGAAAAGTTCAAGGGGTGATTTTTTTAGCCTCAACAAACTTTTTTTTCAAGGTCAAAGTTTCAAACAAAGGTCACAGTGACCTACTTCTTTATGGAACAAAATGGAACACCTTTGCGCAGCTGTAACTAAGGTATAAACTTCCTCAGACAACTTTTGTTATCTAAACCAATAGATGATATATTTGACCCCATAAAACACACTAGGGCACCATAAACTTTAAAAGATTATTTACACATGAATCTTAAAGGTGATTTTATTCCAATACTTCATTAGGTGTACACAGGTGGCAGTTAAATTCTGCACCACACAATCGAAGAGTAAACACCCAAGTTAGTATCAGTACATGTCAGTAAAGGTTTTTAATGTACATGTTTTACATGTATATCACTTGAGTAGAAGATTTTGGAAAAGGAAAAAATGGTCAACAGACTCCATCACAATCCCCATACAAACAGATTTTATTGGAATAGCCTGGAGTCCTGGATTCAAACCCCTGTCTGGTCACTCTGACATTCTCTCCTCTCAGTTAAATGTACAAATCGGTATGAAATTTTCTGTTGATATACATATGTAATAACTATTTTAAAATATACATCTTACAGATAAAATTGTGTGGATGGACTTACTTTATTGACAGGGAAAATACATTTTTCTGGGTCTCACTACGCCGCACCAAGTAGCTGCCTTCCTTGTGTATCCTCATCAGCTCTTCTGCCTCTTTCCTTGTGATCCCACCGTGGTAAAACCTGACAAGGACATAAGATATGTAACTCAAACACCCCTAAAGACAAAATAGAATAATTCTTATTCAAATGTTGGGATAGCTCATTATGGAATGACAGGGGGTAAGCAGTAAAAAATAAGTCCATAAATGTGTCTGCATAAACAACATCCATATTTAGTGAGGACAGACATGGAATATCAAATCTACTAACGTATGCATCCGTTTCATAGCAGTGACATTTAATCAGTCAACTATCTTTGCGGAATTCCAAACTCCCAAAAGGAGTTTCCAAGAGAGTAAAAGTTGAGAAAAATGTGATTTTTAAAGAAAGTTCATAGTGGTAAAATGGGGCCCAAGGAGGGGTTCTTGAAGTCTGAAAAACCCTCTGGACCAGATCTCCATTAATGCCAGTAATATGACCTCAAGCTTTACATTTGAAAAGTTTGTCAAAATTACCAATTACAAATTAAATCCTTAAGAAAATACCCATGATAACGTTACTAATTTCAATCATCTTACTTTTGAATATCCAATGGAAGGCCAGAATCTATTGGTTCTGCTCGTTCCCGTCCCAGACCGTCCGACATTCTGTTCTGGCTCTGAGAACTTCTCGGTACTTCTGTCACAGGGAAAGCTAATTTAGTCAAGTACATAAATCATACTACCAGGGAGAGAAATCACAACAAAGAAGTAATATATAGGACATCATTTATGTAAATAGGTATTACGTTCGATGAATAAGCAACTGTATGCGCAAAAAATATTAACATTATTTAACATGCCTGGTTTCATTTGCACAATTTGATATATGAAGGAAAATTCCAATGTTACCCGTGATATAACTTGATAGTTGATCAATACGGATTTGATTGATTTTTCGATTGAATCGCCAAACATCGCCCATACCTGTATTGTATCCAATCAGGAAGTACAAAGATAGGTTAAACTTCCTGGTATTTGAAATCACTGAAGCTTCCATTACACAGGGTAATGAAAAATATCTAAAACTTATTTTATTTTTAAGAATAATAAGATATACACGTATTCATTAACATATTACAACAGTAAAAAAAATACCACATATACAGGTATATGTCCAATATGCATTATTTTCAACCAGAAGCATTTATTTTTATTTGTAAGAATGAATGAAATAAAAATCAATATTTCCTAGCTGTTTCAATTAATCATGCAAGCTCATGATCAGGCGTCCTGATACAAACATCAAAATTAAGCGGGATTTGTTTTGATTACGGAATTTAAATAGGAAACATGTATGATTGTTAATATTATTTAACAAAAAACAAAAAAAAAACATCCACAGATTTAAAGTACTGTACATTCACATTGAATCACTCTAATAATTAAGAACATTTGAGGAATCTTTTCTTTTTTCCCCTTTGTAGATGAAGGTTTACATCAGTATAATTCATATTTAAGCACTGAACTTTACCAAATGTGAGTACATGTATACAGTCGATATATGAATACAACTTAGATACATTAAGCTTTATATAAAGGACTTTGTATTAAAATAAAACAAATATACATTTAAAGTTATGATTTATAATGATTGACTTACCTGGTTGAGCTTTGGCAAGGAGGTGTGAAGGTCGTTTGGTATCCCAGGCCTCCTCGTACATCTGTGACGTGGGGGGTGGGGGAGGGTAAAAGTTGGGGGGAGACCCTGGGGACAATGGGGGCGTGTCTACAACTGTTCTCTGATTCACAGGACTCCCGTGTTTTAACCTGCTCACTTTGTCCTCAAATTCTTGTTCCTTTTTCTTTGTATCCCAAGGGGATTCATATGTATTACTTTCAGCTTCCATAGAATCAGACGCACTTGAAGATCCAGGCAGATTTTGTGGGGGCCTATGAGCGGGATTATTCATTGGTGGCAACGCTTGTGGTGGACGCTGAGTGGGGTTAGAGGATGACACTCTCACCTTTGGTTGCCCAGGTAACGATTTTGGTGGATGTGACTTCCTCAAACAGTCTGTCCACGGCTCATCATAAGTTGCCGCTGAAGCGTTATCATTAGATTTTTGTGGCTGAACAGCGCCACCACTTTGTTTTCTTTGAGCTTCTTTCACTTTGTCCTCAAATTGTTTCTGTTTTTCCTCTGTATCCCAAGCATCTTCGTACACAGCTGCCTCGAACGGCTTTTGTTTTTTAGGTCGTAAAACTACTCCTGGAATAATGCTGTCATCATTACTATCAGGATATTTGCTCTCTGCTTTTCCAACTATGTTAGAAAACTGTTGCTGGCTTCTTTTAGAATCCCAAGGTTCCTCGTAGGCACCTGCGTATACTTCTTCTACCCGTCCGGCAGGTTGCTTCGGAGACGCAGCCATTGCGGTACCTCCAGGAGAATAAGCACTAGACACGGTGTTCATTTTGGGACTATCAGGTTTTTGTCCGACTACTAAAGTTTGACTTTTTGTGTAATCAGCGGACTTCCGTGGACTAGATGGGTTGCTTTCTCCTTTCCACGTACTCAAATGATCATAATCATCCTGTTCCTCTAATTCGGATTCCTGAATTTCACATCCAGTCTCGGCACCAGTCTCTACACCCGAATCAAAACTTGTCCCAGCTATATTTGGCACATGGTCGTAAGTAACTACTTCGGACTGTGTTCGATGGAGTGGCACTTTTTTGGTATTTACAGAAGAATTATTCCCCTTTGATGGAGAACTTCCTGTATCTTGGACAGGCTGAGCAAGTTCGTACAAGTCGTCCTGGCTTCCTTTGGCTGGTGCGGAATGTCTCAGTTTCTGAGTGGTCTTTTTCTGGTCACTTCTTGCTGGAAAAACAAATACAGAATATTAATTCATGTGCGAAAACAATAATATTTCAATCTTGTATCTTTACAAGTACATACTGGTTATAATAAATGACACTGGAAAAAGGCCGTAGTCCCTAAAATTCACAAAAGATGAGATAAAAACAAAGGAATGAGAAATCAAAGAAAGCACTAAATACCCTTATATTTAGGAACATTTCACTTTAACCAATATTTAGAAGAATTTCGATTGAATCCTTCTATCAACTGTATGAATGCAAACTGGACAGCAACAAATTTAATGAAGTGTGCTAGTGTTCCATGTTAAATTTGACGCTATCCAGTTGGCATTCATACTCCCATAATTGCAAACTGAAGCCGGTAAAATGCTTATATTTACATTTTATGATAATCTTATGATGAAATCTCAAGAGATTTGGCATCTATAGCGAATAAAGAATTGTCAAAGATGGAACAGCTATTTGAAGAGCCATCTTCTGTGATCGCTCCCACACAACAATTGTGATGTCACAATGATAATGATGTCATAATAAGCAGATGGCAGTTAATAGACTGATGAATGCCAAATCTGCTTGGTAAGGTTATATAGTGGGTTTGTAGTGAATATGTAAACAATATATTTTTAAAAGTATCGTGTAAAGAATGGTTGTTTTATATCAAGGGACGATATGATGACATGCAATATCACTCAGTATCATGTATCTATATCCACTTAAAAACTAACGGTACACATCCACATGTTGCTCTAAAGTCTAATTTGTTTTATGAATTATCTACTTATAATATATACAGTATATTTATCACATGATAAACCTTGTGATGGTTAATGTCAATTGTCCACTTGTGGCTGAGTCTTCAGCAGTAACATATATAGCCACTTAACAACATCAAGATACAAAGCATAGTCAACTTACATCACGATACTCAAATTTCTCTTATTCATAATCAAGATTTTTTTCATTAAGATGTACAAATAAAGACAAGTTTTGTATCTGAAATATGACACAGCATATGATCCCATTCTGAGAATTAGATGACTTAGAACTGGTGCACTCAAAATGCACTTCATATTTTCAGTTCATAACTTTTCTCTTTTAACTCATTCACCCCTGAAAACATATTTGAAATCTCCCAAAACCAAAGCTGGAACAGTTCATTATGAAGTTTCAGGGGTGAATGATTTAAATATGTAATTGACCCCTGCGATATGAGGTCAACTTTGACAACCAGGATGCACAACCTTAAGTTTAAAATCTAGCTCATTTGTCAGTTTATAATTGTCTAAAACCATCACAGATATGAACAGAGGATAGTTTATATATTGTGTGTATCAAATGTGTATAATGTAATATCCTAATATTTTCCTATTAATACAAGTCATTACATTCCAATCATTAAATAATTTATACCGTAAATATTATCATTTTTTTTTAGCCCTTGATCCTTTCGTAGCATTGCTTCTCAATACGCTTTCACTTAAGAGTAATAGTTTTTAACTGAATGCAATTTTGATAGATGCAATACAAAACTTATAACTTGAGGTTGTACTTACATACAATACCTTAATTAATAGCATATCATAATAACAGAAATTGTACAGTAATTTACTTAATACTATAATCAAAGATCTAAACATTTTAAGATAGATACCTTTTTAAATCAAAAGTACATGTACATGCACGGCTAGAAAAATTATACTTTTTCCTCTTTGGCACAAAGGCAGAGCTATGTAACGTCAATGATGTAACAGAATTATCAAACATGTATGAACTGTTTTGGGCAAACATTTTCGAAATTGTCAGAACAAATCACCATCAGAATCTGTTGGCACAAATTGAATATGAACAGTTTTTCCTCTGAGAGTAAAATTTCATTTACAAAATCTTAAAGGTATTTCCCTTGGTATCTTCACGAAACATTGCCGTATGTACATAAATACTTCAAATTTTTGAATCATGAACAAAAGCAACATAAATATTGATGCATAAACATGATCATGCAGTCCCCATTTTAGTCGAACATGTTGTCTGTGCATTTGATACAATGAACATGAAACATGCTGGAAACATAAGTCTGAATATTTTACCCATACAATGTAGTCAAATATTCAACATGAACATCCAATAATTGATGATAATAAACAACTGTCCTCAAGCCAAAATTTAACATGTTTTTTGTTTATTTGATACAATGAACATGAGACATATGCTGAAACATTATTATCATAAAATTATTTTTATCATACCTGATTGTCAATTTCAACATGAAATAAAAATGACTTCCTATAAATGTTGATGCATTAACAGCTGTCGCTATTTCAGCCTAAATTGAACGTTTTTTGTTCATTTGATACACTGAACATGAAACATGCTGCTCCTTATATAGTCTGCTAAGAACACTGGCTATGATCATGAACAATTAACTTCCCTTTTCAATATTGAGCATGTATACACTGAACACACATGAATGATATCGCTTTCCTTAATAGATTAAATACTGAACTTCCTTTTTAGAACTAATTTGACAAAACCCTTCAATTTATAATCCCAAATATGTACTATACTTACAGCGTTTTGTCCATGACCAAATTAGAGTTAAAATATTCTCTAGCACATTTATTTGTGAACTATTATAAAACTGTCATGTTTGAAAGATTCTCAATCTTTAAGTTGTCAAATTTCAGGGTAAAAAACTTCCTTATAGGAATGTTGGCAAGGTCATTATAAACAGATACACATGGGATAGATTGAGACTTTAAGCTTACACAATAGCAAATATAGACTGAGGAAGTTTACAACATACAGAATGGCACTTATTTTCACAGTAATGGCCAAATTCAATTTTTGTTGACATTTACAACAGATTCATTTTAGAATATCACATATAATGAGTAAATATTATATACTTACATCCAAATCAAATAAAAAGAAGAATCGTAATTTTCCATGGACCTGGACACGACAATTGTTAATCACTATGTCCAGTAGTGAAGACCAGTGTCCGACAATGGCTATTCTTATGGACTTAAGTCCTCTGTCCTCACAAAGCAGACTATTCAGGACACCTACCGGCTAAGTACTAAACTCACTCCTTGTTATAAACAAGAATTTAACCCTCTTGTATCAAGTACTTGAGTGAACCAGCTGGATAGTTTCTCCTGAACTATAGGACTACAGTGGGCCTCCGGACAGGACCAAGTACATTGTATATGTACTATATAGTGTATATATATATATAAGCCTACACTATCAAAGTGTTTCACAATTAGTCATAATATTAGCATGAATTTACCGTAAATCTCTCATCTACATGCATATACACTGGGTCACGTATGTTTTGTGTCACACCGAGTGATTCCGACGTCGTCAGTGGATTGTGACTATAAAAACATTTCAGCTTGTGTAGACATGTACACTATCTCAACCGTTAAAAGGACAGATTTTCTTCTTCCTTATTTGTACATTGAGATATTCGGGATAAAAATTTGGAGTCTATGTGTGTCATAAACTGCAAAATGACACAGGAGATATGAACTTGGTATCTGATACAACAAGTGTGCTATCTACCTGTCATCTGGTTGAATTAACATTATACATTATCCTGTGTGCAATTTAGCTTGCAAAAAGATCGCAATCTTTATACAAAGCATCCTCCGATAAAATCGCTCAAACATGATGATTTTCAGTAGGCGAGAATTCACGACCAGGAAGCATGGAGATGGATGCATGGTGACAGATCCCCAAGATGTATTAGGAAGTTCAAAGAGTTCAATATTATAGGTAAGGTAAGTGTTGTATCATTCCAAAAGTTGAATTTAATTGAGAAAATTTCCAAAATGTTCAGGTCCTATTGTAACATGTTCTAGGACTACCATTGATTGTGCCAAGTCGTCGGTTTTTTATCATATAGACTGGTAAATACTATATATAGTGTCTTAGGAAGAGACGTGGCCTGCTTAGCTTGATATCTTTGACAGTATGTTTCAGTGATATCGCACTATAAAGTCCAAAATACATCTATGCCACACACCAAGGCTCTATTCCTGTTCATATAATGTATATATATATTCTCCTAAATCATTGCATGACTGGAACAGTCCATTATGACATTTCAGGGGTGAATGAGTTAAAACACTTTCTTTGCTGATACAGAATTATCTGCCCTTGATGGTTAGAAAAAATAAAATATTTAAGTTCAAAAACACATATGACATAAAAATAAATATCTTCACACATGAGGAGATAACTCTGTGATATGCTACCTAAAATACATAATAATATTTGGTCATAATGATCGTGCCAAAATTACAGTTACAGCCAAAAAATGGTCAAGATGTGCGAAATTCTAACACTAAATAGCTAATAGCTACCAGTAGTCCGTTATCTCTGGGTCATAGTTGCTGACTTAGTTAAGATGTCAGACATTCTACCACTAGTCCTCAACTTCTGAGCCATGGTGGCTGAGTGGTATAGGTGTCTGACATTCTACCACTAGTCAGCTAGCTAGCCTTCTATATACCCCTTGGTTTCCAGCTAACAATATACAAATATTGACTTTTAGGAGGTTAATACAAGGAGTTGTTAAACCTGAGAAAGGTGATATTCCACGAGGCTAAAATCAGAAAACAGCAAAATTCACAGTCATATAACAATTAACAGACATGGAGAACTAACACTCTTATATTGGATGCTTTAAGTATTATACAAGTAAGTGTATGTAATCCGACTTTCTTACACCTTGAAAACCTTTCCTTAATTTCCCATGTTACTAATAGGATGCAAAAATTAAAAAAAAAAATTAAAAAAAAATAGACCAAAGAATACAGTAATTACTGTGGAAGTAATTATCACTACCAAAGTCCATTAACATTTTAGATTGTACAGCCCAGTACTGTCATAGCCAATCTTTGCGTCTGTATTATTATTGTTTCAAATTCTGTAACCTAAGTTTTAAACCAAGACATGAATATGTATACATCAAATTTAATTTTTAACACATGCATTCACCCCTGGAATTTTATGATGGACTGGTTTAGTCTTTATTTAGATGAGCCTAAATATGTCTTCAGGGGTAAACACCCTAATAACTCATCAAGAATGTATAACTCTAAGTGTATACTTTGGTATACATTCGTGCCAGTGAGATTTCACAATTATCATTTTTTGGTGGTCTATTATGTATAAATACATTCACAAGAGCTGACTACCATGACGCAATTTGAACTTAAATGTGAATTTAAGTACCTGTTGCTAGCATAATGTGATCCTCTGTGCGCAGTATGAGCAGTCAGATATTTAATTTAATCAATTTTAAAAAGATACGAATATCTTCTGGAGCAATTTTTATTTTCACTGAATGGATGTTGTTGGGAGATAAATATCTTACACTGAGCAGAAAGCATGTATTGCAGATGTGATGGTGTGTATATATACATATGTACACAAGTTATATGCAAGGAATTGCATGGACATGTTGATACAACACTTGTGGTTTATATAAATAGCTGCATCTGCAGGTGTGAGGTGTTTCTAGCATATCAAAAGATCTTGATTTACTTCAATATCTGATTTATATACAAAGCAAATACACAAATAGCTTTAAAACAAAATCTTTCCATTTATATTCTTCAGTGGCAATTCCAACAAATATCATTATCACAAAACATAGCCTTTTAAGTTTAGCAGAGTTAATCATTTTCTTATTGGTTTTTATATTAAATTGTTTTTATATCATTTGATATCAATTTGAGAGTATCTCAAAAGATATAGCATTAGGTTATTAGATTATCTCCCCTTTGTGGATTTTCAATATGAATACCAAGAAGTCAAAATGGCCAAAACATTGGAAATGTTTTTTTACTGTTTCTATAGCATATTTCTAGTGATCCGTCTGAAATATTAATTTAAGTTAATTTGGTTAGTATTTTCGCAATTATGTGCCATATTCCTACAAGCGCAGATATTTGATCCGTGAAATTTTGAAAAATGGTTGAATTAAATATACTGTGATAGTCAGAATTTTATAATAAATTCAAAACTGCTAAAATTTAATTTTCTCGTGTATAGTTCATACATTGTATTTCAAAAAAATTGATACACACTATTCAACTGATGATATCTATCAATGACAAATCCACTAGCTTGTGAGTATTAAATCCAGGAAATCCCCTATTAAGTTTGTTTTATGACAAAAGTTATTTATAATTTAATCACCACAATGAATCAACATTAGAACAAATAATAATGTAAATTATATAAATCTGTAAAATCATTGACTTTTTCTGCCTTATTATTTACAAATAATCAGCTGAAGATGAGGCATGCATGAACAAGAAATAAAATATGTCAATACAGATCATGTACATCAAAGAGATTATTAATTTATAATTCTGCTAAAACATAACCAATAGATTATATTGTTTATATAAAACTGTGAAAAACAAGTGATACAAACCCTATAGATGATAACGGAATGAATTCCTCAGTAAGAACATCAATGATAGTTAACGCTCTAGATCACTCAGGCCATTCATTCACTATGAAGGCCTATAGCTAGAACCCAGTATATATATATACATGTACAGCAAAGCTACCCTCATCAACACTACACATTATGTAACATCTAAATTTTCAACCTTATACTGCTGTTGTTAGCATTGTTACCCATATATATCAGATAATCAACAGTTTCTTGCCAGTCCCAGTATATTCTATATCGGCCATTGATCTGTCGATTCTAGAACCTTATTAAACGACAAATATGATTCCGATTCACAACAGACTAGGATGACTAAGCACACATCATCTGGAATCGGTCTCGAAGGATCGAACCGCATCCAAATACCATCATTCTCAAATAACGTAACATCGAAATCAACATGGATTAAGACCATCAGATGGAGAAACTACACTTCATCAATCAGTCGATTAACATGGTATTACAAACCCTCTACACATTGCAGACCACAGGGCTTGAAAAACAGCAAAAAATCTAACCATTAAAACGCATGGATAACCAAGATTTTCACATTAAGATTGACACTTATGCCGCAGCCTTTTAAGCAGAAGGAATAAGGTTTCTCAGATCAGCTGCCACAACATGATAAAAATTACTTTTCTTCCAATAAACATAGAAAGCTTAGCTTACAAAACTACGAAAGGGTTGCCTGAATCGATGCCACACCACTTCAGACAAAAATCTATATTGAACGTCACATCGCATTACTGTGAAGTTGAGTTATACATACATTTGAACATTGCCCCTAGCAACAGAATAATTTTAGCTAATAGTAAAATCAGAAAAAAATAGACTTTGGATCAGTGCTGTAGATTCGAATGAAAATCATGAAATGTGCTAGTATAGCTATAGTAGATTCTTTAAATAAAGTATTTGGACTTTTTATTATCTTAAATATTATGGTTATACTGTGGCCTTAAAGTATATATTGTAAAGCAACTAGTTTGTGTGTAAAAAAATTTCATAAAAATTTATCACCCTTCTTTAAACTTTCAATATCTAATAAACATGTATGGAATTGATATCAACATTGTATCTTGTTATCCTATTAATATTGATACAGTGCATGTGGAAGCCACTTATTATCATGTCTGTTAATGTCACATTCTGCTTAATATCACATTATGTTGATGCACCTTTTATTTCTCTTATTGTATTCTTGCAACTTGCATTATCACTTACATCAGACATAAAATTCTTAATAACACTTTTTCTGCACCTACTACCAAGTTTAAATCAGATTCCACTTAAAAGATGACAGTGAATTTTAGAAATAAATAATTGCACAAATTAATTAGACATTTACATAAAGCATTTAGTCTCATCAAATATAAATTGCTTTACAGATACATGAAGATGATATGAATGGACATTCCATTAGGCTAACAAAGGCTGTGATAGTTATACTGTATTCGCCGTAATTAGCACCCAGTTCAGGCACTTAAAATTTGTAACAAAAGGGGAGCTCAGTATTAAAGAACCAAAATGTATGTTTGTGGATGAAAAACTCAAAAAAGTTTGACATATTTAACTCTTTCTGTACTCATGGCATATTAGTATGTCAAAATTTTATAAACATGTATATGCCTTCTTTCCCATGTAAAAGACTCACCATTTTATGTATTAGTACATCACGTGACAGAATACAGGATTCTGATTGGCTACACAAATGGGTAGTATTTTGCAATAGTGCCCGGGCAGGCGGGCACTATTGAAGTGGCGGGATATTGAACGTGAATGTATTGCGACGTCATCACTAATTGATATCATTATAACGTTGCGCTTCGACCGAGACGTCAAGATGGCGGACAGGCTGTTGTGTGCGGGGATGGGAGCAAATGTTGCTTTTCTACAGAGCACTCGTGTTCTACTGATCTACTTTTAATCTTCATGAAGCTGAATCCCGTTTTAAAGAAATACAGATTTCTAAGACAATTCATATCTTGCACTTTTAATGTAACAACGTGATGTGGAAATGAAGATAGCGTTGCAAGGTGTCGCTTCATGTCTGGCTTGACGTGATTCTGTTACGATGACATGAAAACGGGTCTCATGTGAGGGTGATGTACCTGTTTGAGAGGGCACTATTGCCTCATAGTATAGTCTCGTGATGGGATAGTGCCCTATTCGGCTCGGGCACTATTCCATCCCTCGACAATACTATGAGGCAATAGTGCCCTCTCAACCAGGCCATAATAGATGGAATACAATGCTGATGTTATAAGCATCACAAGCAGTAAATCATCATTTAATCCATGGGATGGGACTTCAACTTTTTTTCCAAAAGAGTGGAGGGACACTTGAGTGGAAGGGAGGCTAATTACAACGAATATGGTATTAAGTTAACGCCAGCAAATTCTAATCATAAAATATATTCCAAGGTCATGAATCTGTTACCCAAACCAATGTTTGTTTTCATTAGCTGAAGAAAAAGTACAAACTTATAATGTTGATTCTACCACATCAGCTATTTTTCTTTTATAATTGACATTCAACTATATTAAATTTCAACATCCTTTGATGTTGTAGAAAGCAAAACGTCACTTTGGAATTTTCAGAAGCCAAAATGGTAATTGGACAAGTTATATGAAGTCTTCCTGATCACCTGGCCTACATGTATAAACTCACATACATGATGATTTTTAATCTGTTTGGAGTCGAGAATAGGAAGAAAAAAAATATTTGCAAAGTTTTGGGTCTTTTTTATTAAAACATAACTACAATTTCGATATCTACATGATATTATGAGGCATATTCTGTTTGGTATACATGTTACTAACAGGAAGGCATAAATAGGGACCTGACACTGGTTATATTATATGTTATAAGTTGATCGGTTTTGTTTTATTAGTTTAACATCCTATTAATTAACAGACGTACACCCCGATCATGTAAGGATGTGCCAGGTTTGTCAGTAGAGGAAATTCTTACTATCTTGAAAAAAAATACACTGACCAGCAGTCAGTACCTGGCAACTGCCCCACTCGAACAGATTCAAACTTGCATGGGCATCCAAGGAGGAGGGCTTGTGGTAATATGTTGTGACATCTTAACCACTCAGCCACTACGGTCCCCAAGATGTATGAATTGAAACAAAGCCAATCCCTGGAGATATTTGGTTTGGTTTATTGAGTTTCTGTTAATGCCCGATAAACAGCCAAGGTTTTAAAGATGGCAGATGGCCTAGCTGCCATGTGTACAATGTGTTGCTGTGTGTGAATGTTTGTATGCTTTGAGAGGCTGCAGTATATCTGTGTTGCGGTGTGAATGTTTGTATGTTTTGGGAGGCTGCGGTATATTTGTGTTGTGTTTCCTGGTATAACTCTCACCATCATTATAGTGCGATCTCACTGAAGCATACCGTCAAAGACACAAAACAAGCCCATTCTACCCATGCAGTCACATCATACTGACAACAGGAAAACTAGTTGTCCTGCTCACTTTCTGTTTCTATGCAGGAGCACAAACGATAACACTTTCAAAGACTATGGGGTGTCTCCGCCAGGGGACAGAATCCAAAGTCTTCCTCACAGAGGCAAACAAATGCTGAACTGAATACCAAATGTGAGGTGGTGTCAAGGAAGATGCAAGGAAGAAGAAGTGAGTTAAGAGAAGAGAAAACATAAAAAAGTCACTGGCTTACAGTAAGCTTCTCACTCAGGGAACTATCCTTCAGGGGTGGTATCCAGTACCTTTAACAGTTAAACCTGGGTGTACATGTAGTACCATCTGATTTGAGCTAAATTACATTAGATAGCATACAGATATATTATTGAAAAATACCCCCTGACATTGCAATTGTTCCGCCTCTCATGAAAGATAATGAAACCCTTGACCCTTATAATATGGGTTTCAAACTACCAACCCATCGGTTAGTGGAAACACACGCTGAAACACCTTAACCACTTAGCCACCATGGCCCCGCTAACATCTAAGGAATATTGAAAGCAACCATCTTAAAGTGAAAACTGAACATGAAATCTGAAAACACAAAGTGCTAAAAAATGTGTTAAGAACTTTTATCATAAAACAATCAAATTGTGCATCTGATATAAATGAACAAAGTTGAACAAATAAAATTTAAAATAACATGTATCTATGTATCTGACAAAGGCAGTTTCCATACATGAATTACTCTTTGAATCATTTTGAATCAATTTTATAGAGGAACATTTAAATTTTCAAAACATTGAATCAGTCTACATCAGAACATGCATCCTTACCTGAGCGTGTAGCTCTCCGTGTGATTTTAATGGCCCGTTCTGTGTATACTAACACACATGTTTAGTGATAAGATGGTCCCAACAACTGGTCTGGATACAGAGCCAAAAACACTCTAAACAGATTCACACGTGGGCTTCATGTTTGGTGGAGATAAGTGAAAAATCTAATAGGACCAATCAAAATTCTGATAACGATAATTAGCTTGAGTATGTGCTTCTGGTGAATATCCTAACAATAGACGCGTGTCAATAGGTGGGTAAAAACCACCGTGGTCAATGGACCGTGTAACTAAATAATCACTCACAATTTATGCAAGAATGCATGTTCCCCGATAAACTGTAGCATTCTCTACCGGAACAATGTTGTTTTCTGTAATAGAAGGGGAAATAAAGCAAGGTTTTTTGTTTCTTTGTCAAGTACTTTTATAATGTTTCTGATCATTTCTTTCCTTTACATAGGATTATATATATGATCCACAGCGAAATCCTGACTGCTGTACTTATAGACCACACACAGAAATAGTTCTACTAAAATTCTGTTTCAAATACCATAATTTACACTATACCAGCTGTACTCGGGCAATACACTGCAGCCACTGTACTTGGGCAACTGATAAAAAGATGTCTGATATCTCTACCAATATAGCCGCCACCTCTAGGTCATGGTGGCTGAGTGGTTAAGGTGTCTGACATTCTAACACTAAATCTCCATATCTGGTCCATGGTGGCTGATTGGTTAAGGTGTCTGCATTCTACCACTAGCACTCTACCTCTGGGTCATGGTGGCTGAGTGGTGAAGGTGTCTGACATTCTACTATTAGCCTTCCACCTCTGGGTCACAGTGGCTGAGTGGTTAATGTGTCTGACATTCTACCACTAGCCCTCCACATCTAGGTTGTGGCGGCTGAGTGGTTAAGGTGTCTGACATTCTACCACTAGTCCTCCACCTCTGGGTCATGGTGGCTGAGTGGTTAAGGTGTCTGACATTCTACCACTAGCCCTCTACCTCTAGGATGTGGTGGCTGAGTGGTGAAGGTGTCTGACATTCTACCACTAGTCCTCTACCTCTAGGTCACAGTGGCTGAGTGGTTAAGGTGTCTGACATTCTACCACTAGTCCTCCACCTCTAGGTCACAGTGGCTGAGTGGTGAAGGTGTCTGACATTCTACCACTAGTCCTCTACCTCTGGGTCACAGTGGCTGAGTGGTTCAGGTGTCTGACTTTCTACCACTAGTCCTCTACCTCTAGGTCACAGTGGCTGAGTGGTTAAGGTGTCTGACATTCTACCACTAGCCCTCCACCTCTTGATCATGGCGGCTGAGTGGATAAGGTATCTGACATTCTACCACTAGCCCTCCACCTCTTGATCATGGTGGCTGAGTGGTTAAGGTATCTGACATCCTACCACTAGCCCTCCACCTCTTGATCATTATTTATAGTGGCAGACTGATTTCTGTTTCAATTCTAGCAGTAGCTCTCCACCTTGTAGCAATGGCTGAATGGTTAAAATGTCTGACATTCTAACACTTAAGCCCTCCATTTTGAGTGACAGAGTGGTGAAGATTGGTCATTCTTCATTTAGCATTAAACCTGTAGATTCCAATTGTGTATAAGAAACCTATTTTAGAAATTGCTACTTATATATCTATAGTGACCAAAGGCACACATAGATTTTGTTTTCATTCTGAATTCCATTTACCTCCAAAATCTGGCTCGATCATAATTTAATAACCCTAGTTGTAAGTACAGAAAAACATCAGTATCACAGCAATTTTCTGCAAAATAAGATTAGCCATATATTTATAAGTTTATGGATAACAAGATACAATACCCTTTTATATCTAGAAATTTGCGCTAGCATATATTATATATTTTAGAAATTAAACAGATCAGATCAATACAATTCTGGAAAAGTGCTAGTCGAAGGGGAGATAACTCAATGATATATACCAGGCACTCGCTTGAGATTACTTTCATAATAAAATGCGTCCATAATATTCTTAAGATTTCAATCTCATACTTTTCAATAACATCTAAATATTTTAGAAATAATTTATAGCATAATATGCCATTATATATCAATATATGAACAAAAATGATTTACATGCAAAAAGAATGAATATAAATGTGTGATATGGATGCAATACTTTGAGTTTACCATTTTTCTTTATTGTAATGACTTATGAAAAAATTTAACAGAGAAAGGGAAACTACTACATTCTAAAAATAATTACATACTATTTTAGGAAACATATTTACAATCTTTGCAAACCAACATCATAAATATCATTAAGTCTATAAGAGTTATTTCCCTTAGTCCAATTTCTAACATAGTAAACTGTATTTGAATTCTAATAAGAAGTATAAAATACATGACTATGAAGCCATATATGGTACAAAAAGTGTTTGGTTCAACTTTATATTCATGTTTGCCTTCATTTGAAATATTCTTGTACATTTTATATCAAGCAACATGTAGGTTACATTTGCATTTTATAGCACTAATAATTGACAATCGATAGGCCTATTTTTAGGGAAATGGCATGGAGGAAAGTCAGAGACCGCAAAGTAAAACCATTGACCTACATACATTACCAAACTACTGACCTATAACCTATAAGGTTGAACCCATGACCAATTGTGTTTGATGTCCATGTCATTGAAATGTCACAACAGCTACCCCTTAATTCACATCTTGAACCTGAACTTGAACTTTTAACATCATAATTTTTTATTATACATTTAAAGATAACAAACAAACTAAAACCTTAAAAACAGATTAGTATACATTTGAGGAGTAAAAAGATATGATGACTCCATGCCTTTGTCCACACTAAGGATTTAACTATTCACTAAATCGTTGAGGTGCGGAAGAATTAATTGACACCCTCTTCCTATAAACCCTGTATCATCCTGATTTCATTACGTCAATAAGATACATCCTGATTTGGTAATTGTTTACATCATTTTATTTGTTTATCAGTAAGTTACAAATCCAGAGGAAGTTTTTATTATCATTGTGTGGCGCCCTTCCTTAATTCAGGTCAAAAATTAGACCTTCTCATCAGGTTTCATTGGGATGCATCGAGTACATTTTCAGTGTGAAAAAATCACCAGCCCACACAAAAGTTATCATACGGAAGAAAAACAATGGAGTTCAATATAACACACGCTGAATTTGTCACAACAAGATAGGCAGTACAGCACATACACTTGAAACCTCTTATATACACAAAACTTGTGGTCGAGTGTACATGTAATACATGTTTACAACAAAACCGTTATAGGGAGGTAATAAAGATATTTAGGTATGACCATCATGTTCAAAATACAAATGATGAATCATTTTCATTTAAGCAATGATGTCACTATTTTTTAATTTCATCGCGGTATGAAAAAAAAATTGTTTGTAGCGGATTCACAGTTTGCACCAATTTTTTTTCATACCTCGATAAAATTAAAAAATAGTGACATCAATACTTAATTTCATACTCTATTTGATAAAATTAAGTGTTTTTTTTTGTTTAAATGTAACATTATAGTGGTTTTTAAAGGCATTCTTTTTTCCGAAGCAATACACAACGTCAATGTCTCTATTGTGACGTCATGATAACGTCGGGGTTTCGCGCCATTCTCAGATTTTTTTTCATAGTGGTATGCAAAAAAAAATATTGGTAAAACCAGATTTGGTATGAAAACAAAGAAAAATTAATTACAGATACACGTAAAAGGAAATTTAGCCACCAAGAATTGATGATCATTGAAAAAGAACATATAAAATGGTCAAGGAGGGTTAAATATTTTTATTTAACTTAAATTATATGCCACACTTTTATATACCCTAATGTTTACAGATTCCTACCAGGAAATATTAACTTACCAGTAAACATGTATAGTGTCATAAACACAGCCTGGGTCAAATTCAGGCCGGATTTTATTGTAGTAGATATGGTGACTTCCTGAAAGAAGCCTTGCAATAGTGTATCATAGCTGAATAGCACAGACCAGTTGGTTTCTCAGTTACCAATAACACATTCACATAAACTGTAAAGGGTATCTAAATATAAGTGTAAAACAATATCTTCATCAGAGATAGACTAATTATAAGCCAGCCAATGAATATCGTTAACAGATAGCCATTATAATGCATTTCATGTTATCATTTTGAACTGATAACTTTATGACAGAGTACATGTCATTTACATGTACATCTAATGTATCACTTAAGTTTGCTTAGTCAAATAACTGGTATTTAATGGTATCTAAAATGCATTAATTTTAAGAATCTCCCATTAAATCTGATAGCTATTTTGTGTAGCATTAACACCATTAGATCTAGCTATATATGTACACATATCAAATTAAGCATCATTCATTTGAGAACCATTGGTTGCCCCATGGCTGAATATATATCATGAAACAAACTGCCTATGTTCATTTCAATTAGTCTAACAAGGAAATTGACATTATGCCACCACAAACTGGAAGTAAATCTTAAATGAATCTGATCTCCTTTTCCTAACCCCCAGGATCAAATAACTGATGAATCTGATCTCCTTTTCCTAACCCCCAGGATCAAATAACTGATGAATCTGATCTCCTTTTCCTAACCCCCAGGATCAAATAACTGATGAATCTGATCTCCTTTTCCTAACCCCCAGGATCAAATAACTGATATGAAAATACATCTATCCACTAACTCTAGATTAACTGATAGAGTCAAATTAAGAACACGATATTCAGGGAAGCTACTTCAATAAAGCAAATTTGGTTAGAATCAATTAAGGATGTGTACTTGAAGTCAAAGCCTTATTAAATTAATTGGCATACATCTGTATTTTTACTATTATTAGCCAAAAAATAGGCAGAATTCAGTTTTAATTTGAAGCTTAAGCACTTTTGGACTTGAACACTCCTTAGTAAGATTTTTGTTCATTTGAAATTTTGATAAAATATTACTAATTTTCCTTTTATCATTAATTTAGAATTTTTTTTATCATAAATGATATATACCGTACAAAGACCTAGGGTGATGTGACAGCTAACTCTCAGTTCATATGTACAAAGTAGTTGGCATAAATAACCCTAACATTATTAACGCTCCTCTAAAGTTCCCGATAATGTGAGGACCACTTCAGCATTGTAAAACAGTCTGTAAACAAAGCCTCATTAGTTTAACACTACAGCTCTAATTGCTAATTAATACAAGTAACGAGCTGCTCCAAAAACAGTAACATCATCCATCTCTGCTGGGAAATGTGGGGGCAGTGTAGGAGAGAGGTACGCATGTACTTGTGAATTATATACAGTAATGGGGAGAATCTTCATAGATATGGATGGGACATACAACACGTTAGGTTAGGGGTGGCAGTCAGGGTTACAAGGGGTGACAATGAGGGTAGGGGTAGGTTGTGTGTTAGGGTGGGGCACCAATGGGAGGGGGGGGGGGAGTCGAGGGTGTGACCGAGTGTATGGATGAAAAATGATCAGGGTTTAGATAACGGTACAGTACCATAGGCAACCAGAGAAAAAGCTAGGGCAGTTAGATATACAATGTATATAGGGCGACAGTGTCCCGGTTACAAGGGGTGGTGATTAGGGTTGGGGTAGACTGTGTTAGGGTGGGGACTTAATATAGGTAGAGGTTAGGGGTGAGGTTTGGGGTAGGGATGATGACTATATAGAGTTTTAGGTATGGGTCGGTATATCTGAGTGAGGGTGGGGTGGGGTGAGGGAGGGGAATAGAGGAGTATAAAGGAGTATACAAGAAGAGGGAAGTTATTTTTCCAGTAGAAAATACTATACATTGGGAGACAGTTTTATATAGTAGGGATCCCGGCCTGAGTACACACCAGGTGCCAGGTGGCATAAAAATGTATTAGCCTCATCATCCATATCTCAGACCGATTAACACCAACTCAGCCATAACATTTCTATAAAGCTGCCATATTTTTCTGGCCAAACAAATACATTAATCTGACAAACACGATAATTGGATTATAAGATTAATTAGTTCAACCTCATTACATTTATACCCTCAATGATAACTGATGAGCTAGTTTATTTTGTGCATTCAATTGACACAAAAAATTCATACAAATACACGTAAATCATCTGTAAGATACATTAACATTTACACAAACTTACCCGCAAGGAGTTTTTCTACATCGTAGGGATCGGAATATTCCTCAGGCTTAGGACGGCGAATTCCTCCTACGCTGTCTTTTTTCCTATCCGGAGGTTCTGTATAATCTCCTAGATGGATCTGAAACAAATAAAATCAAATTAGAAACTGATCAATGTTTGGGTTTCGGTTTAGATGGTGTAATATGTCCTAATAACAGCAAGTTTAATTCAAATATATCCCAGGTTAAGGTGTTGGGGGAAATTGGAGTAACTGGAGAAAAACCACCAACCTGCATTCAGTACCTGGCAACTGCCCACGTGACATTATAGAGTCATAAAGTTTATCTATTTGAATTTAAATCTGTATTAAATGCAGATTGAAAATACGATGTAACAAAAATACCAAGTAGTTCCTTTTTATTTTGTGTACTGATTTTCTGAAAGATCTAAAGATGGTCCAATTATAAGTACCCCTTCAATTCTTTCAACTTGCTCAGTACCCTTAGCACATATTCTGTAATTACATATTACAGAGTTATCTGCCCTTGCAGGTATTGTTCAGTACCCTTAGCACATATTCTGTAATTACATATTACAGAGTTATCTGCCCTTGCAGGTATTGTTCAGTACCCTTAGCACATATTCTGTAATTACATATTACAGAGTTATCTGCCCTTGCAGGTATTGTTCAGTACCCTTAGCACATATTCTGTAATTACATATTACAGAGTTATCTGCCCTTGCAGGTATTGTTCAGTACCCTTAGCACATATTCTGTAATTACATATTACAGAGTTATCTGCCCTTGCAGGTATTGTTCAGTACCCTTAGCACATATTCTGTAATTATACATATTACAGAGTTATCTGCCCTTGCAGGTATTGTTCATGATCAGTACCCTTAGCACATATTCTGTAATTACATTTTACAGAGTTATCTGCCCTTGCAGGTATTGTTCAGTACCCTTAGCACATATTCTGTAATTATACATATTACAGAGTTATCTGCCCTTGCAGGTATTGTTCAGTACCCTTAGCACATATTCTGTATTACATTTACAGATTATCTGCCTTGCAGGTATTGTTCAGTACCTTAGCACATATTCTGTAATTATACATATTACAGAGTTATCTGCCCTTGCAGGTATTGTTCAGTACCCTTAGCACATATTCTGTAATTATACATATTACAGAGTTATCTGCCCTTGCAGGTATTGTTCAGTACCCTTAGCACATATTCTGTAATTACATATTACAGAGTTATCTGCCCTTGCAGGTATTGTTCAGTACCCTTAGCACATATTCTGTCATTGTATATTACAGAGTTATCTGCCCTTGCAGGTATTGTTCAGTACCCTTAGCACATATTCTGTAATTGCATATTACAGAGTTATCTGCCCTTGCAGGTATTGTTCAGTACCCTTAGCACATATTCTGTAATTGCATACTACAGAGTTATCTGCCCTTGCAGGTAGGTACATGTATATAATTCATATAGTAATGATTTATTCTACAATTAAATGCCTAACCAATATTTCCTGTGCATAACAACAAATATGATATTAGATGAAGCTCTTCCAAATTTACTCAGGTCTCAGCTAGAGTTTAATCTTCAACGACAAAGGAGCTTAAATTTTTTTCTAGCCGAGTTACATGTAGCTATTTATTTACAAACAGAAGCCACACTGAAATTTAACAGAGGCCATATATACAAAGCTCATTTTATTCACTGCCACATCCCTGACCTCAGATCTCGTAGAAGATTGTGTGATTTGACATGTAAATAAATCACAACAACCAAGTTAAGACATTCCTCAGTATCCTTTATGGTTTTTTCAGTAAGGGACATATGAGTCACAGTTTCCTCTGAATCACCGAAAATCAAAATTTATATCAACAAAAATTTAAATACCACACAGGAACAGGCTGTCTATTTTTCACCTTATCGTTATCTATGGTTCAAAATCTTTAATGATTCTGTCTCAATTGTTATGAATGTTTTGAATGAACTACTAAGCATACATTCAAGTACCACAAGTGTGTATCAAGTAGCTAGCACTAGAAGAAAACATATCGCCCTGCCTATCAAAACTGATAAATGATTCAGAATTTGTTTGTTTCCATAATAATGTGGTTTGGATTTGTTTTATGACCAAGTTATTATAATCAAGGTGTTTAAGTACATATGGCAGCTTGATATAAGTGGTGGGAAAACCAAAGTTCCTGAGGAAAACCCACCAACTGACAGGCCATATATATCATATATATCTGTCAAATAGAGACCACAAAATCATAATGATTGCGGGGTACTAAGAGGGTTTAACCATTAGCAGCAAAATTTTCAACAAATCTTAACTTAAATATCTGAAATGAAATATGAATTTTTTTCAACAAATCTTAACTTAAATATCTGAAATGAAATATGAATTTTGTATGCTTCATAGAGCATAACATTTACTCCACTTTGAGAAATATGTTTTTTCCCTCTTGTTCAAGTGATTTGTACATATATATAATAACTTGCATACAAGGAAATAAATATTTTAATGGTACTTGCAATGCAGCTTCTGGAAACAAATGAATTGAAAAAACAAAGACATTTTTATAAAATCATAAGATTATATATACAACACTACAGATATATATCAATTGTTCTGTTTCCCACAGTAGCATATATATTATATAATTGTGGAAGTGTATATATATTTTGATTATATGGACGGTGAAGTTGCAACCACAGGAACCAAAAATCCATGAAATAAATGATAAATGATGGGAAATGTTACCCAGCTGTGGGCTAGCCGATGAATCATGCTGCCCAGAAACAAGAAATAGAGCTGACTTCACATGCACAGAAGGATAAGTTGTAACTATGGGGGCCTTCCATTTCTATGGTAATTAAAAGTTCTTGTATATAGCTGTCCCGTGGTTTGATATGTAAATACTTGCACTAAATTCTGTGAAAGTGAAGAATTATATCAGAGATATACATGTGCAATAAGGTAGATAGAACCTGTCTTGGTTTTGTTAAGATCTACTTCTATTGTTTAGTTTGAGTTGTCATCATGATTACTGTAATTGCCCACAGGGACCTGGCACGAAAATTTTTAACCAATAGTATACATATACATATTATAGTATCAAGGGTATGAACTCGGCGGTCGAGAAAAACGGACCTATTTTTTTAAAACCGTGATTATTTTAATGAATAGTTTTTCTCGACTGCCGAGTTCATACCCTTGATACTATCATATATATATGTATACTTTTGGTTCAGAAATGTTCGTGCCAGGTCCCTGTTTAATTGTCATAGTTAGCCATAAATAGCACCCCCCAACACCCTGGGGCACCTCATCCCCCACCCCCCTACTCCTCCAACCCACCCCCTTCTCCACCTCCATCATGCATCTAATGACTAATTGTCAAATGGTATTTCTATTCAAAGCTTGTATTTAAGTTATGATATCCTTATGCAATACATGTATATCTAAAATGCCCTTTGATATTGAACAATTCTTGGGGCACTTGATCATTACCGTAAATATAATAAACGTTTGGTCAGAATTTGAATTACAAGAATGGAAATCAAAGCTGAATGTACTAATTTCCATATATATAGCTTGCCATTGTGTATAACTTAGAAATTCAACAATTATGATTGAATACACTGCTGAATTAGCAAATAGACATCAATATTATTAGTCACATAACCAATTCATGTTAATGTGACCCAGCTCCTGCAGTTTCAGTGGCTGGCATTTACACACAAAGTCACACATATGGAAAATATCCCTGACACCAGATCCTGTACAGGACTTTACAAGTCATCAAGTCTAGACTATAGGCCCTTGATTTCTTTTAGATTTGTTGTATGGTGCTTTTAGAGGTCATTTAAAGAAACTCAATGTCAAAGATGCAGATCTTTATAAAGATACAATATTACATAATACGCATAGGATTTCACTTTAAATCAGAAGTTTCACACTAAAAGAATAAAACTATCAGAATAAGAACAACAGTGTTGTGTGTAATTTACAGTCTAGATCTGTGTATATATAGTTACTACCATAATCAACCCAATAAGCTCTCTGTCAAGGTCATATATTACAGTTAGCTCCCTTGCAGGTAGGTATCGGTTGTTACGTCATTGTTTTGTGAGCGCAATTCACGTCATTTTCTTCGAAAAGTATGACATTACACTCGCAAACACATGACATCACAATCAATAACTACCCGCAAGGGCAGATAACTCTGTATTATGCAATTACAGAATACATGAACAAATGTTAACTTTCTATCGTTTGCTAAATAGATGTCAGTATAAATGATACAGATCGATTGATGCAGCAGTGCGAGGTAATGTTGGGAATCTTAGTTAGTGATGAGATGAAATTATGTCTTGCTTTTTAGACGTTTCAGCACTTAATTGCAGAAACAAATTCAAAAAGGATGGCAGGTTTTTCTTGTGTATTTTGGGAAATTGCCACCTGGTGAAAATTGGGAATTTTAATGCGATGAAATTATGAAATTGGGAAGAATTTTAATGGGCAATTTTGGAAAAGGTAGAAATTATTAATAATAAACAATTATGCTTCCCTAAGAACCAGTCTAAGAATGTACATGTATATTAAAAATGACATGTAGGCTTGCGATTTCCAGATTTTTTTGTTTCGTCACCCAAAATGCACGTCACACTCACTGATTTGGGAAATTTAGACAGATTTGGGGAAAAATACCATTGCATGGGAATGGGGCTGAATTTCGACCCCAAATATATCGGCAGGAAAAACACTAGATGATCACAATTTGTCAAATGAGACTTCAATGATACCATGATCAGGTGACCATGAATTAATGGCACTGTGAAACCATTATCTCATGATATCATGAATTTTTAAGTGAGATAAGAATTTAATGCCAATAGTTTTAGTTGTCCTGGTTTTGACCTAATGCTCGACTGAAGCCTTGGTTTGAAAACAACTGTATAAACTTGCATGTACATATACACTGGCTATATAGCACCATAGCACGTGTTTTGTGTTTCTCAAAGGCTTTTACATATATATATATATATATAATCCAGACATAATACATTACTTGTTAAGTCACTGCCAAGAGGATTTTCTTTAACAACACAGAAACAGGATGTACATTCAAATTCATTTAGCAGTCTAAGTACTGTTAATGCTGTACATGTACAACTATACATACACGTTTATATATATGCAATACACATGCATACAATTACCTATATTGACAACTCCTTTTCTAATCATTCATCACAACTTGGGGACAATTTGACAGTATCTATATTTCAGGATACTTTCCTGGTATATGTAGAAGCTAGAGTGTGATAACTTAGTCTGCTGGTGCAGCTGAACTACAGGCACAGCCACTTGTATAAATCACCAAATTTTATTGGAGTCACTTGTCAAAGTAAAACTAGCAACATAAGTGACACACAGCTCGTTAGTACATTTGGTCCTAATTATCTACACTTTACTGAATGAGAGAGGGGAGGGGTCAGACTCTGGGAGGGGGCGGTAAGACCTTCTAGTGCCCGATTTTATTAGATTTGGTAGCTGGTTATCACTGTACATACACAGATAAAGAGCAGTAGTAAGTACATTATATTTATGGGTAGAAGCTATGCTGAGTCATAATCAGGAACATTTGGTAACAAGGACACACCCTGTATGCTACTGTATCTTGGTGTAACTGTATGCTACTGTATCTTGGTGTAACTATAGGTATTGAAAATATGATATTGTAGCTGAAATCTACACAGGAATACGCAAAGTCATGCAGGTGGTAAACAAGAAAATATTGAATATCTGGTACATTATATGCTTTATTGGTGTGACTAAAGGTATCAAAAATAGCTTAAACCTAACTGTAACATTTTAGTTTGGTTTATAGTGTATGAGAATAATGTCCTATCATAATTAACAGCCAGGGTCATGTATAATATGAGGATGGCCTGATTGGCCTCCCATGTACATGTGTGCAACGTACGTGTTGCGGTGTGTGAATGTTTTGGGAGGCTGCAGTATATCTTCGACCGATTGTGACCACGTTATACAGACTATGGGCAAACCATGCATTCATATATATCCTACTCCCTTTATGCTTATATAACACTAATAGGAAAGTCATGTTGACAGTAAACCTGTTAATACTCATTAAAATCTATCAAAACATACGATATTTACAATGTAAATGGAACATTTGTATACGGACTAGTACTAGTGACCATTATAATAATACATGCAACGCTGTAATATGTATTGTCTACGATATATTCCATGTTGTAAAGATGGTATATTTTTATGTCGACCACTTGGAAGACGAGTCTCTGACTCAAAGTGTTATCGACTCTAAATAAAGTCTATTATTATTATTATATTAAAATAGACTTAACCTATATAGTTACCCATAGACATCGACATATATGCTATAGATGGTCAATCAAATATTTATAGAAAAAAATAATCTAATTTATTAATTACACGGATTATATATGTAAAAATAGGAAAAGTAGCTGCAAGCAATTTACCAAATCAGTCATTGACATTTCTGCCAGTATGTATTACATCTCATCAATTAGCTCAGTAATCTATCAGTTTATCGATTTGTACTTGATATGTGGTTGACCTATATATCATCTAGTGCAAACCAGGATCAAGTTTCGAGATTGTAACATGACATTGTTTTAGTGCATTACTCGTTCCTAAGAATATATTGATGGTGACGCCATTTTTTGGACAGGGGGACTATAACATTGATTACTGTATTCGACCCAAAAATTAATATATATATAAGCGCCCATGTCCCTATAAGCGTCCCTCCCCCTTTTGAGGCCTCAATTTCAATTGCGGAGCAAAAACGAAGACCAAAAATGTATAGGTTTGCAATAATTTTGTCTTCTTAAGCACCTTTCTATTTTTTTCAATTTTTTAAACGCCCTGGGCACTTATTGGGTTGAATATGGTAATGGCTTACTCTGTGCAATAATTTTGTGAAAAGTTTGGTCCTATCAAGCACCTCTTCATTTTTTCGATGTTTTAAGAGCTTATTAGGTCGAATATAATTTTTGGTATCATATCATTTTGTTGATTTCCCCCCATTTCATTGTACATATTTGTTCCAGTAATTTTCTTCCTTGAAATTCCTCTTAAAAATTTCTAGCTTGTATGTCAGCCAACTTTCAGACAAAGGGACACTGTAGTGATGTATGATATCAAAACAAATCATCAAATATTTTTAACCAAAGAAACGTGCACTATTGTAATTACACAATTTCTTCCTGGTAATAAAAACGAGTTACCTGCCAACACCGACAATCAATGGCAAATGTTAAATGCCTTTACAACACGCAGTCAACTCATTCCATTCACTTTTTTTGTTTGCCAGATCGATCAAGATTAAAAATATGTGTTTTTTTAGTAGAATTCTAGAACATTATTTAAAGTAACTGGTTTAATGTGCAAAAAAGGACAGTAGATATAGTCTGATAGAGCAAAAAACAAAACGAAAATGAAACAGAATTTCAAACATTGATTAGGAAAGGGAAAATTCACTTGGTGAATTATTTGAAGTAAATCTTTATTATACATTCAATTATTATTGAAGTAAATCTTTATTATACATTCAACAAGGGGGGGGGGGGATTCACAAAGATCTTCAGAAAGTCTTTAAGTACTGAAATCAGATGTACAAATATAGAGTGTATTTAATTCATTCCAAGAAAAAAAGAAATCAATGAGAGTATTTTTCCATTTTTTGTTAGAACATACATCTACAGCGAAACCTGCCTGAGCGACCACCTCTGTATAAAGACCACCTGCTTATCATGACCACTTTCTTAGGGTTTAAGTTATAACACAATTGGACCTGTGTATAAAGATTACTTGACTATAGAGACCAGTTTCCCCTTGACCATTAGGTGTATGGTCTTTACAGACAGTTTTAACTGTAATTAACAGTTAAAAACATTTTTTCCAGAAAAATTGTCATATAATGATAATTGATAACGTACCTACTGAATCGACTGGCTTCCAAGTCAAACTGACACTAGCTATAGGGTTTAAGGCTCACGAACATGCAGAGGCCTTTTGGCATTACACTGTGCATTAATTATTGTGAAATGTTTGGTTCAGCTATCA
This sequence comes from Argopecten irradians, assembly GCF_041381155.1. Lineage (NCBI taxonomy): Eukaryota > Metazoa > Mollusca > Bivalvia > Pectinida > Pectinidae > Argopecten > Argopecten irradians. Next base: position 41,525,824 of record NC_091143.1, read on the forward strand.
AGCAACCTCTTATCATATTTTTCCGATGTTTTAAAGAGCTTTTTAGGTCCGCTCTCGCTCGCAATTTTTGGTGATCATATCATTTTGTTGATTTCCCCCCATTTAATTGTTCATAATTTGTTTCCCAGTAAATTTTCTTCCTTGAAATTCCTCTTAAAAATTTTCTATGCTTGTATGTTCATGCCAACTTTCAGACAAAGGGACACTGTATAGTGATAATTTGATATCAAAAACAAATCCACTCACCATCTCTCTCGCGCGCGCCACTCTCAACACATCTTGCTCTCACGCTGCACTATTGTAATTACACAAATTTCTTCCTGGTAATAAATAACGAGTTAACCGTGCCAACCATGAACCGACAATCAATGGCAAATGTTACAAATGCCTTTACAACACGCAGTTAACTCATATTCCATTCACTTTTTTTGTTTTGCCAGATCGATCAAGACTTAAAATTTATGTGTTTTTTTTAGTAGAATTCTAGAACATTATTTAAAGTAACTGGTTTAATGTGCACCAAAGGACAGTTGATATACGTCTGATAGAGCAAAAAAACAAAATGAAAATGAAACAGAATTTCAAACATTGATTAGGAAAGGGAAAATTCACTTGAAGTGGTGAATTATTTGAAGTAAATCTTTATTTATACATTCAACAAGGAGGGGGGGGAGATTCACAAAAGATCTTCAGAAAGTCTTTAAGTACTGAAATCAGATGTACAAATATAGAAGTGTATTTAATTCATTCCAAGAAAAAAAGGAAATCAATGAGGAGTATCCGCGCGCGCGCGCACACTTTTTTTGTGTTAGAACATACATCTTACAGCGAACCTGCCTGGAGCGACCACCTCTGTATAAATTCTCGCTCACCACTCACTGCTTATCATCGGACACTTTCTTAGGGTTTAAGTTATAACACCACATTGGACCTGTGTATACAAAGATTACTTGACTATAGAGACCAGTTTCCCCTGGACACCATTAGGTGTATTGGTCTTTACAGACAGTTTTAAACTGTAATTAACAGTTAAAAAACATTTTTTCCAGAAAAATTGTCTATATAATGATAATTAGATAACGTACCTACTGAATCTCGTCTGGCTTCCAAGTCTCAAACTGACACTAGCTATAGGGTTTAAGGCTCACGATCATTGCAGAAGGGGCTTTCCAGGTGAAGATGTACAGATATACCTGTAATACAGGTACCTGGTCAACATTTTCATCACACCTGTCCGTTAGTACAGGTGACCAGCTCATATACGTAAAACCAGGTGTCATTATTACAGACCTCTCACGCGCACCCTTCATCACCCCTCACCCGACGGCCCATCCTTATTCCTCCTACCGTCTTCATAACACCAAACTTAACCTAAAACAGTTTCACATACATCCAAGGCTAACTAGAAGTATCAGTAAAAAACAGGCATCAATGTGATCTTTAATCAGCTTCATCTTGTTTAATCTGTGTGGTACAATCTACGCAAACTTAATTTGTTTTTGTTAATATAAACTACCCACTTATATGAATATTTGGTAACTATGACATTAAACTGTTGTCCTCTCACTCCTTACACATTGAAAACCTGCAAACTTTAATTAGATCTTAGCTGGGAGGTGAGGACCAGGGCATATGATCAGCGCGCGTACGCGCAAACATCCCTAAAACAGTCTTAATTAAAGATAAGACTTGTATCCAAATCAACGACGATCATTACAAAACAGTTACTCATCAAAATATTTTTTAAAAATTGTATTATATGATCCTGGACCAAGGTCATCCAAGTATTCATTTTTATTGACTTTATACAGTAATTTTTGGGGGTTATACTGAACAAATTTTTACATAAAAAGATGTCTAATGCAGTAATGCGGGTTATCTGCCGAGGCGTGTTATCTATGGAAAATGATAGGAGATGAATAGCTGAGGTTTTGCATGCTCCTACCAACCAATTATTAAACAAATAATATGCTAATGACTCTAGTTTTTTTAATAAACCTATGTGTCTTTTCCTAAATGAAAGCATTAGGCATTTACCATAGTACATACTCATCGGGCCAATTTTTTTATTAAAAAAAAAAAAACAAAATTAGTACATATAGACAAACTGTGGGTAAATTAAAGAAAATACATCGGCATTATACACCGCGTGGGCAATTCGCTGGTGCGGGTTTACTCGGAAATTTTCGCGCTGCGCGCGCTCACCAAAATGGTCATCAAAAATGGATGTATCTTGATTCCCCGCTGGCCTATACTTCCAGTGCGGGTAATACACAGAAATTAAACTGTTACTTGAAAACATATATTGGAATTTGGTTGTAGATTGATTTCACACATTCTAATTAATTGTAACCGCTATCGTGTTATTTGAGGAGACGTCCTCGCCCAAAGTTACACTTAAGGTGGGGGATATCCCCCGACCTAAATAATTTCAATTTTAATTTGAAATGTAGCAATTGAAAAATTTGTGTTGTAAATCTTTGACTAGCTTCAATTTTCACGTTACTTACTAATACATGACTCCTATTCAAGGATATATGCTCTGATTTACGTGTTTGTACCTACTTATAAGATAGCTTTTTATAATGTATACCTTTCTATATTGACTTACATTATTGCACTTGCTTAAAGATGCTCCACCCGCTGACAGAGCATAAATGATATTCATCATTGAAACAATAATTGGTGTTTAATCGTGTATATATATGCCTAATCTAACACAAAAAATAACATATAATAATTTATTTTTGCCTTCAGTGCATGAGCTCATCACATTATTCACATTCTACGTCGCGCGTCGCTCGATATCAGTGCACTAGATATTTTCGCGCGCGCGCGCGCACGCGCGCACTCTCGCAATTATAATTCATATTCTAAAACTCGAAGTAAAATTAGATGCTTAAACATTTCGATGCATGGTAATGGTGTATAAGGTAAGTTTCTTTTGTAACTTGAAGAACTCCTCCCTCTCTCTCCCCACACTCTCCACCTCTCGTCTGTCCTGTTTTTGATAGTGTGAAAAAATACCATTCTGTCAGCGGTGGAAGCAATCCTTTAAAGCGAATAGTCGGGCAAAGAAAAAACGTCCAAAATGGCGTGTCCTTTGGCCTTCCAACAAGTCATTGGCATTACATTAAGGATATAGTACAAATTCTGATTCCGGTGTCCGAGTTTTGGACCATTTGAATGGTAGTGGGAAAGCCCGTTGTAAATTTAGCACAGTCCTCCTAAATATAAATTCAGCCCACCAGCTCTATCTTTGAAAACGAGAGGCTGGCCGCGGGCTCTTCACTAGTACGCTTAAAAGTGAACTGCACTGATAGCCGGCCGGAAGAAAACGTATTATGATTCCGATAATATAATGTTAAGTTCTTCGCATACAGAGCGATTTTGATGTGGAGATTTCTATTTTTCTATTTCATAAGAAAATATACAGATATGAAAATTAAACAACATTTTTTTACCAGACTTTAAGAGCAATAGGTTGTCCGACTAAATTCGCGTTACCACCTCCCGCCTAACTTTAATATACTTGTGTGTGTTTATTTTAACACAAATCAATTTTGGGCCACTCAATCATTTCATGCATATGATCTTTGGATCATTTAATTAACATTATATTATATAACATTGTATTCACACTGGCTGGGTGTATAATAGATCGCTTCTAAAAGCAAACATTCAAAAAATAATATATCTTAATTAGTGTATTTTTGTAGTATATGTGGTATGCAATGTGAGCTTTACAATGTTTATCCTTATATTATTTCAAACTATAAAATTTTGTGAGTTTACACAATACAGCTCTAAATTGATCCTTCAACATGTGTAGAACATATCAATGTGCATGGTGGTGTGGTTAGTGTTGTATATAATCGGCTAAAAATGATCGCCATCGATCAATCGGTTGGAATCGGTGAAGATCATCGACCGATAATGCAAAATGACGGTTCAATTTTTACTTCAATTGCCTCTAATCTAGGCCTATATATTAAAAGCTTGTTTTGCCCTTCTGTTATGAGCGTGGATAGAATGTTGAAAACAAACAAAATTTTCTTGCTTTTTTTTGACGGTATTTGCGTGCATATTATTGAATGGAGGAATGTTAGGGAGTTATTCACGTGTATTTCAGGTTTTTGATAGAAAAATATCTTGATTCCCAATGAGTTAATTTTTTTCGATGATCGTATATGGCATTTTGCACTCTCTCGATATCTGGAGCGTTGAGGGTCATATTGCACAATCGCGCGCTCTCATCGTTTATTGGCCAATCAGCAATAAAACACTAATACAAATCACAGTATTTTACACTCCGCGCTCACTCGCCGCGCGCTCGCGCGCCGCTCGTGCTCGCGCAAATATGTATATGTATTTTGAAGAGAATAGTTGTCGTTTTGGATCCGCTCATCTCTCTCTCGCTCTCGCGCGCGCTCTTACACGTTGGAAATATATAAAGATTGATGTACATTTATTTCCAGAATATATTTTCGTCTTCTGCACTCGCTCTACGCGCCGCGCGCATCGCGCGCGTACATAAAGACCAATCATATTTGTATATAGTAAAGACAGGTAAGTGTACAAGTACTTTATATTAAACGATATGCCCAGATATTGAATTAATTCCCATTCAGTGGAAAATATATCAGTACTTCTGCAAGTACAAGTATACTTCCCCTCTCCCCCATTATCTGTATAAAAAATGGTGCAGAATATATTTTCTGGGCCGACTCTCCAATTATAGTAGTATTGACAATATTCTGGCGATTGACCTAATATTCAGTTACGTGACCAATTAAAACAAAACAACATTGACATGTCATCGATTGTAGTGTAGAGCTATGCCTATCACTTTGGTGACGAGTACACCACTGTTTTGTTTGTTTATCAAACACGACGAAACTCTCGCACGCTCTGCGCTCGCTCTCATGTTACCCATGGCACTATTAACGATTTTTGAAGCTGAAGCGATCTCTGATAATCAGAAACTGTCCCACAAATTTAGGAATTCTATTGAGAGTTATATTACCTGCTGTCTTGGTAGAACTTCTTCTGAAAGGGACTTTGCCATCTCCTCCTCACACCCTCCTCCCCGGAGATAGCTTCCATGGTCGTGAGTAAACATTGTCTCGGTCGGGTAACATCCGCTAACGCGGCTAAGGTGTAAATCACCCCCGCAGTCCATTGATCCAGAACCTGGGCTATATATACCAACAGGTTTCGCTATAACTAGTGTCCCATGTTCGTCCATGTAAACATTGGGACTCCCGTATAATAAGGACTTTATCTCCAGTCCCGGCTTCTCGTCCACATCTCCTGTTTCCTTTACTACGATAAGCCTTACGAGTATGAGAGTTTCCTTTTCGGCTGCGAAATCAACGCGAGCCACCATGTTGAGTGGCCGGTCGGTTGTAGTCTGCACGCGTGCGGGAGCCAGAGGTTTACGGCTCTGAATAGCACACTAATCCCGCTCTCGCTCTGTTTCTCCCCTCCCTGCTAACACATCGTTAATCAGTATAGTTCCGTAATTTTCCCTCTTAAGAAGCTCTATGCTACAGGCTGGGAGTCAACTACGGAGTTAAGACAGGATGAAATTGTATAAGGACTGAAGATATCATCCTTCCTGCTTCCGCTTTCTTCCTGTTTCATCCGTTGTCAAAACTCGGCGACAAATTCGTACCTTCCCTGGTTTTCGTCGCCGCACATGAAAGAATTCTGACGAATTTTCGCGCGCGCGGATTGGCAGAAATTCAGATCTTTATCACGGTCCGAGGCCTTTCTCAGGGACAGGATTAAAGGGGAAGGGGTACGTTGTCTCGTCGAACAAAATTCGCTACTCGCGCTCTCGCGCCTGCTGCTATTTCGTGCACAGATGTACAAATCGAACAAAATCTAATCGAGGCACTTCACGGACCAATTAAAAACACAATTAATTCCTAATAATTATTCAATTTTATTTAATTTTTGTTTTTTCTTTGCTTTTTCTGATGGAAAGGACAATAGTAGCCTAAAACTTTATGAAATATCGATTTATCAGTTTTTTTTCGTTAACTACTTAACCCTTGGTGGCTTGTCCTATTGATGAATATGTTATAATTTTCAATTAGGCTATTCACACTCTCTCGCTTCTCAATTTCATTTCATAAAACAAAATTTTTACCATCGTACTTACAAATTTCTATAAGTGATCATCAATGTTTTATATCTTAAAAACACTAATTCAGTAACTAAAATAATTGTAATTTCTTTTGCAATGTGTGTTTTTCTGTCGAAGTCTTTATAATAATATTGTCAATTTTCTCAAATAAAAAAAAAATAACAAGAAACTATGAATAAAGAAAAGAATAAATTTATCGAAATGTCTGGTTAATTCATGTAATTTGCATTTCTCAATACTTCACTTGTGCACATTGCCAAACTCCATATACAATTTTTTTCTTTCAAGTTTTTATTCTGTAGAACAATGTTTTCTCTACTCCTCGCTTTCCGCTCGCTTCCTTGCCCCTTTAAAGAAACACATTTTCAGAGCATAGGCTCATTGGAGTTGCGTCCCTTTATCATCCGCTGGCAATACCTTTCTGTCTCACTTCTTTATTTCGACCATACAAATCGTTTAAGGATAGAAATAATATCGTTTATAATAACACGATTACCCAACTTAAAATGTAAAGGAATAGGCTTCCGTAATAACAGAACCTGTATCGATAAAATAAAATGTCTTAGTAATTATACCACGCGCGCGCGCTCTCGCGCTATAGTATAATTTTTTTGCAATAAAACGTATCATTACATGTACGTGTAATTAAGGATAAAATGAATGGAAAAAGTTTGTTATTTTCACCAAAGCTCGTTGATATATCTACGCTCCGCGCGCTCGCTCGCGCGCTCTTATTTCTATTTGATTTTCATTTCGTTAAAACATTTATAAACAGTCATTATAAAAAAGTGATGATAACACGATAATTTTGTAACTGTACTTTTTCCCAACCAGTCTTGGCATCTTAAAAAGAAATAAATATTTACCCACACTTTCATTTCATTTCATAAACAAAATTTTACATGTATTCTAATTTCTATAAGATCATCAATGTTTTATCTTAAAAACACTATCCGTAACTAAAATAATTTAATTTTTTTGAAATGTGTGTTTTTCTGTCGAAGTCTGACTAATAATATTGTCAATTTTCTCAAATAAAAAAAAATAATAAGAACTGAATAAAGAAAAGAATAAATTTTCGAAATGTCTGTTATTCATGAAATTTCCATTATCTTATTAATGTGAATGGAATCGATACAATTTACTTCAAGGTTTTATTCTGTTGAACAATGTTTTAAATTGTTGTGTTTAGCTTTAAAGAACATTTCAGAGCATAGGCTCATTGGAGTTGCGTCCCTTTATCTTCGCTGTGCATACCTTTCCTGTAATTCTTTATTTCGACAAAACAAATCGTTTACAGGATAGAATAATATCGTTCATAATAAACGATTACGCCAACTTAAAATGTAAAGGAACAGGCTTCCGTAATAAACAGAACTGTAACGATAAATAAAATGTATTCTAGTATTATACTTTTGATCTATAGTATATTTTTTTGCAAAAACGCTCATCTACATGTACCGTGTATGTAGATAAAAAGAATGGAAAAGTTGTTATTTTCACAAAGCTCGTTGAAATCTAATATTTATATGTATTGTTTCTATCTGATTTCATTTCGTAACAACATTTTAAACAGAATTATAAAAAGTGATGTAATCGATAATTTGTAATGTAACTTTTCCCAACCAATCTTGCATCTTAAAAGGAAATAAAATTTACCAAAATACATGTACATGTTTACCAAAATATATACCAGAATATTATTCTCTTCTTTATATAAATTAAACTTGAGTGTTAAATGTATTATTTAAATAGAAAATACCTGTTTAAATGTGTAATGCAGTTGTTGATCACTTGAATTATGAAGCATTTGAAAAGTAAAATGCCAATCTGATAAATTTGAAATATTATTTACGCCCTTGATAACACCTATTGATAGAATTAACAAAATAATTACCAGTTTCAATTTCCCTTGAAACGACTTTGTATTCAATGTATACAATATTTTTTTTTTTACTTTATAAAACCATTAAGCCAGCCTGGAGATCATCATCGGCTATATTAGTACGGTTACCCACGATAATTAGCGGAGTTTTGACACTGTGGTATCCGATGGTGCCTTGGAACGTTACTTGGATTTTAAAAAATAGATTTATATACAAATATAGATCAACACACATGTAAGTAAAGTATAAATATATACGATTACGTCACTGTATGACGTCAGTCTTGTGGCCAGAAGGGCGTGACCTGCAGACATTTCCACCACCATGACATCCAGGCGGTCGAATGACCACTGACATATGTAGCAGTTTGACCAGTCCGATGACCACGACATAAAACATATATTACGGACAGTTATAACGTTTTTACTGAAAAATATTTGCTTTTTTGGAAATTTGACCGATAACTTTCTCTTTTCTACCGACCTGTATTACAAGACGATAGACGTTATGTCATATGTATGGTGGCATATTACTGCCATCGAGTTGCCGACTTACAACTTAATGATGTCTACATAATGAAGATGTCGACATACACAGAATAATATGTCGACTTACCACATGTACATGCCCTTATAATGATTCCAAGATAATTATGTAGAAAGTCGGTCACTCCGCGATTAATCTGGTTTATACTCGGGTGTGACACCGACATGTCAGTTATTGATGTCGACACTTAAACTAAAAGATGTCGACATCTGGTCTTGAAAGTGGAAATCAAAGGCCACTATTTCATGACGCACTGTGTATATGCAGCAAGGCACGACACAGCAAAGATCGACGTTGGTTTTGTTAGTTCAGGGTTTTATTTATTTGATTTCAAAATTAAAAATTGTGATCCTGCACATCCCGGCCATGCAGCTGTAGCGTGCGTGTACGTAGCAGTTAGTCCGAGCTGAGGAAGTACAATGTAAGAGTGCATTTTCGTCCTCTTGGCCATAATTATTTATATATATATCATATATAACTGTGGGTTTAAAGATGCTCCACCGCCGACAGAGCATAAATGATATTCATCATTCGAACAATAATTTGTGTTTAAACGTGTATATATATGCCTAATTAACACACAAAAAAAAATAATATATAATAATTTATTTCGCCTTTGGTGCATGTTCAATCAGTACTTCATTTCATATAGAATATAGTGCCACGGAATTTTTTCGGGATGCAATTAATTGTTTTTCATATTTTTAACTTGAAGTAAAATTAGAAGCTCAAACTTTTCAATGGCGGTAATGGTGTAAAGCAAGTAAATTTTGTAACAGAAGAAAAATACTAAATCGTCTGCTCCTGTTTTTGATAGTGAAAAAATACCATTTGTCAGCGGTGGAGCATCTTTAAAATTTCGTTTAAAAGCTGTGTGTGTGTTTTTTGGATTGGCATTCGTACCAAGTCCATGTAGTACATACCGTACTATACTATATTAAATTTCAGATTTTATTAATACACTCTGGGCACACCTCTGTGTGCCACAAGAGGTCAATTTATACAAAACATACATGACAGACAGGGTAACTGACAGTGTGAACATAATACACTCAAGCGTACATATCCGTGTATGAAATATTTTACGTACATTGGAGAGTATAATGAATGGTCGTCGTTAGTTATGTATGATTGTAGTATAAACAACAACCATATCAATATTTTAATATCATAATGGTATATGTTTAATACTTCATATCATTGACCTTTAGCGTAGCCATAGCAGCATAACCACTAAATATATTTCAATTTTACTTAAGTTCATACTTTTAGCTTTAATAGAACTTGAACAGAGTATAAATAGATTGAACATATACATGTAGCAGTTGTACAATTGTATATTCAATGCTATATCATATAACATATATAATCAGCTATATCACAGCATAATAAGAAGTGATAACATACAAGTAATATAAATGCGGGTGTATGTAACAAGTACACTGTACTTTTTGATCAATTTAAAATACATAACTGTTCTATTTGTTTAAGAAAATAACTCACTCTCGTTAATAGAGTTCGATTACAGGTTTCAAACATGCCTCCCATTTTTAATAAACTTGGATTTGTATAATTGTATTGTGGAATATATTTATGCCTGATATTAGTTACACTTGCATTACTACATTGAAATAAGTAGTGATATTCATCTCCAATACCGTTATTACATAGTAAACAAATACGGTTATCACTTGGTATACCAGCCCATCTACCAGTTTCAATAGGAAATTTTAAGTTCGAGGTTCTAAATTTACTAATAATACACGTTCTTTGAAATCAAGCTTTACTAAATATGGTTCAAATTTAAACTGCTTTTTTAAAGGTTGAGTAGAATTGTCCGCGAGATGATGTTTCAAGAATAGAAAACCAATTTTGAATATATTGATCACATAAACGTCGTTTTAGCAAGTTTTTAAACAAAGCTCTATTCATCGTACATGTATTTTGAAATGCCCATATATTGTTAAAACCAGTGTCATTAAGAAGTGATTTCATATGCCCAAGCCACTTGAATTCTGTAGTATCGTTTTCTTGCATTCTTAGTGTAAGGCGATAAAATACACTGGAGAGTTTATCTCCCCCTGTAATTAATTTGTGCCAAAACATTAACATCCGTACCTTGATTTCAATTTCTAAAGGAAATTTACCAAGTTCTCCGTAAACCATAAAATTAGGAGTACTGTTTCGAACATGAAGAATTTTTTTACAAAATTGCAAATGAATTTTCTCAATAATGCTTACATTTTCAAATCCCCAGATTTACAGGCATACAACAAAATAGGAGATACAAGTGAGTCAAATAATTTCAATTGTAAATCTATTGACAATGGGATGCTTCTAATTTTAGTATACAATGCATACAGTGCTTTCTTTGCTTGGTCAGCTAACTTTTTCTTTGTTTTAGCAAATGAGCCGTTGTAATTGAACAATATACCAAGATAAGGATAAGAATCTTCACGAGTTATCTGATCATTAAATAATTTGAAATTATATTGCCGTCTACTTTTGCGTTTTTCAAAAATTACTATTTTTGTCTTTTGTGTATTAACAGTTAGTTTCCACTCGTCACAATAACTTTGAAAGCAATCAAGTGCACATTGTAGACCTTCAGGTGATTCTGACATCAGCACAGTATCATCTGCATATAAAATGACAAATAATTTGACAAACATACCAAGATTATTTTCACATAAACTATCAATTTCTCTCAAATATGACACATTGTTTTGGTGAATATATTCCTCAAGATCATTAAGAAAAATAGAAAATAAAAACGGTGAGAGATTTTCGCCTTGTTTAACCCCAACATTACATATAAAAACAATCTGACATTTCATTTCCATTGCGTACACAGGATTTTGTATGTTCGTAAAAAATATATATAACTTTTAAAAATTTTCCTTTTATAGAAAAAGACTGCATTTTTTCCATAATCCAGCGCGCCACACTGTATCAAAGGCTTTTTTTTTTAAATCAATAAATGTACAATATAGTTTTTTGTTTGTAGAGAAATAGATAGAGATAAGAGTATGTAATATAAGGATATTTTCTGTTGTTGAGTACCCTTTTCTGAACCCGGCTTGTGCTTGTGATACAAGATTGATTTCATCTGCTAATTTAGTGAGTCTATTGTTTATTTTCGAATATACCGGAAGAAATGTGTGTAAAGTATGTTTCATATATTCATTGACAATACCATCAATACCACTGGCTTTATTATTTTTTTTTTTGATTTATTTACAGCTTCTTTAATCTCATCGTCGCTTATGTCTTCGTTCAGAATTGGATATGTATTATCGGTTACTTCGTCAATTAGGAACTCCTCATCTTCTTCAAACTCGTTATTGTTAAGTGTATAATATTAAAAGAATGAATGAAAAATGCAAAACACTGATTTTTTTATGTATTATTTTCTTGCGAATCACGAAAAATAGCAGTTACGTAGTTTAAAAGCCATAAAGGTCACAGTACATACATTTTTACATCCCTCTTTACACTTACATGATTATAAAGGCATGTACGAATTTTTGTTATGGTCTTAATGGCCAGATTCAAGCTTTGGACGAAAATCCTCCCGGGACGCGGTTTTAAAATCCAAAGTCTGAATACATCTACATCTATTTTTTGTAGTAAAAACATGCGTTCTTTGTAGTCAAACATAGTAAAGCAAGTCACGCGCTTATAACCTCATTCATGCCATTGGTCGGAATATACAATTGTATTAGGGGAAACTAGTGATCACGTGATTGTGTGTTCACTTCCAAATATGGTGAATGTTTGCTTGCCATTTCTTCGGAAAAATTGGTTTATTTGAAAATATTTAGACTCCAAAATGGTATTGATATTGCATGCATATCATTTTGACTTGCACATATTTGCATCCCGAAAAAATATATCCTAAATGGAATTTAAGTAATGATTGCGCATGCACCAAAGGCGAAATAATTTATTTTTTGGTTATTTTTTTGTGTTAATTAGGCATATATATATATATATATACACGATTAAACACCAATTACTATTCAAATAATGAATATCATTTATGCTCTGTCGGCGGTGGAGCATCTTTTATATATAATTAACATTATACGTACCCCATGTAAGAATCAGGATGTTATACTATTCTTCACTACTATAGGTTTTCAGGTAACATAAATCCTTTAACGCATCATCCTCAATATTCCAGGGGTTCCGATCACTTACGATCTCTACACCCTGGACTACAGAAAATGTAATTAAGTCGTTTGATGTACATCAAAAGAGACGTAACGGTACACTGTGCTTGGAATATCGAGGATGACACGTAGATACATAATGTAGACCAGTTAGTTACACGTTATTAGTAACTGCAATTAAAATTAACATTGAACTAATAGTGAAAAATACTCTGTTTAAATTTACAGTATTTCCTTATGTTTCTTACATTTTTGTGGTATACATGTATTGCCAAAGATTTATCAGCTTTCAGAGAATAAAGGCGCACAGTCAGAGCTACTTCCCTTCCTTTTACATGTATCTATTTTAATGGGACATGATAATATAATGAGATCGGTTCAGTTCTACCTCGCATAATAATACATGTTTTGAAAAAAAAATGACCAGAAAAGGTATTTACATATATACACGCTTTCTACCGTTCACTACAGAGGTAAGCTGTGATGACGTCACTATTTCTGTATAAAACTAGATTCTATAGCATTGTCTATTTTTGTATGTACATCTATATGTATACATGTATACTTTACACGGTGTTTGTGGGAATGAGCATTTATCATTGTCATTATGAGTGGATAACTTCCTGTTCTTAGCATACAAACAATGCCTTGTATTATAACGTTCTGCTGTGAAATCATTTTTCACGCTGGCTCGACCACATGTTCGATGTCCCATGCCCCAAAAATGATATCTAACTTCCCGTTGTGTCATAAAACAATTACATCACAACAAAATTGTAACCGGTATAGTAAAACGAATGTCTCCTCGCGAAAAAAAACAGTTTTTGTTAACGGTAAAATATATATATATATATATGATAAATTGTGTTTTGAAAATTTAAAGAAATCATTCTTTCTTTGATAAATTGATAGAGAGAAGTGGGATGCTCCAAAATTCTGAGACAATTAATTGTTCCACAATAAAGAAATCACTTTCGTTCATGCTATGATTTCAAGAAATTCGCATCCTGCAGAAATTCGAGTATTAAAAAGTGTACTAAATTCGAAAATTTGAATTATTTAAACAAATAAAATAAAACGCAATTTAGAATATTTTAATAACACTTGTTCACTATGAAATATTACCGTTGATAATTATAATACCTCTGTCGCTCATGCCTGTGAAAATCATTTGCTGGTTGTGCGTGATGTAGAATCACGTCCTGTTTTACTCATCAAACACTGTAGCATCAAAGAGCTCGTTGTTCTACCTTTGTACTGTAAACACACGCTATCTCAAACATATCACAAGGAAAAATGATTTGGAATTGATTGTCTTACAGCGAAAACATTTGAAGAATGCTAAACAGATGTTCCTCACAGCTTTTTCTCTGTATTTGTTATAAGCCTAGCCAATATGAAAAACTATGTGATTTAGTCAGGACCTGAGATACCTGAAGGAGCTTTCTTAACGTTTTTTTTAAATGCCCCACTGCCGACAGAGCATAAAGGATACTCATCATTTGAACAATAATTGGTGTTGAATCGTTTATATAAATATCTATAAATTATTATTTTGCTTTTGGGTCATACGTAATTAGTACTTCATTCCATTGAGAACATAATGCCACGATTTTTTTTCAGGACGCAATTAATTATTTCCAATATTTTTATCCTGAAATGAAATTCAAAAGCTCAAACTTTTCAATGGTGGTAATGGTGTAAAGTAAGCAACTTTAGTAACTGAAGAAAAATGCTTTTTCGCATGTTCCTGTTTTTATTGAGAAAAATACTGTCAGCGATGGAGCATCTTTAACAGTCTTTAATTAATTAACGTTTAGGAAGGTGAATTTCCGCTAATTACGCGAAGCTCGCTTAATCGCGAAAATTCTCCCCTCAAAGGACAAAACTATCTGTGTCTTTTTTGCCACCAGTTTTGCTATGACGTATATTGCAGTGATGGATATAACGCCAGTGATATTAACCCCTGGAAAATCGAGGATGTAGCCTCCCCTGTATGCAATGTGGTGTATGTTATGTGGATATCTGTATGGTTTGGGAGGCTGCAGTATCTTCTTCTGATAATGGAATTTTTGGCCTCCAAAACATGCCCAAAGAACAAGACAACTATCACTATCTCATTATACTGACAACTTACCTAGCGTTTACTATTCAAGGTAAATATATTTACATTAACGAATTTAATATTCAATATAAAATAAGAACTTACTACCTTATAATATCATATGTCGACATCTGTTTTGTAAATAGATACGTCACTTGGGTTATATAAGTTTGGAATGAACTGACATGTATAAGGAGATATAGCGCCTGCAGATTGAGAGGTCCATGCTTTTCAATCTATCACATATCGTATACAGTAGCTTTGTGTCGACAGACCAACGGACCCTTATCGGTGTAGTGTCGACTTATATAATCTCCTTTTGTCTCCTGAAAGACTCATATTGACACAATTAAAACGAATACTTCGTATGTAATGCAATACACTTCATTAATTAATATCACTTAGTATACTGTAGCCCGAGATACTCTGGCATATCTAAGTCTGGTATCAGGGCTAGAGTATCTCGGGCTAACTGTTTCCACAGAACAGCAATGTGCTACTTTCTCCGATATCCTTTTAGCGTGATGGATTATACAGCTTTATGGGAGAGCTTTCGACTTCAGACAGGTCTGCCATGAATACACCTTGCATACTTTACTAGTGTGTGTTTTATTCCATTGTTGTGTCTCATTGTGATTGTGAAAACTCTCGCTTTCTTCATATCGCTACAGAAGCATATCGCAAAAAGACACGAAGCATAATCTTCTCATGGCACACAACAACTACATGTAAAATGAGCGAACCGCGGCCGGTCGCCCAGCAGCCAATTTGAACGTTATCACGGCGAGCAGAAACTATCATGGCTATTCTTTGACAGAGAACAAATGCTAAAGCCACAATCCAAAAGTTAAAACAGCGCGAGTCGAGACACTGTGGTTTTGCAATCGAGATAGTAGTTATATTTGTTTCATCCTACTTGCAGGTACATGACCCTTTGGTTTCAGTAACAGAGTAACGGGTACCATCTTTATAATACAGTAGTTGTAGAGGATTTTACTTGATGTCATTTGGCTACTTCAAAGTTTCAGGTCCAAGTTTATATAACAAAATTAGTACCTTTAATGTTTTATAAAAGAGCATATACGAGCATTGTATGTGCTTTTGAATCAAATTGCGTCATATTTGCACACGTGTCTTTGGTCCAATGCTATCTGAAGCTCAGAGTGAAGGTCTGCCTTCAAGGTTGCATTTGAAGGTTCTACGAAGTCAGTGAAGTCCGCTACGATACATTTATTTCGACAACATCTGCGAAGTAAACAGTATATGTAGTTAAACTTCTTATCTGTGGAGACACAAATCACTTTGGTCATGTACTGTATGATTCGAAATAACAATATGATTGTAAGGGGATATAGCTCAGTGGTAGAGCATTCGACTGCAGATCGAGAGGTCCCTGGTTCGAACCCGGGTGTCCCCTCAATTTTGTTACTTCATACAATATCAACGTTTATTTTGCTTTCTGTTATTGTCCAACACACGGAAAGAACAAATGCTCAAAAGATAATGTAATTTGTTAATCGAGACATTGTGGTCTTGCAATAGAGATACAACCAGTTATGTTTATTTCATCCTACTGTACTTGTCGGTACATGACCCTCTGGGTGTAAGTACGAGAATATTGTTTAAGTATCTAAGAATTAATCTGGTACATGTACATATATGTACCATTTGACTACCTAACATTTCAGTTCCAAGATATATGACACACGTATTTGTTAGATTATATATACCTTACAGTTTCCTTATAAAGGAACAAATAATAGCATTGCACGTGCTTTTTAATCAACTTGCGTCATACTTGCACACGTGTCTTTCTTGGGGCCTTCCTTAAAAATCTGAAGTCAAGGAGTCTTCCTTTAAATCCGTAATGCTTTCCTATGGACAATTTTAAGTTAAGAGATTCCTTAAATTTAAGGAATGTTCTTGAAACTGGGCCCAGGGGTGTATTCAGAGTAAACCCACTGGTACCTTAGACTTACAGTTGGTAAAATCTGTTGTACCAATACTAACCAATGGTGCCAATGTCAACCAACAAACACTATCGCTAACATTTTTAGCAGGCGGTCTAGAGCTCTGTCAATATTGGTAAATTCGGAAATGACGTAATTTCAAGATGGCGAAATCTACGTGAAGATGTTGTCGCAGCAGTTTTTCCTCTAATGGTGGTAATGAATGAAAAAAAAACCTACGATGTTGAAAGGCATCTGTTGGTTCAAAACAACCTCTGCTATCAGCAGTTGTCTGTTTGCCATTTTTTGTTCTCATAATATTATAGTACAACATTGATATACCGAAAGTACCATTGGTTAACCATTGATCCCATAGTCATCCAATGTTGTCAATGGTAACTAATTCTACCAATGGTAACTCATTCTACCAATGGTAACTAATTCTACCAATGGTAACTAATTCTACCAATGGTAACTAATTCTACCAATGGTAACTATCTACCATGTAACTACCTACCAATGGTAACTAATTCTACCAATGTAACTATTCTACCAATGGTAACTATTCTACCAATGGTAACTATTCTACCAATGGTAACTAATTCTACCAATGGTAACTAATTCTACCATGGTAACTATTCTACCAATGGTAACTAATTCTACCAATGGTAAACTAATTCTACCAATGGTAACTATTCTACCAATGGTAACATTCATGGTAACTCATTCTACCAATGGTAACTAATTCTACCAATGGTAACTCATTCTACCAATGGTAACTAATTCTACCAATGGTAACTAATTCTACCAATGGTAACTAATTCTACCAATGGTAACTAATTCTACCAATGGTAACTCATTCTACCAATGGTAACTCATTCTACCAATGGTAACTAATTCTACCAATGGTAACTAATTCTACCAATGGTAACTAATTCTACCAATGGTAACTAATTCTACCAATGGTAACTAATTCTACCAATGGTAACTAATTCTACCAATGGTAACTAATTCTACCAATGGTAACTAATTCTACCAATGGTAACTAATTCTAATTCTACCAATGGTAACTAATTCTACCAATGGTAACTAATTCTACCAATGGTAACTCATTCTACCAATGGTAACTAATTCTACCAATGGTAACTAATTCTACCAATGGTAACTAATTCTACCAATGGTAACTAATTCTACCAATGGTAACTCATTCTACCAATGGTAACTAATTCTACCAATGGTAACTAATTCTACCAATGGTAACTAATTCTACCACGATGGTAACTCATTCTATCAATGGTAACTCATTCTACCAATGGTAACTAATTCTACCAATGGTAACTCATTCTACCAATGGTAACTAATTCTACCAATGGTAACTAATTCTACCAATGGTAACTTATGATTGGTACCATTGTTACTTCTCTGAACGCGCCAACTATTTGAAGCTTAGAGTAACGGACATCCTCGATACTCCAGGGGTTACTATCACTGATGTTATACCCACCCCTAGACTATGTCATAGTAAAAGTGAAGACAACGGAAGACACAAACATATCGAATGACGTTACACTCTGTGGTTGACCGTGTTGCTTTGAAGTTGAGTGTCGCTTTCTCTGTAATCTTCAAAGAATTGTCTGCATGCCCGTGATTGGCTAGTTATTTTCTCTTGAACTGCCTTTGGTTTTACCATGAGATAGTCCAGGGGTGGATGTTACGTCAGTGATAGTTACCTCTGAAGTATCGAGGATGAGTAACGGGTTGTCTTTACTACTGTACACTGATCTACCAAGTTAGTGAAGCCCTGCTACGGTACATTTAAGTTCTCAACAACTGTGAGGTATGTAAGCTTCTTATCTCTGTGGACACATATAAGTTTGGTCATTTATAGTTCAAACTTGCAAAGTTATTGTAAGGGGATATAGCTCAGTGGTAGAGCATTCGACTGCAGATCGAGAGGTCCCTGGTTCGAACCCGGGTGTCCCCTAACTTTTTGTGTCTTTAACATTTATTTTGGTTTCTGTTTATTACCTAACTCGAGTTATATTTCACAATTGTTGCAACAGTATTTCTATTTCTTTGTTCATTTGGTTTTACGTCTGTATGTGGCATATATTTATGTCTTCAGACTAATTGTACACATACCTTGTCAATATAGTGTCTACTTCTCTCTACTTAAGCTACTGCATGACCCATCTTTGACACACTTTAATATGATACTAATGTGCTTTGTTTATTAAAGTTGCTCCACGGCTGACAAATGGGTTTTTTCACTATCAAAAACAGGAGCAGACAATTAAGTATTTTTCTTCAGTTACAAAAGTTACTTACTTTACACCATTACCGCCATTGAAAAATTTGATCTTCTAATTTAACTTCAAGTTAAAAATATGAGAAATAATTAATTGCATCCCGAAATAATTCCGCGGCACTATATGCTATTTGGAATGAAATGCTAATTGCGTATGCACCAAAGGCAAAATAAATTATTCTATATTATCTTTTGTGTTAATTAGACATACATTTACACGATTAAACACCAATTATTGTTCAAATGTTGAATATCATTTATGCTCTGTCGGCGGTGGAGCATCTTTAATCTTAACGCCCTGTGTTGTATATGTTTATGTTTTGGGAGTCTACGGAATAATCATGCTGTGTCTCCTAAGAATACAGCAACTCTATATTTTGCCTATCACACCCCATTCAGTCAAATTATATTGACAACGGGCAAACCAGTCGTTCCATTCCCTTTATGCTGAACGCTATGTAGGAACTAAAATCACACATTTGTAGACTATGGTTTGGACAGGAGCCAAAATCCAGAGCCTTTCTCACGGCGGAAATGCATAAAACTCCAGGCTAAAACGAGTTGGTGTCAAGGACAAACTATGTTATCTTATGTATAAAATGTTGGCTTATCTCCATATATTCTTATATCAATCATAAGTAATAGACAATAGCTAGTGCAATTTAATACTCTTGATTATAATAACTGAGTTACAATATAGCTGTAGTAACGTTTTGATGGTGTATCATTGTAACAATTGATTTGCGCTATATATTTCGATTTTGAATTGTTGATTTTTTTTTTATTTGTTTTGCAATTACTAAATTATTCAAACGGACGTCTATGAGTACAGATTATCAAAACGTACTCAGTGGTAAGAATTCTTACGATTTTTTTTTCTGCATTGTTTTATTTATTTTGCTTTACATATTCAGAAAACAATATTCAAGTTATAATTGATGTATTGTAGATAAAATAGATTTCAAACAGTATTATCACAAATCCATGTACCCTTGTGGTTTATTGAATAGACAGGACAAATTGGCTAGTTGTTGCATTATGACAAATTTATTGATTTTTTCCAACAGCTGTGCTGCGCATTGTAACAAATGCGCAGATGATTGTAAGGGGATATAGCTCAGTGGTAGAGCATTCGACTGCAGATCGAGAGGTCCCTGGTTCGAACCCGGGTGTCCCCTCATTTTTTTATCTGTCCTTGAAGTTCAACATTCGTTTAAATTTTACAGTCCATCGGCAGTTAAGGTCAAGTATGATCGAACAATTATCATTTTATTGAGGAAAAAAAATAATCAAGAACAAAAACTGTAATGATGTTGTCGTTTGTAACGGCTCTTCTGATTGGTTAACGCAACGGCGTAATGATTTCATAGAATAAAAGGAGTCCATCAATAAATTTGGTGTTTTGAAAAGATTATCTATAGCAGATTAAAATCTAAGTGGAACGTATTTTATGCAACAATGTATTGATTATAACATAAAAACATATTCAGGTAAATGTCAATCCTTAAATTATCATAACTTTATTTTAAAGGTCGTAACCAATATACCACAATTTCCCAAACAAACTACTTACTTATGTTGCCGTAGAGCATTAGATTTACAGATTGAGCTTAATGATATCTTATTTTCAGAAAATCGGTACATTTTTGTTTCATTGTGTTAGCGGAAACTATAGCCTATTTAGAGTGTTACGTACTGCAGTATTTTACAGAAGATACCGAGCAGCACATCCCATCCATAGTCAACATATTGGTATCAATTAACTTCGTCCCCTTAGTAGCGCACATCAACTAAATACTGCATGTGTGGATTTCAGATTTGCAGTATTTTTGTGATAATCTGTGTCATATTTAGGTTGAAACAAAGATTTTGTTTTATTATTTGTTTTGTTGTTTTTAGCGTTTATCTCTGGGAGCAGAGCTCTGAATTTTATTCCCTGACCGAGAGACTCGATATGTAGTCTATCAAAAACAAAGTTTCCGTTCTTGTACAATGTGCTGTGAAACGTATATGGGAAATGTAATTGTGTGAGTTGTTCCATTTAGCGTTGACGGTAAGCTGCAGTGAGGCAGCACTATAAACTGGACAAGAATTTCCATTACTACAGGAAGACATTACAAGAACATACCGCAGTCTCCCAAAACATATACTTACTCACCTCTCGCAACTACGTGACATAAGCTGCTATTCATTAAGACCTAAGACATCAACATTTTTTTCTGAAATTTCTTCTAAGTTATATGGAATCTTATAGATTGGGTGTCATCATGTATCTATGTAAGAATTACATATTTTACTCACAAAGCATTGAGATAAGGAACAATACCTTTACAGTTAATCAATTTGGCAAACTATTTAAATGAATTTTTGCAACAGCTGCGTTTTATGAAAGTTAGATTAACCGATATGTTGCTTGAATGGAAAGTGTTTTTAAAATAGTTGGGGATATAGCTCAGTGGTAGAGCATTCGACTGCAGATCGAGAGGTCCCTGGTTCGAACCCGGGTGTCCCCTAACTTTTTGTGTTTTTAACATTTATCTTGCTATAGTTCACAATTTTTGCAACGGTCTTTCCCGGTCTTTGTTTATTTATTTGTAATTCTGTTTGTATCAAATATTTATGTCTTCAGACTAACGGTAAATATACCTTATCAATATAGTGTCGACTTCTCTCCACTTGTGTCTACTCTATGACCATCTTTGTCGCACTTAAGGATTATATATGCATGTCTATAAACTAACACATTGTGTTGTGTATGTAGATCTTTTGGGAGGTTAAGGAATATTCATGTTGTGTCTCCTTAGTATGCAGTAACTCTATATTTTGCCTACACAATGCTATCTCACACCCCATTCAGTCACATTATATTGATAATTGGCAAACCAGTCGTTTCCCTTTATACTGAGCGCTAAGTAGGAGCTGAAAACACACATTTGTAGACTATGGTTTGGACAGGAGCCAAAATCCAGAGCCTTTCTCACGGCGGAAACGCATAAAACTCCAGGCTAAAACGAGTTGGTGTCAAGGACAAACTATGTTATCTTATGTATAAAATGTTGGCTTATCTCCATATATTCTTATATCAATCATATGTAATAGACAATAGCTAGTGTGATTGAATACTGTTAATTATAATAAATGAGTTACAATAAAGCTGTAGTAACATTTTGATGGTGTATCATTATAACACTTGATTTGCGTTATATATTTCGCCGAGTTTTAATTTTATTATGAATTGAATGAAATCTAGAGAGAAACATATCATTCCCTACTTTTGATATTTTGGTGTTCATTGGTTTGGTTTTTGAAGTGTTTTTTTTTTAGATATTTTTGTATTTGTTTTGCAATTACTAATTTATTCAAACGGACGTCTATGAGTTCAATTTACCAAAATTAAGAACTTTTTATTATAGCATTTTATCTCATATACACGTACCTGAGTTAGGAAACGTTCAACAAATGAAAATTTGATGGTGAATTGATTTTGGTGAAAACTACATAATATGGGAAACGCACTCAGTGGTAATTTTTCTGAATATTTTATTTATTTTGTTTAACAGATTCAGAAAACAATATTCAAGTCATTGCTTATTTAAGAACACTTTTTAAATACTGCTTTAAGATATAGGTTCTGTGCTATTAACCATACTTATATGAATATCTCTGATGTATTCTAGATAAAGTACATTTTATACATGGATACAGAACATTGATATCACAAATCCATATACTCTTGTGGTTTATTAAATAAACCGGACAAATTGACTATTTGGTTTTTCCAGCAGCGGTGTTGGTGTTATAATTATTTTAACAAGATCATTAATGGTCACAAATGCGCAGGGAATGTAAGGGGATATAGCTCAGTGGTAGAGCATTCGACTGCAGATCGAGAGGTCCCTGGTTCGAACCCGGGTGTCCCCTAACTTTTTGTGTCTTTAACATTTATTTTGGTTTCTGTTTATTACCTAACTCGAGTTATATTTCACAATTGTTGCAACAGTATTTCTATTTCTTTGTTCATTTGGTTTTACGTCTGTATGTGGCATATATTTATGTCTTCAGACTAATTGTAAACATACCTTGTCAATATAGTGTCTACTTCTCTCTACTTAAGCTACTGCATGACCCATCTTTGACACACTTTAATATGATACTAATGTGCTTTGTTTATTAAAGTTGCTCCACGGCTGACAAATGGGTTTTTTTTTCACTATCAAAAACAGGAGCAGACAATTAAGTATTTTTCTTCAGTTACAAAAGTTACTTACTTTACACCATTACCGCCATTGAAAAATTTGATCTTCTAATTTAACTTCAAGTTAAAAATATGAGAAATAATTAATTGCATCCCGAAATAATTCCGCGGCACTATATGCTATTTGGAATGAAATGCTAATTGCGTATGCACCAAAGGCAAAATAAATTATTCTATATTATCTTTTGTGTTAATTAGACATACATTTACACGATTAAACACCAATTATTGTTCAAATGTTGAATATCATTTATGCTCTGTCGGCGGTGGAGCATCTTTAATCTTAACGCCCTGTGTTGTATATGTTTATGTTTTGGGAGTCTACGGAATAATCATGCTGTGTCTCCTAAGAATACAGCAACTCTATATTTTGCCTATCACACCCCATTCAGTCAAATTATATTGACAACGGGCAAACCAGTCGTTCCATTCCCTTTATGCTGAACGCTATGTAGGAACTGAAAACAGGCATTTGTAGACTATGGTTTGGACAGGAGCCAAAATCCAGAGCCTTTCTCACGGCGGAAATGCATAAAACTCCAGGCTAAAACGAGTTGGTGTCAAGGACAAGTTATGTTATCTTATGTATAAAATGTTGGCTTATCTCCATATATTCTGATATCAATCATAAGTAATAGACAATAGCTAGTGCAATTGAATTTCGATTCAAACATATTTTTATTGTCAAAAATAAAATAATGAATTAGGCACAAGTTATCACAACTTAATAATGCCTTCTCCATAATACATGTATATACAATACTTTGACAGCATACAATCATATAATTATGTATGTATACAGAAAATATTGAAGAAGAAATAGAAAAAAAATAAAAATGAGTTTGTTGTTACAGTCTTGACCTAAAATCTAGCACTATCTTTAATAAAGGTTTGTACCCATTGAAATATCATTTGGTTTTCCATGTTGGACAAGTGTGGAGCACCATAAAGCAAAGTATTAATTGAAATATTACCATATTGTGAAACATTACGGAATAAAACACCCCTTTGCCTAGTATAGAGACTACATTCAAAAAAATAATGAGTTGCATTTTCACATTGATTACCACATGCGCATGATGGGTCGTTAATTATATTTAATCTGTACAAATCATAGTTTAGACTGCTACACGAATGTCGCAATCTTGTATGTAAAATATTAAACTTCCTTTTCCCAGTAAAATAATAAACGGGTAAAGAATTTACATGAGATTGTATCAAAGTTTTGAAGGTACGAACGGATGGCTGCTCTCTGACATTGCTAGGCAAATCATTCCATAATCTAATAGAAGATGGCAAGAAAGATTCAAGTGAACATGACAAACGAGCTTTCGGAATAACATAGTTTTATCTATTTCTCATGTTGTAGGCGGATCGCTCTCCAACTTTAGGAGGAAGGATATTGGTCAGATAAGATGGGGTTAGGTTATTATGGAGTTTATACATTAGAATAAGTTTTTTATTTTTTTATTTTTTTTACTAGAGGTACAAGATTGGTTTCGAAATAGAGTGAGTCTTTACTTGAGAAGGATTGCATACCCGTTATGATTTTTGCCGCCTCAAGCTACATTTGTTCGAGTTTGTTAACACCTCCCAGGGAGCAGCCATCCCATACTTCGCACGCATATTCCAACACAGGCAACACAAATGCTTTATATATCCTTAATAAAGTTTTCCTATTGAGTAAAAATTTTAACTTACGTAATGCCGAAAGTTTTTTCATACACGATTTTTGAATTTCTGAAATGTGTAACGACCACTTAGCATCTGCACTAAATGTCAACACCTAAGTGCCTATGACTGTCAACGCATCTTAAAATTTCATCACCAAAAGAAAGTTGCAAGGGATGCAGGTTTTCAGAGTTGGATACTAGTAAAACGTCCGTTTTTTGAGGATTAAATTTAGTGAGCCAATCTAGAGACCATCTGTTTAATCTATCTAAATCTCTATTAAGATTTAATTCAATATCATGAAAAGAGGATGAAGAATACATCAAAGAAGTGTCATCAGCAAATAGACGTGATACACTATCTAAATTGTCAACTATATCATTAATATATATTAAAAACAAAAGAGGCCCTAACTCACTTTCTGTGGGACTCCAGCATTGGTGCAACCTGCGCTGGAATATTCGTTTTTAACAATTACCTGCTGTTGTTTACCTGATATATAACTTTTCATCCAATTAAGCAAATTACCTTTCATGCTGTACGCATTCAATTTAAATAACAGACCCTTATGCCATACTCGATCAAATGCCTTGGAGATATCACAAAATATAAGACAGGCATGTTTCTTTTGTTCAAGTGAACAACAGATAGTATTATTTCTAATAATTGATGAACCGTTGAATGGTTCATCATAAAACCAGACTGTTTTTCATAAAACAATGAATTTTCAAAAACGAAATTGTAAATATGTTTGAACATAACTCTTTCAAAAACTTTACCTAGACAAGATAGCAACGTTATAGGTCTATAATTGGATACCAAATGCCTATCCCCTTTTTTGAATAGGGGTAGAACAATACCTTTTTTCCAAGTTTCTAGAAAAATATTAAGATTTAATGACATATTAATTAGAAGAGCCAATGGCTTACACACAGTATTCGCAGTATATTTTAACATATGGTGACTAATATTATCATGACCAGATGCTTTACCTAATTTAAAGATGCTCTACCGCTGACAAATGGTATTTTTTCACTATCAAAAACAGGAGCAGACGATTTAGTACTTTTCATCAGTTACAAAAGTTACTTACTTTACACCATTACCACCATTGAAAAGCTTGAGTTTCTCATTTTACTTCAAGTTAAAATTACAAAAAATAATTAATTGCATCCCGAAAAAATTCCGTGGCACTATATCCTATATGGAATGAACTACTGATTGTGCATGGACCAAAGGCAAAATAAATTATTTTATATTTTTTTTGTGTTAATCAGACAAATAAATACACGATTAAACACCAATTATTGTTCAAATGATGGATATCATTTATGCTCTGTCGGCGGTGGAGCATCTTTAAGAGTTTTTTTAATATCACAAATTTCATAACTGGTTACCACAACAGATTCAAGCACAGATTCTGTACGAGATTCAAAAGTGCAATTAGTGTACTCTTGATTATAATAACTGAGTTACAATATAACTGTAGTAACGTTTTGATGGTGTATCATTGTAACAATTGATTTGCGCTATATATTTCGATTTTAAATTGTTGATTTTTTTGTATTTGTTTTGCAATTACTAAATTATTCAAACGGACGTCTATGAGTACAGATTATCAAAACGTACTCAGTGGTAAGAATTCTTACGATTTTTTTTTCTGCATTGTTTTATTTATTTTGCTTTACATATTCAGAAAACAATATTCAAGTTATTGCTTATTTATGAACACTTTTATTTTATTTTTATTAATGCTTTAAAACTTAGTTTATGAGCAATCATTAAACATATTTATAGGAATGTCTTTGATGTATTGTAGATAAAATAGATTTCAAACAGTATTATCACAAATCCATGTACTCTTGTGGTTTATTGAATAGACAGGACAAATTGGCTAGTTGTCGCATTATGACAAATTTATTGATTTTTTCCAACAGCTGTGCTGCGCATTGTAACAAATGCGCAGATGATTGTAAGGGGATATAGCTCAGTGGTAGAGCATTCGACTGCAGATCGAGAGGTCCCTGGTTCGAACCCGGGTTTCTTCTCTTTTTTGACATCTCCAACTAGCAATGCTTAATTTTTTTCAATCTTTAATCATAATTTTATTCCATACACAAATCTTTTCAACATAATTTGTTTTCATTTAATCATTGATGTCATTTTTTAACTTCATCAGGGTATGAAAGAAATTTCGTTTGCAATCTGTGCGAATCCGCGTAGCGAATTCTCACAAAAGTTTTCATTTAAAATTTATTACTACTTGATAACATAAAAAACACGTATAAACGTACGATTCCATTGACTTTTCAATGGATTAATTTTTTTTTCTAAATCATTACGCAACATCGACGTCTCTATTGTGACGTCATGATAACGTCGGATACATACATACATGGGACGCACATGACCCTGGCTCTTAATGGGAAATTAAAATAATCATACAAACAAACAAACTATTGTGCCGTCATGATAACGTCAGGATTTCCCGCCATTGTCGGATTTTTTTCTTCATAGTATATAAAGAAAACGTATCTGCCAATCAGAAAGTTGGATTAAGTATGAAAAGCAATAAAAATTAACTATACTGTTAATAAACCTTTGTCACCATTTATATATTATATGAAATGATAATATCAATATGTACGAGTATGTCTATTATGTTATCTTATGATTAAAATGTTGGATTATTTCTGATACTATACCTTACTTTTATCTATTAGACAATGAGCAGGCATACAGAATATTTTTAAATCAGCAGACGTGATTTATTTTTGCAACATCAAAAATGATAGATAAATTTATAACATTTTTTTTTACAAAACTTATCAAAATTATAATTTTTTTATAGTAGCATTTAATCAAGGTAGCATTGTATCACTTGGTTTGCGTCAAATTAGATAGAGATTGCATAGATAGATATGGTTAAGTAAAAATAAAATAAGTCAATGGTAGATCGAGAGCATTTGGCATTCAAATGGGCGTCTTTAAGGTTTAAACAAGTGGCTTTTATGGATACAGTAAATATATATCACTTCTTAGGTGTAGTTGAACATAACTTAGTTAATAACAAGTGTCTATGCATCCGTCCTAACCTTAGATATTAATGTTAACTTGCAGATTGTTGTATTGTTTGTAAATTTTGGCAAAATATGCAAAAAATGTACATTTAAGTTTTGCAAGTCCAAAGGGTTCAGTATATATTTCTGTCACAAAATAACCATGCCTTTATGTTTACTAGAGTGTATAGAATACTAGGAGCGCTGGTTTGACCGGATTCAACTTTACAAAAGCATACACATCGACGAGTCCTTTTAGACCTTCTCAGGAAAATGTCGGTACAATCTACGAGTCAACAATAATATCAAGGTTATGACGGATACATAGACACTAAACTAAATCATGTTACACTATACCTAAGGAGTGATAAATAGGTATAAGAAATCACTAGTTTAATCAGGGTCTTAAACCTTCAGATTATGTGTCCTGGCGCATTCTAGATATATAATATTGTAAGCTATTGACAAGGTCCACATATCGATTTAATTTTTTTTCATTTATTTATTTTTTATTATTTTTTATTATATGGTTTTTTTTTTTTTGTTGTTTTTTTTTTTTTTTTTTGCAATTACTAAATTATTGAAATGGACGTCTATGTGTTCAGATTATCAAAA
Source organism: Argopecten irradians (assembly GCF_041381155.1). Classification (NCBI taxonomy): domain Eukaryota; kingdom Metazoa; phylum Mollusca; class Bivalvia; order Pectinida; family Pectinidae; genus Argopecten; species Argopecten irradians. Next base: position 41,554,546 of record NC_091143.1, read on the forward strand.
CTAAGACATTTGTGATGATAGAATTTTATCTCATATACACGTACCTGAGTTAGGAAACGTTTAACAAATGACAATTCGATGGTAAATTGATTTTGGTGAAAACTGCACAATATGGGAAACGTACTCAGTGGCACGAATTCTTACGATTATTTTTTTCTGAATTGTTTTATTTATTAAGCTTAACAGATTAGGAAAACAATATTTAAAGCATTGCTTATTTATGAACACTTTTGTTTTTTTAAATCTCTTTAAAATGTAGTTTCTGTGCACTTATTAACCATATTTATAGGGATATCTTTGATGTATTCTAGATAAAGTAGATTTTATATATGTCACTGAACAGTGATATCATAAATCCATATACTTTTGTGGTTTATTAAATAGACGGGACAAAGTGGCTAGTTATCGCATTATGACGAATTATTGATTTTTGTCCAACAGCTGCGCTGCGGTTGTAAAGATTTCACAAGATCATGAATGGTTACAAATGCAGGGTCTTAAACCTTTAGATAATGTTTCCAGGCCCCAGGATCATGAAACAGCCTTAGACTTTAGTTTTAGCTTAGACAATCAAAATTGACGTAACATTTTGTAACGTCATTTGTGATTGGCCAAGTCTTAACGTAAGACTGATTATGACTTGAGTCTGTTTCGCGATCCTGAGTACTGGTGTATTCTAGATATAATATATTGTAAGCTGATGACAAGATCCACATATCTCTTAAAAAGTAATATTATGAATTCATGATTTTTTATGACATACAAAAAATAGTTATTTGGTCGAATTATGAAGATTTGATTGATTTTTTCCGACAGATGTTTTAAATTTGAGTCTGTATAAATCTTTGTGAGATCATGTATGACTGAAAATGTGATAGAGATTGTAAGGGGATATAGCTCAGTGGTAGAGCATTCGACTGCAGATCGAGAGGTCCCTGGTTCGAACCCGGGTGTCCCCTAAGTTTTTCCTCATTTTCTTTACAGTATTAAAAGACAAATTGCTACTTTTTTGGATTTTTTTGTATTGTTATTTCATGATAAACTTTATAATACAAGACAAGTTAAGTTCAATTTAATTACTACTGCATTCAAATAGCAACTAGTCAAAACGACGTTATTGCTACTTACGTCATGTTTCGATATACATATATGTTTTTAAATGACGAAATTGTGAAAATACTTGGTAGAAATCATCGTGTTAATTGCGAGTACTACCATACGTTTTACTTTAGTAGAGTGACTTTTGTTTGAAGACCTGGCACAAATTGAACACACCAAATACTTATGCCAATCAAAGGAAATAATTTATTACAACATGTATTTAAAAAAAAAATATTTCATTCTTTTTCCAGCTACAATCGATAAATCGAAAATAGCCGTAGTAGTATGTCACAATAACAATGAAAGTTTCCCCTGCTTGTCTATCCCATAAGCGGCCACAAACGTCTGTGAATTCGGCTGTTCCTCTTGAAAACATTCTGGAAAAAAGTAAAAACAATCATATAACATATTACCCTGATCATATAAAATCAAATGTAACATTCATCACTTTTCTTCCTACACCATTTGTTAATTGGTTTGGCCTAACTTTCTATTAACTGTGTGTGGTCATTTAGGGACTTCATTCACAACGTTTGATTACATGGTGGTAAATGGGCAAAGAAATTGGCGAAGTTGATCCCCCCCCCCCCCGAAATAATTGATAAATATTGATTTATAGTAATGGTATCCTCGATATCATACCGGACGGCAAATAAGACAGGTAGCCATTTAATGGACATCGAAAGAATCGAATAACGGTACACTGTACGTATGCCTTTTATGTTGGGTGTAGCTCTCTGTAATTCCTTTCACAGGAGTCTCTGTATGGGTATGGTCAGTTTATTTCTCCTGAAATGCATTCAGCTTTACTGACATAATCCCGAGGTGGATACTAAGGCAGAAATAGTAACCCCTGGAAAATCGAGGATGCGTGACGAGAACGATAGCAACATACCGAGGTTGCAGTGCTTGTACAGTGGGGTGGATCGCTGAACACTGTCTTCGGGTCTTTGATGTCGGTAGGATCTAAGAATTCGTAGTTGTACGCAAATGTTCCTAACGGATCTAACCCGTACTGCTCCATAATCAGCCTACTTGGAGGGCATATCTCACCTGCTAAAATGAAAAAAAAACCATAAATCAATGTTATAAAAAAGAAACAGAATAGTCTACTTTATCGGCATCGCTGGAAGCCTACGGTTCACTGCATAATAATGTAGCCCGAGATACTCTAGCCCTGACATCAGACTTGGACATTATGACAGAAAGACATTTATCTCATGTTTTGGTGTGAGGGCCAGAGTATTTAGGGATAGGCGAAATGAGATTGTAGCACAATCGTTTCGACGATGCTGTAAGGTTGGAACATAAAACGTTTTTTTGTTGTATTTTTTTAATTATTCAAAAGGCATAATTCACCTTCTTAAATCATCTTAGTTGCATCTCATATCATTTTAAATGCTTTAGTAGGATTCAAAAGAATGTTTTGTTTTACAGCTGCAAGCCTCTGAAAAAACTATCGAGTAGCAAGCAATGTTTGAATTTGCAATTTCCAACATTTCGCTGGGTTTGGGATGTGGTATGCACTATTATCTGTCAGTTCAAATATAATTATTTCATTGCAGCAGTGTTTGAAACTAATTTTTTCTCCACGAAACATTCACAATAGCCAAAATGCATCAGTCATTCAGCATTGCGACGCAACCTTATCCCATGCTGAAGATCGACTTACCAAAGGATAATATTTAATGATGAAACTTCCACGTACAGAGTACTATCCTCATCGAAGAAAATAATTTTTTGGAACGTAACAAAGCCCTGAATACATCATTATTTAGTGAAATCTACGTTACTACCACATTAAAAACCAATTATCTTATTGGAGGAAGAAAGAAAAATATAATCCGTTTGAAGTTCGATAGGAGTGTGATTAATTTAAGAGTTCTATTAACTTTTGTTTTTGTTTCCACTTTGAATAAATTGTGTGTATGCTTGCCAATGCGCAGTTGAATAATGCAATAAAAATATTTCCAAATATTGCCCCAAATTTTTTTTTGTCCTACCTGTCTATGTATAATACGCTTAGCCAGCTGAAATGGCGTTAGCATATGAAGCTGATGTATGAATTGTCTTTTTTACTGACAGTTGCGTAACTTTATAATACAAAATACTCACTGAAGCAGAATATGGGGATATAGCTCAGTGGTAGAGCATTCGACTGCAGATCGAGAGGTCCCTGGTTCGAACCCGGGTGTCCCCTCATTTTTAGAACGGTTTCCAGTTAACATAGCAGAACATAGAATAAGGATGGAATCTAGAGAATTGAGGAATATTAAAAAGCAAATATGTTTTTCACAAAATGTATCCTTTTTAACAAAAAATAGCATCGAACCTTATCATAAGCAATTCCTAGATTCAACGAGACAATGTGGAGTTAGTAATAATCTTAACTAAGGCTTAGATAAGGCTAAATTGACCTTTCTATTGCTCGTATCGTTGGTATAGCAAAAGACGCTAATTCTTATAAAGCATCTGGTTCTATTCGCATTCGAAGTTTTCGATACTTTAACAACTCATTTCTTGACTCTTGTATACATATTAATTAGGTATGGTATAATGTTATTTTTATGAAATTAGTTTCTAATCGTTTAGGAACATGCGATACGATATAAAAGTAAAATCAACCCATTGACATTTATGAAAATAAGAAAGCATACGACCACAACACAACGCAATGTCTACAGAACCATTAAATAAGTCAGGATTTCATCATCCTTATACAATGTTTATAAGTATTTCGCCACCACTCAATTACATTGTGTATATAAGCTAATGTCAAGAGGTCCAGATAAATAAGTATCAACATATGATGATATAACATCACATATTAGCATTATAAGCTCTTGCAATAATATATTCTATGAGCATTCAAATTTCAAAATTCAATTATATTTGCAAATACATTAGTGATATATGAAACTGAAGTGTATCATTAATCACTGTATGTATGTGTACAGTTGATCTACAGATTATCAAAACGTATTCAGATGGTAAGAATTCTTACGATTATTTTTTTCTGCATTGTTTTTATTTATTTTTGCTTTACATAATTTATTTTTCAGCAATATTCAAGTTATTTAAATGAACACTTTTATTTTTTTTTTTTATTAATGCTTTAAAACTTAGTTTTTAATGAGCAATCATTAAACAATATATTTATAGGAATGTGTTTTGTATTTAATTGTAGATAAAATAGATTTCAAAACAGTATTATCACAAATCCATACTTGTGTCGTTTATTGAATAGACAGGACAAATTGGCTAGTTGTCGCATAATGACAAATTTATTGATTTTTACATTTAAAAAAACAGCTGTGCTGCGCATTGTAACAAATGCGCAGATGATATTTGTAATGGGGGATATATAGCTCAGTGGTAGAGCATTCGACTGCAGATCGAGAGGTCCCTGGTTCGAACCCGGGTTTCTTCTCTTTTTTGACATCTCCAACTAGCAATGCTTAATTTTTTTCAATCTTTAATCATAATTTTATTCCATACACAAATCTTTTCAACATAATTTGTTTTCATTTAATCATTGATGTCATTTTTTAACTTCATCGGGGTATGAAAGAAATTTCGTTCGCAATCTGTGCGAATCCGCGTAGGGAATTCTCACAAAAGTTTTCATTTAAAATTTATTACTACTTGATAACATAAAAAACACGTATAAACGTACGATTCCATTGACTTTTCAATGGATTATTTTTTTTTCTAAATCATTACGCAACATCGACGTCTCTATTGTGACGTCATGATAACGTCGGATACATACATACATGGGACGCACATGACCCTGGCTCTTAATGGGAAATTAAAAAAATAATACAAACAAACAAACTCTTTGCCGTCATGATAATTTTCAGGATTATGACAATTTTTTCGGATTTTTTCGTCATAGTTTATAAAGAAAATTGTCTGTTCTGCCAATCAGAAAGTTGGATTGCAATAAAAGTTAAGTATGAAAAGCAAATAAAAATAATTATATAATGTTGTTAATAAACCTTTGTCATAAATTATATATTATATGAAATGATAATATCAATATGTACGAGTGTATGTTAATATGTTATCTTATGATTAAAATGTTGGATTATTTCTGATACTATACCTTACTTTTATCTATTAGACAATGAGCAGGCATACAGAATATTTTTAAATCAGCAGACGTGATTTATTTTTGCCACAATCAAAAAAAATGATAGATAAATTTATAACATTATTTTTTTTTACAAAACTTATCAAAATTATAAACTTTTTATAGTAGCATTTAATCAAGGTAGCATTGTATCACTTGATTTGCGTCAAATTAGATACAGATTGCATAGGTAGATATAGTGAAGTAAAAATAGAATAACTCAATGGTAGATCGAGAACATTTGGCATTCAAATGGGCGTCTTTAAGGTTTAAACAAGTGGCTTTTATGGATACAGTAAATATATATCACTTCTTAGGTGTAGTTGAACATAACTTAGTTAATAACAAGTGTCTATGCATCCGTCCTAACCTTAGATATTAATGTTAACTTGCAGATTGTTGTATTGTTTGTAAATTTTGGCAAAATATGCAAAAAATGTACATTTAAGTTTTGCAAGTCCAAAGGGTTCAGTATATATTTCTGTCACAAAATAACCATGCCTTTATGTTAACTAGTGTGTATAGAATACTAGGAGCGCTGGTTTGACCGGATTCAACTTTACAAAAGCATACACATCGACGAGTCCTTTTAGACCTTCTCAAAAAATGTCGGTACAATCTTACGAGTCAACAATAATATCAAGGTTATGACGGATACATAGTCACTAAACTAAATCATGTTACATATATACCTAAGGAGTGATAAAATAGGCATAAGAAATCACTAGTTTAAACAGGGTCTTAAACCTTCAGATTAATTTTTGGCGCATTCTAGATATATAATTATGTAAGCTAATTGACAAGGTTCAACATATCGATTTAATTTTTTTTTTCATTTATTTATTTTTCATTATTCTTTATTATATGATGGTTTTTTTTTTTTTTTTTTTTTTTTGCAATTACTAAATTATTGAAATGGACGTCTATGCGTTCAGATTATCAAAACTAAGATAAGACATTTTTGATGATAGCATTTTATCTCATATACACGTACCTGAGTTAGGAAAATTTTTTAACAAATGACAATTCGATGGTAAATTGATTTTGGTGAAAACTGCACAATATGGGAAACGTACTCAGTGGCACGAATTCTTACGATTATTTTTTTCTGAATTGTTTTATTTATTAAGCTTAACAGATTAGGAAAACAATATTTAAAGCATTGCTTATTTATGAACACTTTTGTTTTTTTAAATCTCTTTAAAATGTAGTTTCTGTGCACTTATTAACCATATTTATAGGGATATCTTTGATGTATTCTAGATAAAGTAGATTTTATATATGTCACTGAACAGTGATATCATAAATCCATATACTTTTGTGGTTTATTAAATAGACGGGACAAAGTGGCTAGTTATCGCATTATGACGAATTATTGATTTTTGTCCAACAGCTGCGCTGCGGTTGTAAAGATTTCACAAGATCATGAATGGTTACAAATGCAGGGTCTTAAACCTTTAGATAATGTTTCCAGGCCCCAGGATCATGAAACAGCCTTAGACTTTAGTTTTAGCTTAGACAATCAAAATTGACGTAACATTTTGTAACGTCATTTGTGATTGGCCAAGTCTTAACGTAAGACTGATTATGACTTGAGTCTGTTTCGCGATCCTGAGTACTGGTGTATTCTAGATATAATATATTGTAAGCTGATGACAAGATCCACATATCTCTTAAAAAGTAATATTATGAATTCATGATTTTTTATGACATACAAAAAATAGTTATTTGGTCGAATTATGAAGATTTGATTGATTTTTTCCGACAGATGTTTTAAATTTGAGTCTGTATAAATATTTGTAAGATCATGTATGACTGAAAATGTGCTAGAGATTGTAAGGGGATATAGCTCAGTGGTAGAGCATTCGACTGCAGATCGAGAGGTCCCTGGTTCGAACCCGGGTGTCCCCTAACTTTTTGGCACAAATTGAACATGAACACCAAATACTTTGCCAATATGCTAGTTTATTATTAAAGTACATGTATTTAAAAAAATGTATTTTTTTTTATCTTTTTTTAGGAGCAGAAAATCGAAAATAGCCGTTTCTTAGTATACAAAAAATGAAAGTTTTACTTGATTTTGTCTATCCCATAAGCGGCCACAAATCTTGCTAATTCGGCTGTTCCTCTTAAAAATTCTGAAAAAAAATAAAAAAATGCAGTTATAAACATATTACCCTGCTTTCATATAAAATCAAATGTTTTCATCACTTTTCTTCCTAAAATTTTAACTTTAACCCGGCCTTTTCTTTAACACAGGGACTTTTTTTTGATTCTAAAATGAAATGTGTAAAGAAACAAATTTGATTAGCATCTGCACTAAATGGGCAAAGAAACACCTAAGTTGCCTATAATTTTAAATATTTTTAAAATTTCTCGATATCAAAACGGCAAATGTTGACAGGTATTAGCCATTTAATGGTTTTCGATTTTGGATAATCGAAGTAACGGTACACTGTACGTATTTTTGTTGGGTTAAATTGTAATTCCTTTCACAGTCTTCTATGGGTATGATTGTTTAAGTTTATTTCTAAATGCATTCAGCTTTACTGACATATCCCGATTTGGATTACCTAAATATAGTAACCCCTGAAAATCGAATGCGTGACGAAACGATATACATACCAAGTGCTTGTACAGTGGGGTGGATCGCTGAAACTGTCTTCGGGTCTTTGATCATATCTAAAATTCGTAGTTGTACGCAAATTATATATATTATAACGGAAAACAAAAGTAGGCCCATAAATCTTTTTGGGATGGAGCAGCATCTGGTGAAACCTGCTGTGCAAAAAAAAAACGTTTTAAACAATGTATGCTGTTGTCTACCTGATATATAAATTTTCATCCAATTGCTGGCAAATTACTTTTATTCGTACGCATTCAATTTAAATACATGTAGCCCGATTACTCTAGCCATACTGACATCAAACTTGACATTATGATACAGAAAAAATATAACAGGCCATGTTAAATTAGGGATCAATGAAAATGAGAATTGTAGCACAATCGTTTCGACCGATTGTAAGGTTGAACATAAAACAACTTTTTTTGTTGTATTTTTTTTAATTATTTTCAAAGGCATAATTCACCTTCTTAAAAATGTTTGCATCTCATATCATTTTAAAATGTTTTAATAGGATCAGATAGACCCGTTTTATTTTATAAGCTTCAAGCCTCTGAAAAAACTATCCCTTTAGAGCAAGGTGTTTGAAACAATACCTTTTTTCCATGTTTCGTTATTTGGGAAAATATTGCACTATTTCATGACAGTTCAAATATAATTATTTCATTAAAGTGTTTGAACTTACAATTTTTTCTCCAGTAAACATTCACAATAGCCAAAATGCATCAGAGAAATATTACTCATTGCGACTTTATCCCATGCTGAAGATCGACTACCAAATGATTAAATTTATGTTTGAATGACTACAGAGTACTATCCTCACAAATGATATTTTTTGAGGAATCAAAAACATGACAGACGATTTACATAGGTTTTTTCAATTAGTTCAGTTTTACCACATAAAAACACCAATTATAACCAAAAAAAAATAGTTTCCGTTTTAAGTTCATAGATGTGAAAAATTTAAAAATTAATAATTAATTGTTTCCCTTTGAATTTTAAATTCCGTGGTAATCTATGCCATATGGAGTTAAATATGATTGTGCATGGACCATAAAATAATTTTTTCCAAAAGTTAATTGTGTTTAAAATATAAATCCTCCTGATTAAACACGCAATAGCATTGTTCAAAGCAATATGATAATGAATTTATGAATCATTTTTTAGAATGACTTTAGAGACTTTTATTTAATTTTAATACTCAGAAATTTTCATAAATATATTGATCATTGTTTAGAGCACAGATTCTGTAGGTCCTGATTCAAAAGTGCCCCTCATTTTTACTTTTTATAATAATTAAATACAATATAATGTAAAAGTAAGATTGAATGTTTATTAAAATTGATTTGCGCTATATATTACGAACTTTGTACAAGTTGATTTTTTTTGAAAATTTGTTTTTTCTGACTAAAATTAAACGGACGTCATATACAGATTTCAAAATTAGTTAGTAATAATATTAGCCTTAGACTGCAATTTTAAAACCTTTTTATTGCTCAATATTGGAGGAAGAAACAAAAAACGCTAATTCTTTAAAGCATCTACAGTTCTATTCGAACACATTTGATTCGATACTTTCAAAACATTTCTTGACTTTGTATACATTTTAATAAATATGTATAATGTGAATGAAATAGTTCTTTAAATTGCAATAAAAATATTTCAAACAGTATTATCAAAATTTTTTGATTGACATTTATGTCTATATAATACGTTTATTGCATACGCCCCAGGACAACATGTATGCTAGTTGACAAACCATTAATGAAGTTGATAATTTTACTGACATATTTTTCAACAATGGTGTATACAGCTTTGAAATTAATACAATGTAACAAATCGCAGATGATATATGGGATATAGCTCAGTGGTAGAGCATTCGACTGCAGATCGAGAGGTCCCTGGTTCGAACCCGGGTTCCCCTCTTTTTTAACTTTTAAACATATTATGTGTACAATATAACATATTTTTGATATCTTTAATCTTATTTTTTTAAGATGGAATCTAGAATATTAAATTTGTAAAGCATTTTTTTTCAAAATTCATTTTTTAAATTACAAAGATATGAAAAGAAGTTATCATTCGACTGCAGATCTGTGCGTTCCGACTGGTACAGTTTTCTCAAAAAGTTTGTCATTTAGACGCTAATTTATTACACAGATAACATAAATTGAAACTGATATAATAAATTATGGAAATTGATTTTCTGAATTAAATATATTTTAATTTTTTTGATGTAATAAAATCATTTTTGCAATCATTGGGGATATAAATTGTGATCATTCGATGCAAATCGAGAGGTCCCATTCGAACTACACAAATGCTGTATCTTTTAAACAAAAATTCAAATTCATTTTGAGGATTATAATATATTTTTGTTTAAACAAACAAATTCAAATGGTTTCTAAATTTAATTTAATTTTTGATAACTTTTTTATGCAAGATAATTTTTAAAGTAGTTTTATATGTCTGCTAAATATCAGAAAAGAATATTAATTATAAAATTACAAAATTAATATTTGTTGTAATACTTTCGATAATCAATTTGTAGATTCATATAATATTGATAAGAAATATGAAGTGTAAAAATACATCAATTATTTATTTTGATATAAAATTGATCCAATTTTTGAAACACAAAACCATACAATTTATCTATTATGACAATGAATGAGCATAAAGCTATTGATTTACAAATCAGCAAGTATATTTTTGCCACATCAAAAATGATAGATAAGTCATTATTAAAGACATTTTTTCATTTTCTAATGTAAATTATAAAAGGTTAATATATGGGTATAACATTTGATATAAAACTCAGGTAACATTGTAGTTCTTGAATTAATTTGTGAAAAAATATTAGATACATGTATTGTATATGTAATACATAGTGATCATATTGTGTAGAAAAATAAAATACTTGTCCCAAACCTGTACACTATATGTATGTGTAGGTATAAATATACAGTATATATGTTGATTGTTCCGGAATGTTGATTGTCCCCAAACCTGTACAACTATATGTATGTGTATATTATACAGTATATATGTTGATTGTTCCAAACCTTTCTGTCCTACCTGTCTATATGCTTTAGTCAGCTAAAAGGGCTTTATAATAGAAAGCTGATGTACAAATGTAAAATATACAAATTGATACTTTACTGCCTTGGGTAATCTTTTAACGACAGCTGCATAAGTTTTAATTTAAATACATACCAAAACGGGAAATATGGGGATATAGCTCAGTGGTAGAGCATTCGACTGCAGATCGAGAGGTCCCTGGTTCGAACCCGGGTGTCCCCTCATTTTTTGAAACGGTTTCCAATTAAATAATAATATGAGATAAAGATGGAATCTCTAGAGAATCGAAAAAAAATATATATATAAAAGCAAATATGTTTTCATAAAATGTGTTTTTTAGCTTTGACATTCAATAAATCCACCAGCATCGAACCTTATTACAAACACTTGATTCTGAGTGATAATGTATTAAAGTAAACCAAGACTTCGATCATGTTAAATTTATTTTTTATGGCTCGTGTTGTTGGTATAGCAGAAGACGCTAATTCTTATGAAGCGTCTGTTCTATTCTCGTTACACCTCTCTAAAACTTTCGGTAATCATATCTTGACTCTTGTATACATATTGATAAAGAAAATATATAGTGTTGATATATGACATATTGTAATCATTTAGGAACATCCGATATGAAATGAAAATAAAAAACTACCAATTTAAATTTATGACAATAGATGTGTCGATGACCAAAGCACAATACATTGTTTACATAGACATTAGATAAGTCAGGTAGGTAAGGGGCTTTATCATTCATATACAATGTAGATAGGAATTGCTGAACCACTCACTGACATTGCTAAGATAAGATAAGGTCATAAGAGGTCAGATAATATAAAGGTATCAACATTCAATGATATGAAACCACAGATTAACGTTACAAGCTATTGAAAACATTTGTCATGTGCGCATTCAAATTCTAAAATTCAATAGACATTATTTGCATTACATAAGTGATGTGAAAATGAAGTTTGATTGCACACTTTATGTAAGTGTATATACAGTATATATGCTGATTGTCCCAAACCTTTCTGTCTACCTGTCTACGTGTATATATAATACGCTTAGTTTGCTGAAAGGGCTTTATAACAGAAATCTCATGTAAATATACAAATTGATACTTTACAACCCTGGGTAATCGTTTAACGACAGCTGCGTAAATTTATTAAATCAAACACATACAGAAAGAATGAGCATATGGGGATATAGCTCAGTGGTAGAGCATTCGACTGCAGATCGAGAGGTCCCTGGTTCGAACCCGGGTGTCCCCTCATTTTTGTAACTGTATTGAATTACGTTATAATTTGATGCGATTGCTCCTTTTTAGCATCCAAAACAATAATTGATGTACTCAAACGCAAAGATATTATGTATTTTACAAAACAATATCTAGTATAGATTACATTTGCGATAAACAAACGATAACTTACTGTAAGACATTTTACTCTCACGGCGACTTAATGTCGCGTTTACGTTATATACAATGTATAAGGACTTTTTCACAACGATTTAATTTCGCGACCAAACCTTTTTACTGTTACTTTACCTAACGCGAAGCTACCCAACTTGGTATGCTACCCAAAATGGTATAAGAAGCAGAAATTTCAATCTAAACTAACAATAATTGTCCTGAACAAAACTTTAGGTGCTTAATAGTATCTGTGACATTTTTCATGAGTCATTTTCTTTCCTGATGCTTATTATCTCTAAGCATGACAATAATGAAAATGTGGGAAAACCCCGGGAAACCACGTCGAGCGACAAACCTAAAACACAGTGTATTTTAAAACAAGGAAAACAATTGCTGCATGGAATATTTTTGAAAGACATCTCACTTAAATAAAGTAAAAAAACAGTTTCAACTTTCCTTAAAAGAAATTTTTATAATGTCTAGACATTTATTAATCAAACTATATTTAGGCGGTATACAATTTTGGGTACTCGAACCTGCGGACACGCAGGGCTGGACCGGGGATGTTTCAAAGCTCTCTATTTATAAATATATACACTGCTGACAAAAAACACATCATGAAATTGAATCTATCTATATAATATTTAGGAAACATTTTCACGGCGGTATATTAGTGCGATATCCCACGAAATACGTTTTGAATTGTTACCTGTCCACTAGATTATGTCTTTTGCTTTTTTTATTTCTTAATCAAAGCATAAGTGTATAAACCTTTCAAATCGAAAGCTAAAGACAGAATTTTGAGAATCAAATCATATAAAAAGCAAATATCATTTCATATAATGTATGTTAGCTTTAACGCTAACAAAATAAAGCTATCGGCATCGAACCTTATTACAAATTCTTCCTTGATTCTGGAAGATAATTTGAAATTAGTTTTACAGTAAAATGTAGCTAGGTTATATATTGTAAACGTATATATATGTTTTAATGCATACTTTCTTATTTGTAGCATAAACTATCGACTAAAATTGATTCTTGTATTTAGTCAGTGGTTTGTACGAAGACCCTTCCTTTGATTTTGGTAAAGTTGACATACACATGCTTGACTTGAATTTGGTTACAATGGTTTGATATTTTTTGGCGGGAAGTGGATGCTACGTCATGTTACTAATGGATGTAGTTCGACAACGAGTAGTTTATTTTCAGGTTATATAGGTTTTATAGCTTCCATTCGCCTGTACGGTAAACTTGTTTACGCCAACAATACATTGAGTCAATCTACAGCATCATATCACCAGTTAATATGTTCCTAATTGAATTGCATTGTTAGATACATTTCGATATAACTGTCAATTGAAGTCTTAGTTAAGGTCAATTTGACCAGCTTTCTTTGGCTGGTATTGTTGGTATAGCACAGGACGCTAATTCTTATAAAGCGTCTGGTTCTAGTATCTTTATACTTTTCCAATACTTTCGGCAGTTTCATTTGTTTAATGTTGTATACGTAGCAATAAAGGGACAGTATGATATTATTTTAAAAGATGAAATTATTTCTAACCTTTAAAGACCCACTGCTTTTCCGAAACAAAAAATAAAAGTTTCTTAAAAACAATAATAACAACAACAATCATATCGATGACCTTAAGATAAGGTTACAACACCAAACAAATGCAAATTTTCTTGTGTAATATATTTGAATTACATTGAAGAATCATTTGGCTGTTTTGCTGTCTGGTGCAGTGATAATCAACTAACGAGCGGTATTTAGGACGACGGCGGGAAACCTAATACGACCCGCGTTATGAAAATTAAAATTAAATTTATTTTAATCAAATTGTTTAGGAATCGATTATAAGTGTAGTATTAACGTTACGTTATAACTTTTGCGACTCTACAAAATTATTGATCTCGCTTTACATTCACATTTTATAAATCAAAAGCCGTTTCGGAAAGGTAGTGGGCCTTTAAAGGAACATGCGATATGATAAAAAAATAAAAGCTACTCATTAAATATTATGAAACTATAGTAACAGAAAACCAAAAGACAACACAATGTCTATATAATCATGAGGTAAGTCAGGTAAAGGTAAGTATCACACCACAACACAATGGCGTTGTGTAGATAAGGTAAGGTCAAGAGGTCAAGATATATAGGTATCAACTTTCAATGATATGAAACCACATCTTAGCATTGTAAGATCTTCAAAACCTCCATTCTGTGAGGATTCAAATATTCAATAATCCGTATCTGATTTTTAGATCGAATAAACGTTATCTACAATACTAATGTGAAAAATATCAGCATGTAGTGGTATGTATATATGTTGATTGCCCCAAACCTTTTTGTCCTACCTGTCTATGTATAACACGCTTAGTCAGCTGAAAGGTCTTTAAAACAGGAAGCTGATTTATACACATATTGATACAATATGGACCTAACCAGACTTACCGACAGCTTGAAAAATTTATTAAATACATTATTTAAAGGCTGAGCATATGGGGATATAGCTCAGTGGTAGAGCATTCGACTGCAGATCGAGAGGTCCCTGGTTCGAACCCGGGTGTTTTTTAAAAACGTTTATGGCAATATAGCAATATGGTTTCGTCAATCTAATGTGTAACATGAAGTTTCCGGGGTTCAAAATATTTTGTTCTTCGTTTGAAAGCTCCAAATCGCAAGGAAAGTATATAAGGAAAGTCCATATTTTTGTGAATAAATTGAAAGAATGTTACTTACCAGTTTTTACATCAATAGTCACCGCGACAATTTCATTATCTTCTTTCTTGACTACCTTTAAAAATTGGTATTGCTCGAAAACTTCCTGAGATACTCCGACCTTCCCCCATGTGACTGAGGCGTTATCTGTAGAAAAGATATCATAAAAACAGCATAAAAATTAACTGCTTTGGCGTTTTTGTAATCGAATTATTAATTGATGATGTAAATGATGAAATATTATGATGGGTTGAAGTTAGCAAAAGACTCTTTAGAAGTTTAAAACAATTTGATGAAACTAAATGGAATCACAACAGGTTGATAATTACAAAGCTGAATTATGTAAATGCGTGATTTTAGAAATGCGTTACATGTAAGCATATTCAATCACTGTTAATGCAGAGTAACATTTAACAGATCATTGCACCGATTAATCTTGTTATGGAACAAATACAAACACATGTATTACCATTATCAGCAAATATAATAACTACGTAAAAATAAACATTCTAATAATATTTGGATTTTGAGTATGAGTTGTCATATTTATAAGATAGAATTATATATCTAAAAAAATCAATATGTTTTAAGTAAAAAGGGAAAAGAAAGAAAAAACTCATTATGACTAATACATTTTCTTAAAACCTTTAATATCCTTGACCATATATGTTGCATTTAACGAAATCAGTAATCAAACATAGAGGTACACCTGTCTAAAGTGTTTGATTTTCCTCATTCGATATCGCCACGTAACATCGACGAGACTATCACTATTAGTAAAATGATAATAACACAATGAAATAGAGAAAGAAAAACAGCAGAAAAATATTAAGGAGAAGCAACGTGATGAGACACTTTTATAGATTACTACCTACCTGGTATACCTTGCCATTGTTCCCAAAAGTTACCATCTATTACCTCTTTGTCACACGTCTTGTTGATGTAGTCAATCGCATAGAAAGATGACTGGAACATCAATGATAGTTACTGTGTATAGGAACTGATCGTTCAACATTTAGTTTTGGATGTGATTATTGTTTAGTCTTTGTATCTGTATTGGCTTATTACGTATTGGTTGTGACATCAAATGAATACAAGCGTAACGTCATACTTTTAGTAGATAATGACGTGAATTGCATCCACAAAATAATGACGTCACAAAGGATACCTACACACAAAGAAAACAACTTTGTAAAATGCAAAGATGGAATATTAGCTTGAGCTGAACAGTGCTACATCAATTTAATCTTTTCCGCCTTTTGCAAGAATTCATGGAAACATACCTGAAATAAAATCATACAGTTTGTGCGACTATGATGCAGTCATAGGATGATGTAGATTCCTTATCGACATGTAACGTTAAAGAACAATTTATTTATTTATAACATAATCAGCATTGAGTGTTTATATGACAAGATTTATTTGTGATAAACACCATGATATTCATTCTTAATAAATGTAACACCTAATAACAATTTTCATGTCATATTTCTAACGATGCTGTTATACCTGATTTTATTTTTCACAAATTCAACTATTACAATTAGAGCTTTGGTGAAATTTACAGGACTACGAAAATAGGGAGATGTTAAAAATGGACAGATGCATAGTGACATGTCGCTACCCCTTTTTCTCATTTGACCTTCATTTGTACTGAAGGAGTTGTTTGTAAAGCTGATGGAAGATGTATCATATATACATATATGCATTCCTCATTACTACAGCAATTTGATAAATTAACATCGATAAATCTTTATAGAATAAAAGTGTTCATATCTATTTACTTTCCTTAACTTGTTCTATTCTAAGGAACATCCGAAGCTATTCCCAAACGCACTAGTCATATAAATGCATGTTACAGTCGGGCAATGAAAACCAGTCTAAATATTAGCCTTTCAAAACGACGGTCAAATTCTGCTTACGTTGTCCAGTTTTGACCATCGCAACTATGGAAAAGCCCCGTGTAAAATAGCCCAGTTCTAAACATACTTTCTTTGAAATCGAGGCTGCGTAGAAGTTTCAACACGGACATACATGTAACCAGTCGGAAGGACGTTTTAGGATTCCTATAATAAAAAAATAATTCCTTCGCATGCATAACGACTTTGATGGTAAATTTTATATTTCTATTTTCATATGAAATTATACTGGATATATTAACACCATTTTACAGACTTTATCCTTCCTTTGTTCGACTATTCACTTTAATATTTTAGAATACCGTTTAGCGGTTATTTTCACGGGATGATATTTTCGCAATTTCGCGGCACATTACTATGATCCGCGAAATATTGAGAAATAGTTGAATCATAATTATAACACATATAAAGATGCTACACCGCCGACGAATAGTAATTGTATCTATTCAAAGCAAGAGCTAATGAATCAGTAATTTTCTTCTGTTACAAAAGTTACTCACTTTACACTATTACCATTAATGAAAAGTTTGAGCTTCTTATTTTACTTCAATATGAAAGTATATAAAGTAATTGATTGCATCCCAAAACAAAAAAAATCTATAACACTAAAATGGAATGAGGGTCAACGAAAGCAAAACATTAAATTTTATATGCATTTTTGTATTAATTAGACATATTCAATATACATGGTATTTATGTATACACGATTAAATATAAATTATTACACAAACGATAAATATTATTTATGCTCTGTTAGCTGTAGAGCATCTTAGTTAAAAATTCTAAACTTCTAAAATTTGATTTTCTCTATTTTAGTTAAATAGCGAAAATTTTGACCGCGTAATAACAGTTATGTGGTATAGGGAACAACCAACTAAATGAAAAACATGCCTTCGAAATGGCCCCTGTGTATACAGGATTGAGCCCAGGATAGAATTTTGACCCAGCCATTGATTGGCTGGCTAATTAAGAATTTCAAAAGTAAAAATGTTTTCTGACAGGTAATTATTCCTAGATCACAATGATATGAATAAAGAACGAATTAAATCTGTATCACAAACATATCACACATAAATTGCGTATTTGTTAAAAAAAAAATAAAAATAATCTTTACTTCACTGAACTTCCACAAGTAAGTAGAATTATAGGTCATATTGTAGGCCAAATCAACACCCTGTAGGTCCAGTCTGGTCTGGTTGTTTGTGTAGTCGTAATAATACGTCCCTGATGCACGTGCTTGTGTAGGTACCATAAACATCGATCCAAAGTCGAAGAAAACGTTGCTCTGCCATTGCGCCGGAAACTTGCATCGTAGATTTTCACAAGAAATATAACTAATTCCAGCTACAAAGCACAAGGCGAGTGAGGTGAGTTTGACGACCTTCATCTTACTGCTTTTTAAATAAACATAGCTGAATATAATCTTATCCTATTTAAGATAGGTGAAGATAAAGCGTCCTCGACACAATCCCTGTGAAATAAGGGTTAGTATCCCTGTACACTGGAGATAAAGCGTCCTCGACACAATCCCTGTGAAATAAGGGTTAGTATCCCTGTACACTGGAGATAAAGCGTCCTCGACACAATCCCTGTGAAATAAGGGTTAGTATCCCTGTACACTGGAGATAAAGCGTCCTCGACACAATCCCTGTGAAATAAGGGTTAGTATCCCTGTACACTGGAGATAAAGCGTCCTCGACACAATCCGTGAAAAGGTTGTATCCGACACATACCCTGTGAAATAAGGGTTAGTATCCCTGTACACTGGAGATAAAGCGTCCTCGACACAATCCCTGTGAATAAGGGTTAGTATCCTGTACATGGAGATAAAGCGACACAATCCCTGTGAAATAAGGGTTAGTATCCCTGTACACTGGAGATAAAGCGTCCTCGACACAATCCCTGTGAAATAAGGGTTAGTATCCCTGTACACTGGAGATAAAGCGTCCTCGACACAATCCCTGTGAAATAAGGGTTAGTATCCCTGTACACTGGAGATAAAGCGTCCTCGACACAATCCCTGTGAAATAAGGGTTAGTATCCCTGTACACTGGAGATAAAGCGTCCTCGACACAATCCCTGTGAAATAAGGGTTAGTATCCCTGTACACTGGAGATAAAGCGTCCTCGACACAATCCCTGTGAAATAAGGGTTAGTATCCATGTACAGATAGGTGGAGATAAAGCGTCCTCGACACAATCCCTGTGAAATAAGGGTTAGTATCCCTGTACACTGGAGATAAAGCGTCCTCGACACAATCCCTGTGAAGTAAGGGTTAGTATCCCTGTACACTGGAGATAAAGCGTCCTCGACACAATCCCTGTGAAGTAAGGGTTAGTATCCCTGTACACTGGAGATAAAGCGTCCTCGACACAATCCCTGTGAAATAAGTTAAGCGTCCGAACAATCCCTGTGAAGGAGTACCACATGAGATAAAGCGTCCTCGACACAATCCCTGTGAAATAAGGGTTAGTATCCCTGTACACTGGAGATAAAGCGTCCTCGACACAATCCCTGTGAAATAAGGGTTAGTATCCCTGTACACTGGAGATAAAGCGTCCTCGACACAATCCCTGTGAAATAAGGGTTAGTATCCCTGTACACTGGAGATAAAGCGTCCTCGACACAATCCCTGTGAAATAAGGGTTAGTATCCCTGTACACTGGAGATAAAGCGTCCTCGACACAATCCCTGTGAAATAAGGGTTAGTATCCCTGTACACTGGAGATAAAGCGTCCTCGACACAATCCCTGTGAAATAAGGGTTAGTATCCCTGTACACTGGAGATAAAGCGTCCTCGACACAATCCCTGTGAAATAAGGGTTAGTATCCCTGTACACTGGAGATAAAGCGTCCTCGACACAATCCCTGTGAAATAAGGGTTAGTATCCCTGTACACTGGAGATAAAGCGTCCTCGACACAATCCCTGTGAAATAAGGGTTAGTATCCCTGTACACTGGAGATAAAGCGTCCTCGACACAATCCCTGTGAAATAAGGGTTAGTATCCCTGTACACTGTAATATTACAATATCTCTATGACCTTCCACTAGAGTTTGTTTATTTGTCTTTATCTTATACAGCTGTACTTTAAATGTTATTTTTAATTAGAAAGAGATCTTTGTTACGTAATACTCATATTATCCAACAAATAAATTCATACAATAGTATTTCATGTGTTACTAGCGTGATACGACGTGAAGTGAATAAATAATGGGGATAATTCACGTATCACGTGGTACCCGATAACGTTTGTGCGGGACTAATGTTTCTCTTGGTGACGGAATAACGTTAAAAGATGATATATCACGCTAATGTCATTTCAGCGGAAAGATTTCAAATAGTTACATTCCATCACCGCTGCAGATATATGTACTAGTCTCGCACAAACGTTATTGCATGGGTATCACATGGTACATAAATTATCACCATTTGGAATATCCAACAAAAAAGAGTGTCAATTTTGGTCCTCATGTGGTAATTCCCAATTTGTTTTATTTGTGACATGTCAGTACATAGATGTTCATCAAAAATTATTTTAAAAAATGTTCTTCGGTTCCGAAAAACTGGACCACCAAAATTGACCTTCATGTTTCACCCGCGTAACTCACAATTGATTTCGACCTGACCTTAATCATATGTCATGTGCGTGATAGTCTATGCCCGGGTATCAGTAAACAAAAAACAAATATGCTCATCTGTCATTGCCACAAGTGGGCCCAAATTGACATTCCTACTTGTGGTCGAAATAGAGCCCGTGTTATTTGCTGTGATGACATTTTAAAATCTTAATTGTAAGTCCTCCTAGACTTTATAAAGTTGATTTCGTCATGACGATGTTTTTTTTATTATTACTTGTCAATGTTCACAAAGCGAAACATTTAAGACTGAATTCAATCATTCTTATGGAGAAATTCTCTTGGCTTTACATTTATCATATCATAACGTTAAAATGACGTCACAGTTTGTAACTTTGTCGCTGATTGGCTTATACAACAGCGTTATGCTATTTATTTCGAAAAATGCGGGATTTCATGTGGTTAGATTGAATTATGAAGATTATCTTGAATATAATTTTATATCATGGAGCTATGTCACACTAACCACCGTAGTGTTTTCTCATCGCGGTTTATCAAAAAATATCCTTTTTATATTATTTTGGCCTCGAACCCAGGAAAAAGTTATGTTTTGATAAGAAACAACATGTAACATATACATTCAAACTGCATTAAACTGCAGTGCTTCAAATTACATGTATTGATAAACACAATAAGACGTTGTTTACGTAAATACTTAAAATTTTCAATCGTATTTTACCCTCGTTTTGTGTTATTTGAGGTAATTTAAGCGAATTTAAAATATCCGATAATGCAAAAAAAATATTGACAAAATATAAAGCTTATTACTGTTAAAATTGAAAATCCGCAAAAAAATCTACCAGCGATGTATAATCGCAAATCAGTAGAGAAAGAAAATAAAGAAGAGGAAATAAATAGAAAATCACCAATTTCTTTCCCCGCAAAATTTTTTTTAAAAAAAGTCAGTAGACACGTGTTTTATCAATTATTTTACATATATTGTTTATGATATTTGAATAATAAGTTTTTTTAATAGAGTATCCTAGAGTGTCGGTTGACCATTTTCGTCGTTCTATCTAATCTACAAACATGTAAACAATCAGTCTACGTTCGAAGATTCAATAACAAGAACGATAAATAGACACTCCACGACATTAATATGGATTTTGTCAACAGCTGCTGTAGGGAATTGTATTGTGGAAAATAAGACTAAAAAGTATGGGGATATAGCTCAGTGGTAGAGCATTCGACTGCAGATCGAGAGGTCCCTGGTTCGAACCCGGGTGTCCCCTCATTTTTACCTCCTCCTTGGCCTCTTTTTAAGTCATCTGAGCCGAATCGCCTTTTTGTTCGTCGTCCTCCGTTTTTATCATTTTCGACTTCTCCGAAACCACTGAACTAAATTTTTTGAAAATTTGCAAAAACCTGTTTGAACCAAAGATCAGTCAAATTGTGAATGTTATGGTCGCCAACCGCCATGGTGCTGGGATAGGCCAAAATGGTCAAAATTACCAACAAAAAATCTTCTTCCTGACTCCCAGAAATGTTAGAATCAAATATTCTTTATAGATATAATGGTCTTAAAAGTCTTTTACACAACTTATGAATTTTATGACCCTTGGGTTGCAGGTTTTCCCTCGGAGAAGGGGTCAATTTTACTGTAGTTTATATAAGAAATTACATGTTTGTGCATTATTTGTGAAAATCGTATAGGAAACAAACTTGCTGAAATCCAGGGGACATAAAGAGTAAACACTGAAGTGATCATTAATGCCTCTAGGCTTCTTGTTTTATTTCTAATCTCGTTATCGGGTTCAATAAACGCATAAAGATGTATTTAAGACTTGTTAACGTGGACAACGGTAATATATGTATGTATTTTAAAACTGTTTGGATCAAAGGAAACAGCTACCAATTCAAAAATGTTTGTTAAACTGGAGTTCTCTCCAGTTATCTGAAATGGCAATTAAAAGATATAACAATTGCTGACCGAAAACAGTCAAACACATTTTAAGAAGCCATGGATTTATACATCAACAACTTTAAATCAGTGTTTTAGCAGTAATTTGCTTTACACAAATTGATTTCGGAACTGAAATCATTATTTCGACCTCAATACTGCAGCACTTGTATCTGTAAAAAATAACAAGAATTTTATCCATTACTGTTCTCTCATTTTATCGCATTAACTTTATCCCCACTTTTGTGATAGTTCCATAACCCTTGTCATCCATATTATACTGTAGTACTGCAGAAGACGTGTACTCCTCTGGAATTCCAGGTTCCGAGATCACTGCATTGGAGATTGAGTTTCGTTAATCACAAAATACAGTTACGCTGTTTTTTATTTGCTAAGTATGAACTGGATTCTACGATTATTTTCATGAGTCTTGTCTTATACGCACAGTAGTCGGACAATTCTCACAATTTAATTGAGTGTTTTGGATTTGATTTACATCCTTTTGTTCCATAAGCCACGTTGCTAATGCATGTGTAACTTGATGTATTTGTAATATTTCAATAATCGTCAATTTGTATTATTGGTGATGTTGATAGCTTAGACATAATGTGCACCAATAGATACAGTGAACTCCCTTTAATCCGGACGCCGATAATCCGAAAAGTCATAATCCGGACGGAATTATCAGGAAACGAATTTGATTATCAACTAAGTAAACGGAGTCCAACAGTCCGGAAAATTCGCAATCCGGACAGTTTGGGTAGGAGCCGTAAGTGTCCGGATTATCGTGGGTTCACCGTATGCGATATTTGTCTGCATGTCTAAAGTGCTAGGATCACACTTCCAGTCAACAGTTCGATAAGGTTATTACATTAGGCCGTAAATTTTGATATGCAGGATGAAATAGGATTACGTTACATGTATATCGACATAGATTTTGTAAACAGCTGACGTGATGTATTGCATAGTCAACAAGTTGTTGGATTTCATTTTCTGTTTCAAAAGTAGATAGTGCAAATAAACTAGTTCATCAGAATTAGATCTACCTGGGATTCAAACACGATGATTGAATAATTGAAAATGAATTTTATCAGTTTACACTGTATATATGTGTCTGTAAATATGTTGATTGCCCAAAACCTTTTCGTCTTACCTGTCTATGTATAATACGCTTAGTCAGCTGAAAGGGCTTTAAAATAAGAAACTCTCATATTAACTATATGGGGATATAGCTCAGTGGTAGAGCATTCGACTGCAGATCGAGAGGTCCCTGAAATCCAGGAATCTTAAAAAGACTTGACGATGTTTTGCGATCTCACTATTTAAACCACTTTGAAAATGAGTTGATCGTATATGATCTATCTTTAATTTGTCAAGTTGCCTAAATGTTCTTTTAATTCGCACTTTTGGAATTCTTGTTAGAAATAAAGTTTGGAAATGTTTTTTTTTTTTTTTAATTTTATAAATGAGTCAAAAACGCCATTAAACATATTCGGAAATTGACCATCAACATACCAGATAACACATTTATTTAGTTCTGCTTCATCAAACACCATGGGTGTGTTCTGTTTGTATAATGGGAATACACAACAAAAACTCCATATTCTTGAAGTGAATTATGTCATTTATTATTTATAATGAATGACACAAATACAAGCACTATTCTTTACTTATTGTTTGGTATTTATATGAAATGGAGTAAAGAAAATCCCTTATACAAAGATGGCGGTCAATTAACGCCACAATATATCCGGATAGAATGGATAACTGTCCAAATCGTATGGATATATCCCCCATCCGAATGCCATTTTAGCGTAGAGATAAAAACCTTGACCTGTATATTCTGTTCTGACCTCACCTACTGTTAATAGTACGATAAGGAAGCTATATTCATGAAGCCGATTTCATTTAAGCATTGAAGTCACTACTTTTTAATTTCATCGGGGTTTGAAAGAAATCTTGTTTGCAAATTGTGTGTATCTGCGTAAAATAAAAAAAAACCCATTCGACTACAGATCGAGAGGTTCCTGTTTCGAACCCGGGTGTCCCCTCATTTTAACATTATCCTATATAGCTAGCACAACAACCACTATGTTTTTGTCTCTCCTACTTTTTTTACATACTCATTGCATAAGACGACATTTCGCTATAATTACAATAATTCTTTTTTAATTTGATTTTTTGGTAATAGTTATAAACAATAATTAGTATATGTAGGTCTGTTAAATGTTAATGCTATCAACTAATACTGTTATATCTGAAGTCAGGAATCTTAAGATTACACAGCTGTGACCGATCACATATCAAATCCATCTATATTTGAAAATTACAATGTGTATAGGGGATATAGCTCAGTGGTAGAGCATTCGACTGCAGATCGAGAGGTCCCTGGTTCGAACCCGGGTGTCCCCTCCTTTTTTTTTAATTTCGCGAATGTAATATTAAAGTTGATATTAAAAGTCTATCCAATGAACGGTCAAAATCGTCTGTGGAATAAGCTATCACTCTGGTCGTCACTCTGAAACATTGTAAAACATAGAACTAGCGTTATTTGTTATGGCTGCTGTTGTTTTTGTTTTTGTTTTTTGTTTTTCGTTCTTATCACGAAACTAGCTAATAGATAGATTTATTGTTTTAATTTAAAGGTCATGTCCCCAGTAACAATATAGCTCATCATTATACCATAATTTTAAGAATATTGACTTTAAATCAAACCAATAGAAATTCAATATATGTTTATATTATAAAATGTAAGTGTACTCTAATCATAAAGCGCTTCGCGATTACTTAGAATATAATTATATTTTGTTTTATATCTCTATAACATAAAATCATATCCATTCAAGTTATTCCTTAAAACAATTACTACATACCGATATCGTTACGTTTGTACAGTTGGTGGGATCTTTGAACACCATCTTCGGATCTTTAATATCCATTGGATCCAAGAGCTCGTAGTTTAATGAATATGTACCAAGAGGATCGAGTCCGTGTAGCTCCATTAGTAAGCGGCTTGGGGCACATTTATCACCTAGTAACAAATATGTAAACCTAATTAAATAATTATCGTCGAAATGATCGAATCAAGTTGGCAATATAGCGAGGAAACAAACAGTATATCATAGATATAAGACAGATGGTAAGATTATCTCCAATATCAAGTTTGATCATAATCAAATTCTTCCTTTTTTGGGGATTTCTATATCATGCCTTTTTAAATGTGTTAATGCATCTTCGTTTGCCAAGGGTTTCAGTACAATACTCCCCTTTTATCCTGTTCATGTACAGAGGAAGGTACGGGGTAAGATGTCATAAAGGAGAAGCTTCAGAACTCAACGTTAGAGGTTAACTATTCAAATCGGTGTCACGAGCAATAAACCATGTAGAATTGGTCGTATAATATATATCTGATTAAATGAATCAATTTTTACCATTGAGTTCTGTACCTACCCCATATGCATATCTTAGAAATTATGTGCTACCCTATAAACAACAAAGATAATGAAACTTTAGGTATTTTGTCGGAGACTTCATGATATAAGCATCACACAAATACAAAAATGTCCTTCTATCAATTAGATGAAGCAAGATCATATACTCTCACCTGGCATTTTATACTATGTTTTCTGATGATTTAATCTCCCGTTGGGATATGCTTATCGATTTATTTAGTAAGTTCCGATGTAAGTCATGAATGATATACTGTATATTATAAAATCTATAATTGTTATGTGAAACTAAATATTACATCAGTGTTGCATGTATATAAAGCTATTTATAATAGATCTCTCACTCGCATCAAATATGTTTGGAGAAATTAGAGTAAGATATGGGAATAAAGCTCAGTGGTAGAGCATTCGACTGCAGATCGAGAGGTCCCTGGTTCGAACCCGGGTGTCCCCTCATTCTTCAAATTTTAATAACTTATATTTAATGTACGCATGTGCAGTGTAGCTGAGTCACATTATTCTTATTTTATGTTGTTACGGCGAAAATTACATGATAAAGCCAATAGTTCTACATCACTTACAAAAATGATACATTTCATTTTTTATTGGTTTATCTTACTGTAATATCTCTAAATAATGACCGAAGTCAGAGCTCGATGTCCTTTTAGAATCTAGTAGTGCGATAATACAAAAACAAATCACTGTAGCCGATCTGAGACCCATGTTGAGAAAGGGGAAGGGAAAAGTTGTGTAGGGATTGTAATCTAAGTTTTGTCCGTAAACAATAAAACCAACCCATATTACAGAATGTTTGATTCTCTGTCTCACCTTGTTAACTTGATACCCACCGGGTTTAATATCGATAGTCATTTCAACAATTGTATCATCATCTTCCACCATCACCTTTAAGAACTGGTACTCCTCAAAACGTTCTTGTGATCCCCCCACCTTTCCAATTGACGTCAGAGAAGCTGATTCTATGTATGAGAACATACTGTGTACTTGGATATTTTGGCGAGTCGATATAAGATTTGTTTGTTTGGTTTGGTTTTACGTCCTATTAACAGCCAGGGTCATGTAAGGACGTGCCAGGTTTGTTGGTGGAGGAAAGCCGGAGTACCCGGAGAAAAACCACCGACCAGCGGTCAGTACCTGGCAACTGCCCCACATGGGATTCGAACCCGCTTCCCAGAGGTGGAGGGCTTGTGGTAATATGTCGGGACATCTTAACCACTCGGCCACCGCGGCCCCGATATAAGATATTCGTCGCCTGCCCGATGCACATCAACTAATCATTTGAATGTAAAATAAATTGACTATGTTAATGTATCAGCTTTAAGATGTATTATATACATGAATTTTATTTGTTTTTGCTTTTTTCGAGGGTTTTTTTCTTCTTCTTTTTTTAGGGTGTGTGGGGGGAGGCGGTGTTTATTTTTTTCTCGTTTTTTTTAACTAGTGGATTTGGTTTTTTTCTATTTTTGTTTCTTGAGGAATTTTATTAATTCATTTTTATTTGAGGGTCTACCAGGTATGCCTTCCTATTGTCTTCAGAAGTCACTTTGTCGTATCAGCCTTTCACAGCTCTTATTGGAATGATCAATCACATAATAAAAGTATGGCGGCTGGAACACAGATTATCTAAATACAGAAAAGTTATATGTGACTTATCTTTCATACTCACGAATCAAGGTGATTTTTTAATATGTTATTCATCACCAAAATTTACAAACATTTTGAAAATTACAGTTCTTTCAATGCATTGCCTTTTATTTTTATAAGTACAAATAAGGGCAGACAATTATTCTTGGTAGTACTGCTAAAAATCATTTTCTGCTATTACCTCTGTATTTGTATTAGTAAAATTATATGTACATCTATAGTGAAGCTAAAGAGTACCTACGGTCGGACCATGAAGCCAAGTTGTGGTCTATAATTTCATTTCACATTTTTAGTGTTATTTGTAATTGTAAAGTGATTTTTGCATCTAAATATACCCAAGGCATGAAAAACAGCAACTTTACAGCACATAAATTCTGTGTTGTAACTATTATTTACAAGGCATCTGAAGCCATTTGAATGATTTTCACGGGTTAATTCATCAAACTTTATGGTTTTCAATAGATTAATGAAGAACAAATTAACATGCAATTTTTTTGCCTCGTTACGGCACACATAACTTTAATACATATAGTTTTCATGACATCGGGGTACATCGGTTCATACTTACAAACAAAACAATCAGGCCCAGTTTACAGCTATGCTTATCGATAAACCTGAAGATTTATATTTAATATATTTATTCCTGTATAGAAACATCCCTACATTCCCTATATAGTCTAAACATGTTCAATTAAAAAAAATCTTTGGTGCGTTCCCATTATGATTTTTGTGAGAGATATCACCTGCGAAATATTCCGAAAAGTACCTTATGACAATAGTATGGTATAAATTGAAGAATTATAACATCGTCCTGACAACGTCATTAAGCATATAGAATATTCCTATCAATTCCGAAATCGCCAGTTACGTTCCATGCAATAAATAAAGAATGTAATGGGGGAAATAATAATAACTACTTCGTCGAACCTCCTTAGGATTGACCGATCATAAAATGCATTTAGGGTCAAGTCCATGCCCTGCAAGTCCAGTCTGGTCTGGTTGTTTGTGTAGTCGTAATAATACGTCCCTGACGCACGTGCCTGAGTAGGAACCGTAAACATCGATCCGAAATCCATGAAGACCTTGCTCTGCCATTGCGCCGGAAACTCGCATCGAAGTTTACCCAAGACAGATACAAATCCTACGACTAGACACAAGGCAACGAATGAGATCAGACTCGTGTCCTTCATTGCTTCAGATGTAATATCTATTTGTGAGATTATTCAGACCAGCGATATGATGTCTAATATCTCTAATGCCGGTGTATCATAATCTGATTTGATATTGTAACGACTGGTCGAGTATAGACGGTCATATATAGCTCAATTGGTAAAACATACGACTAGTGTTCGGAGGATCTTGATTCGAACCCTTGTCTGGGCGTGCTTTTTTCTGCTCATCCTACATTATCGTCAGTCTTGTACCTCCAGGATAAAGGATAGAATTAGCTTTACTGAGACATTCATTGCTTCTCAATATGTCTCGGGGTTCACTTATTTATTTATTTTTGTTTTACAACAGCAACTCAACTTAATTGACATTGATTTAAATTGCGTCTGTCGTCAATGAAACATCAATTTCGTCTTAACATTTATTGTTTTGATTTTCTGTATAAATCGATACATCCGTTTACAAATTAGCTATCCTTTGTTTCCATTTAGTTTGGAATACAAGTAATAGAAAACAAAAATGGTAATTTTTATTAACAAGTTAATCATAAAAAACCATGGTAATGTTTTTGAACATGTTAGTCACAGAAAACAACTTTGATAATGGTAAGTTCTTATTTTTTTTTAAAGCAGCTGATAAGTTCGCTGTCCGATGTTGGTCAACACCAAAGTTTGAATTTAAGTTGGTTCCAAGATCCATCTACCATTTAAATGAAAATATCTCTCGACAAAGCAGTCCATCGATTGCCTGAAACATACACGGAAATTTTAAACGTCAATATGAAAATATAAATATAATTCCAGGTCTTTGGACTTAAATATTCCATATGGCATTTGATATATGCGCAACTCAGTAACGGTTCACAATTTCATGAAATTTTGTGTCATGAAGTTTTATTTCAAAAACGAAAAAAAAGACAGGCAGTGCCTATATTAGCTGCAATATTGTAGCTCAAAAGACTTTTAGACAGAAAATGGTGTCGAAAGGTATAGTAGGCCGGGTACGTTTATTCGTTCTATACCTATATCAGATATATTCTAGAGTGTAATTTGCTTTTTTAATTGTTGCTTTGTAGTTTAATTAGTTTGACAGTAAATTTAACTGATCAAGTGATACGTTATATTGTTAAAACAAACACAAAATTTTAACTAGACTAATCAATTACTTTATCTTCTTACCTGTAACCAGTGTAGTACTGTTCTGGCAATGCCGTGGAGGAATAAAAACATTTGGGCTCTTCAAACCAATATTGTCCAGGAACTCGTAATACACAGAAAAGGTTCCATACGAACTCTGGCTTTGGTCTCTGATCAAGAGACGTACTGGGGCGCAGAAATCACCTACAACAAAGGATTACATGTTTAATTCATTTAACAGAGAATCCTTGTTATTCCATGGGTTATTATCACTGGACTGTGTCATAGTATAACTGAGGCATATCAGGAAAAATAAACTGACCAATCACCGAGAGCGACCACCGATTCCAAAGCCACAAAGTGTCTCATATGTTGTCTCACATAGAGCCTTCAGTTTTGATATAGCTCAGGGATGGATATTGACATCAGTGATAGTAACCCCTAGAATATCGAGGATATTTGTAATATAGCCATATAAGGCAGAAACACCAAAACAGTAGTTTCTACTGTAGTATCATAGTAGAATGCAATTTGATCACGAACAATTCTGAAAGATAGCGCAATTATTATGGGTTTGCTATATCTTTGCATATTAGAACTTATTGTCTACGTTACATTAGTGTTAGTTGATATAAATTGAACAAATGTAAGGGAATGTCATTGGCAAAATTAGGAACAAAACATCGGAGAATCCGGAGATAAAAGGCATAATTCACTGGGGTCACTAGAGTTCAATTTTTCGAAACAAAGTGAAATCAAAAGAACTTCAATCATTTTAACATAAGTAACATTAGATAACGCAAGTTTTGACTTACTTAATTCGTGATTTTTGTTTCTAGAAACCGGGGCCTCTTTTTCGAGATTTCTCTAAACAAAAACATAGACTAAAGGAAAAACTTAAGTTTTGTTCATTATTTAACTGAAGTCCTTTTTTTAATGAAGAATTCGTCGCCAGATACTTACTTGATTTACTTACTATTTTTTAAATAAAATTCAACAAAAAACAATGATTATGCCAAAATGGTCTTTATCGATACCAACCAACTCTAGCATCCATGGTGACTGCTATTTTGCCCAGCGGTCCTCCATTCATTCTCGTCCATTCGTACTGTCCTAAGATCTCTTTAAACCCCCCAATGCCGCCGTAATAGTGTGGCCAGGCATCACCTAACGGGATAAAATATCATTTTACATTAATTTTTTTATGTCAGTGGGTCAGGTACTAAGCAGTTATTGCAACAGCACTTATTTAGGCGCACTCAAGATTGATTTGAATCAATTGTTCTTACCCGGTACTCCTTTCCATTGCTTCCAGAAAGAACTTACACCGGCCTGTCTTTCACAAGTATGATCGGAGTTGTCTATCGTGTAAAACGCTGGCTATATGCAAACAAGATAAAACAAATATATGTACATATTTCAAACTAGAAATAGAACTTAATTATCTACTTTAAAATATAATTAACTACACGTTACTTTTTTTAACATCCTCTGATCTATGTTGGTAAACCACATAATAAAAATCATTGTACAAATGTATCAGTTTATAGTTCAGTATTAGGGATATATATTAATTATCGGGCAATCATTTATTTGCTCTATATTTTGTTATTCACTTACATAGTTGTTATCAATAGTCGATGTTATATTTAATGCATAACAAAACTATTCCAGAAATCACAAACCAATTTTGACATTCAACATATCCACGTTACTATAACCGCCGTTTATCCACTTGTGGAATATGTCGTAACAAACCTGAATGCAATTCAGAAGAAAATAACTGACCAATCACACGCTTGCAGAGACTTCTTGTGAAGGTTACATAGAAAGCGCCACCAGATGACCAAATTATACCTGCCCATTTGTTGTCACACACATTACCCTCAGTAAATTTGAACGCCAGTGATAGTAACCTCTGGGCTATCGAGGATACACCATTAAGTTGCTTACATACCGTTAAGATGACAATACTTTACACTTACCTCGTTAAACTTCCATATCAGAGTGAAGTCCACGGAAGAATTGTCAACTCTCTCTACTCCGGTGAAGTCAAATCTCATTTGTTGGTTTGGGTAATCGAAATAAAACATTCCGGATCCATCGATCTGATTGCGACCCATCAGCCTCATATCGAAATCAAAGAACAGGTCACTCTGCCATTGGGATGGGAATACACAGCGTAGTTTCGGTTTAGCATCAACAGCGTGTAATGAAACCAGGACACACAAAAACAACAGAACAGACATCCCTGCTTCCATGTTGTCGATTATCAACAAT
Organism: Argopecten irradians; assembly: GCF_041381155.1. Classification (NCBI taxonomy): domain Eukaryota; kingdom Metazoa; phylum Mollusca; class Bivalvia; order Pectinida; family Pectinidae; genus Argopecten; species Argopecten irradians. Next base: position 41,586,763 of record NC_091143.1, read on the forward strand.
AGGTCAATGGTAGAAGTTTTAAAGGTGGCGAAAAGTCTGCAAAATGTCGCAGTTGACAAAATATGTCGTTTAAAAGTAAATTTGAGGGTGTCTTCTCACTTAGCCAACATTCTAAATTTTGAGGTATATAGGTGAGGTATTTTGTTGGCCAGGTGTGAAAGATAGAACAATAGGAGATAATTACAGGTAAGGCTATAGGCTGTTTCATAAAACGTTCAACTTTTATGGGTATGTACTTTATGTAAAGAGAAATAACGCTGGATATTAAAGTATTACATGTGTTTTTATTAATAAATACACATTGTATATTAGAATGCATACATCAAGTAGTAGATTTTGAGCATAGCTACTACTTTCAAATAATTTCATGTTTACTAAATATATATCAGAATGGACACAAAAAGTAAATAGATTTTGAACATAGCTACTACTTTCAAATAATTTCAATTTTGATAATATATATCAGAAATGACACAAAAAGTAATTAAATTTTGAGTTCGAGTTATCAAAAGATGATTTACATGTTTGTGTTCATGCAATTTTAATCTTATATATACCATGTATATATATGATATGCATTATCCTAATCATAAGAGTCTATATCATGAACTTGTCTGATGAATTTGTATATTTATATTTATCGCTTGTGATCCCGGTGTAGATATGACTCAGACAACATGTACGGTTTTCTATCTGTGAGTGGTGTGTATCAGTTATTAAACATGTCAATATAGATAATATAATTCATAAAAAGATAGGATAATGCCATTTGGCGTCATGTACTAAACATATTTGATGTTACATCTCTCGGTCATTCCTGACTTTGTGTCTTTCCGTGGTACTTGCGTCTAATCCTTACATGATCTTAATATAACGTAAAGATTGTACATTAAACCAATTTTCTTTCGCGGCTACTTTATTTCACGAGTTCCATTTCAAGACAAGTTCGCGAAGATTGCGGATTTAATTGAACGGAATTCCCTATCAACATAAATGACAAAAAAGCTAATTCGCTTAGATACACTTTGGATTTATTTATATCGCGAAATTCGCTAAAGTAAAACACACGCGAAAGAAAGTTGGTTTAGAGTATGCAAATATAGGTCAAACAGTAAAAATTGTCTCTTTTACAAATTTTCGGTCTCTTGGCCATCTTCGGGTACATAGAATTGAAAACAAAACTAGGCGAAATCCATCGTAAGCTTCTTGATAAATTATAGGGTTTTACATTATAATGTAATTAAGTGTTCATTTGAAATGTAACCAAACATTCGCTTGGTATATATGACCAAAATATCTGATTTATCTAATATATGACACTAGGCATACACTTCAAAATCTGAACTTTTATTAACGTAGTTAGTAATTTTAGAAGTTCGAATAATATATTGTTTCTCTTCTTTGTGTGCCTTCTATTGTTACTCTTGCTATTTTGCCTTTTGTCTCCGTACTTGTGTCTCATTCTGTCCATCTTCTATTTCCTTCTATCCCATAAATAGCCTCAGGAACTTAGAAGGGAATTTTCTTTTCTTCCTTTGGTCAGACTATAAATAAAAATACCAATACTGTATGACATACCATTGTTAACAATGTTTAAGACAATTTCAATATTTATAGTGACATCAATATATGTTTTCTTGCAACAACGACGTTTTAAATGGGATGCAAAATTTTTACTGTTCAGAGTTGTAAATTATTTGACAATTTTGCAAGTATCATAATTTTAACAAATACGTTTATTTTGGTTATAAACCTTAAAACCACTTGCACTGGGGAAGTAATGCAACATGAAATGATGACGTTAAGATAATGTGAGTAGCGTCACAGCGCAATAAACCTATATGTATGATTTTTTCTCGTTTATCAAATCCTTATTAATCTTGTATCACCCTAATATAAACTAGTCTAGCAAAAAGACATGCTGGATCATTGCAAAGTTTTATAACGCCACGACGACAACAGCATAATCACAATGATATGGTTTGTCATTGGTCTAGAAATACTTTTATCAACACATAACAAAAAATAAAGGCGAAGTTTGGAACGTCGCCTCCGTTTAGCTGATACCATGGTAACACTTTTCATAGAAAATAAATCACGGGATTAGGGTGTGGTTCACAATGGAACCTCGGCATTTGACACAATTCAATTGCTACACAATATGCAAGCCTAGTATGATTTTTTTCCAATTTAAGAATCTTACCCAGGGATTGAAATGCTCATTTATCAATTATGAGGATGGGAGATTCTATTTACCCTACTTCGGGAACCCACAAGTGTCCTAGTTTGTGACAAACGATAAAGCTGCGACTCCTGGGTTTTCGACGATGTTATTATTCATTTCCTTACGAAGGAAATACGGAGACACCATATGAAGTATGCAACAGAAAACAATTGATTGAAACATCGGTGTACCTTTGACGGGATAGTTTTAGAACAAAACGACGGTAGGTTAAACACACTGTGGTCGGTGATATTTTGAGTATCCAGAAATTCATAGTGGGTTATGTCACCAAAGGCCGTGTCGCTGTATTCGCTTTGGATGATGTATCGGATAGGAGGACAAACTTCTCCTGGAAATAACAAATATTGGTCTGTGACGTCAGACAATTTTGTGTGACAATATACAAAGGCATTATATAAAGTCCTTAAATAAATACACTCGCATAATGTATATATCGATCATATACACCAAACGTTGTAAATGCATTATAAAATTAGTATTTTTACACTTTTAAGTGTAATTACTGTAAAATCATAATTTAAAAATCATATCCCCGAAATGAAGTTAGAGGAGGTATACTTGAACCACAGTGTATGTCTATGTATCTGTCTGTCTGTCGTACGTACATTTTGTACAGATGACAACTTATAAATCTATATTTACATATTCAATGTAGCACCACTATGTAACCTTACCAAACGCTGTTGGTATTCATCAGTTCTCTTCTTAATTTGACGTCAATGTCATTGCGACGTCACAATTGTCGTGCGAGCGTTCATGGAAGATGGCTGTATTAACTAGCTGCTGTCAATTTGGCATTAATACTCCCATAATTGCCAACGTAAGGCAGGGTAATGATTGCGTGAACAGATTTTGATTATACTACACTTCACTAGCCGCCTTGGGTAATAAGAAGGTGTCACGTTAAATTTAGCTGTTTTGATGTCTATTGTTAAGATGACGTCACAAATGATTTTACCTGATTTGAGATACATGATGTAACATTGTATTTATAATTTTTATGAACTGACGTCGAGTGTTGATTTCAGCATATTATGCTTACCTGCTTTGACGTCGATTGTTAAAATATCGTTAGCGTATTGCTCTTTCCTAATCAGAGTGAAGAGTTCGGTTATCTCCTGAAAATATCCAATACCACCATGCCAATCCGAGTGGGCGTCCACTAAAACCAGTAGGTCAAAGTCTATTATGAAATTAGCTTTCTTAACAAAAATATTATTACTAGATTAGCTAAATATCAGTCCAATTGTAATTTCAACTGGCTTCGAATGTGAAATTTGATTTCATCTTTGGAATAGCTTCAAAGAATTTATTAAAAAAAAGAATAACAATACTTATAATATCGGTTTGCCTAATTTTACATACAAGGTACGCCATTCCATGGATTCCAGATATAGTCACTAACTTTTCCCTTGTAACACGTGTTATTGTCGTTATCGATGGTATAAACTGCACTCTGTAATTTAACCGAAAAAAGACGACAAATTATATAGTTGGGAACGCAGTCTTTGGAACATATGGTTTGTTTCTTTTACAGTTTCATCTGCCTATTTTTGTGCTACATTCATCCTTGAACTCCATGAGTTGTTATCGGTTACGTTATATCAACGTTAGGATTACGACATGAAAATAAATATCAGAATAAACATTTGAAAATGAAAGTGATGCAAGAACGACGCTCAAATTAATACCTTATTCTTACTACGGATTTCTTTTGGTGTAGTTCACAGGGACAAGTTGTCGCACACATAGCCTTCAATTTTGCAATGACATAGTCTAGGTGTAAATATGATAGCAACCACTGGAGCATTTAGAATATGCTTGAGCACGAATAGAAAATTATATTTGAAAAAGATATTATCACAAAAGTTAGTCACATGATATCGAACATTCAATATGGATCATCTGAACGCGTGATTTATATAAAAAAAAGGAAAATGAACTGCAGTACAATCCCGTTATATAATTGAAAAGCAGTTTTCATACACACGAAAGGAAATTATTTACCTCATTGAAATGCCAAATGTATGTATTTGAGATTTCGACGTTGCCTAGCGACGCCGTGACTTTGATGTCAAATCTCATCTGCTTGCTGGGGTAGTCATAGTAATATGTCCCAGTACCGTTCATCACTTCCGGTATTGACATAACCACTTCGCCAGAATCAAAGAAAACTTTACTCTGCCATGATGGTGGAAATGTACAATGGACGCCAAGGTCATTTTCATGAGTTGCTGACACCAGCGAAGAGAGCAACAGAAACGTCAATGATTTGAAGACATCCATATTGGTTAGGTAAATGTAGCGTTTATCTATCAACTGATAAATAAACCACACAAATACTATCTATAGTAAAGCTATCTCAACATCATAGAAAAATTAAAATTTGCTGATATGAACATAACGTTTAACGAATACTAGTATGAAACATATCTATCCCAGGGGATTGTGACACGTTTTAACAGAAATCAAAGGGAACTGCTAATCATGATTGTCTTTGCTATACCAAAACGCAAACACACGGAATAGTAGTGATTGCTTCCTAAGCTAATAACGCACACAAAATGAAATGTGTCCCTTTTATAAAACAAAATTATCACTGGGAAAAATAATATTTTATATTTTATGAAAAGGTGGGGTTGCAAAATCCGCCCAAGCGCCGATTTTTTTCAAATTTTGAGGTGTTAAAGGTCTAGGTACATAACTACTTTTTATGTGCTTTTTATTTATTTTGTATGTTTTAAAAAGGCATAAAGGGCCTAAAATGATGTTTTCTAAAATTACTTTGGGTATGTGGCAAGGGGATCCCTTATGTCCATCTTTTGAACATAATTTTTATTTTTTAATTATTTTTGTTAATAAAAGATACTTCAATCTTTATTTCATATCCATTTATAACGATATTTACGAATTATTTTTACGACAAATTGATTTTGAAGGAAAGAAACCTCAAATTTTTGTCAGGATAAAAATTTAGGATATTGGGTTTGCTCGAAATATTTGGCATGTTATCGATTTTGTCCACACTTTTAAACCATTTTAAAAACACGCTATAGGTATAATCCTATAACAGATACTTTTTCAAAAAAACTGAAATCCGTGAAAATAGCATTTCATAGGCTGAAATGTAGCGAGGGGAATTTTCTGAAAAATCAATATTTGCCCTAGTTGACCATAAATTCAAAATTGATTATAGACATCTTAATAAAACAACAGTTAGTGATAGAATTTTTTGTTAACTAACATATGTACTCTAAAATTATTGCATTTCTTTTCATGCATCTTCCCTAACAGTACAAAAAAGCCTAACAACTAGATATGCTCTAGGGTGAAACAAATAGTTTCTCTTTTCGTATCAGAAATCAAATAATTATTTGAAATATATTTTGTCAGCAACTCAGACTCAAAAGATACAAATTAAGATTATCCATCTCTCTTATGTAGATAGAAACTATCTTAAATTGACTTAAAAATGATTAATGATTGTAACAGAGTTACATTTGATTTTCAAATAAAATATGTATAATTTAAAAATAATACCAGCACCACAAAGGCTACAATAATAATTTTGAACAATCAGACGGCTTTTATTTCGAAACAATGGCAGCAATGTATTTAAAACTATTACTGTCTCATTCGGCATACCCCATAACCCATATGTACCAATTTTCACTAATATCTAATAATATATAAATTTCAACCAATCAGAGACCTTCATTTTGTTTCCATGGCAACCAATGTTTTAAAAAGGGATTCCATGTTATTCAGCATATTTTATAACCCATATTTACCGATTTTCACTTAAATCTGACAATATCTAAATTTCAACCAATCAGAGGCATCAATTTGGTTTCCATGGCAACCCATCTTTTTGAAAGTGTTACCATGTTATTCAGCATACTTCGTAACCTCTATATACCAATTTTCACTTAATTCTGACATCATTTAAATTTTAGCCAATCAGAGGCCTCCGTTTTGTTACCATGGCAACCAATATTTTAAAAGGTGTTACCATGATATTTAGCAATAACAATTATTACTGTACATTGATTTTCACTTATATCGGACTCTGGAATCATAAACAGGAAATGTATATCTAGGTATACTAACAAAGAAGTGTTCCGTTGCTACATGCACTCTCTATTTTCAAGTCACTCAAAAACAGTTTTCCCGGATTTTAATTTTGAACCTAATTTACACATAGACAGAAAATGTCATGGAAGTATTTGGAAATGGGGGTAAAATTGTGGACAAAACCAGTAACAGGGTGAAATGAGATGACAAAGAGCAATGTTTTGTTATCGTTTTTTCCAAAAAGTGTTACTTTTTCGTAAAAAATATTATTTCAAACAAAATCTTCCGTTAAAAATCTAAAAGAAATGACTTAAATATAAAGTATACGATCTACTTAAATGATTTATAAATAAAAAATGTCGGATATTTAACAAAGGCTAATCTTTTTTGGCATGTTTGTGCAGGTAGTTTCAATGAAAATGACTACTAATAATTCAGGCCCTTTGGGCCTTTTTAAAATCACAAAAGGAAAAAGAAGTGTCATTTTAAAGGGACAACTAGTAGTAATTTCAATATGCAAAGTTTCAAGAAAATTGGGCTGTGGGCAGTTTCTATGGGATTTTTAACATTAGCTTGAACACCACCTTTATGAAATTTTATCATTATCACAGGGGACTGTGTTGTATAATTGAAAATATCGCCACTAGCTATCACTAGACATTGCGGCAGATCTTTCTATACGACAAATACCAGAAGAATTTTTCGTTTGGCTTCACTCTATCGCATAACTATCACAGGGTATTGTTTTCTTCACAACTTTTATTACTGGTAATTGTGATATACATTTTCAGCTATAAAACAGAGGTGGCACATGGAACAACGAAATGTTATCGTGAAGGCACGTTATAATGTATTAAAGTGGTACTCCAAGTATTATCTCCCCTCACCAAGTCTCTTCATTTCATCCGCGGCATTCCTTGAAAGTGGTATCTTGTGCTCCAGTTAAACGCTCAGCATAAGAAAGTGGGACAACTTGTTTTTCCTTTATCAATACAATTGCAAAGAGACACAACACGAAAGTACCACAGCCACTCCAGACAAACACTGCATATTAGAGCCGTCCTCACATGACCCTAGCTGTGAATATGACGTCCACCCAACCGACTAATCTATATAAGATCTTACATTATAATGTAAATCATTGTTCATTTGAAATGGTACGTCTGCTATCGCCTAGCGGAATGTAACCAACATTATGTTCGCATATAACAAAATAAAAGCATATAACATAAAATGCATTGCTTTAAAGACTGGATTTTTACTGACATAGTTATTTACTTAAAGAGTTTATATGACGATAGGTGTCTTTGTAGTTTGCTTTTGTCCATCTCTTTCCTTTTGTTTGCATTCTTCTCTCTCTTTTTGTCAACTTTCTTTTTCCTTCTATCCCATAAACAACCCCAGGAATTCATAAGGGACGTCTCTTTCCTCCTTCCTCTGGGCAAACTACAAATGAAAAGAACATTACTGTATGACAAAGCATTGTTTAAGACTACATATGTGTTTAAATATTAATGGAGTCATAAATGAATCTTTAAGTGTAAGACTGTCGATGGTGTTTGATAATTCTTAAAAACATTTATTTTGATTTAACATTATGTCGCCATTGCACTGGATATGCTCGTCAAAATTGATGACGTTTTTCTTTTGCATAGTCAGTGGTTACAAACATGTTATAATGACGTTAAGATATACACTGTCCTCCAAACAATCTGTAACATATACAGTTAAACAACAGTACAGAAATATATAAACATTGTTAATACAACCATCAACATATATTATTTATTAACTTATTTACCTTCTCTAACTCATTTATTGTTTTTCGAAAGTTTTCTCAGCGACCTAATAGCACTTTTTGAGGGCAGTGTAGTGAATAGCGCTACAACGCAATATACCAGTATGTATGATAGGCTTTTTCCTTATCAATTATATCATTGTACCGAATCGAAGGGCAAGATAAGCTGTATAGAATCCTTGTGTGTTTTTATGTAGTAGTATAACGTCACGATGCCAATAATACAATACCAATATGACAATGGTATTGTTTGTAACAAACATTGTCATTGGTTTAGAAAAAAATTCTAATCATCATAAAACGGAAAATAATAAATACGTCGTTTGCAAGGATTGATGCTTTATTGTGACGATTTTTAGCGCTCGTTCCTGTGAAGTAGGCTCTGGGATATGTCCCTGGTCGAGACACATCATAGTATATAAAAGTGACAGTTTCTGCTCCTGTTTAGCGCTCAGCATACATGGAGTTGGACGACTGGTTCGTCTGTTGTCAGTATAATGTGACCGGGTGGGGTGTGTTGCTTGGTATCTTCGGTGGCATGCTACAGTGATATTGCACTTAAAATGAACAACAGCTCCATTATACAAGAAGACACAACATGAATACACCGCAGTCTCCGTAAACACGCACCACACACTACATACGCGCTTTACACCGCATCCATGGGTGTCTGTCCTTACATAACCCTGGCTGTAACATGGACGTTCATTAATCAAGTAAACAAAGAAACAAATCTTAGAAAAATGTCACGGACAGATTGTGTTTGACAAGGAAACCTTGACATTCGACAAGATTCAGCAGTATTCAAGACTATTATTTACCATTTAAAAATCTTGCCGTGGGATTCAAATAAACTTTTGTCATTAACGAGGCATAAGAGATTCTATTAACTCACGAGTCACCTTGTTTGTGATATATTATTAATAAATTCTTAAGAGATGTGGATTCACCGTGTCAATTAAGCAACAGAAAAACATTTGATGTGCTATTGAAACCTGGGCGTACCTTTGACGGTGTAGCGTTGGAACACAACAAAGGTAGGTTAAGCACACTGTTGTCGGTGATGGTTTGAGTATCCAGAAATTCATTGTGCATTATGTTTCCAAATTGCGTGTCGTTGTCCGCGTTTTGGATGATATAACGGATAGGGGGACATACTTCTCCTGGAAAAAAACAAATATTGGAATGTCAAGGCTGTGACGTCAGACAATTTCCGTATGACACTTTGTAATATCCAACGGCATTAAATAAATTCCGAAAATAAATGCACTTGCATAAAGTATGCAGGGGCCAAATGCACAAAAGATTGTTAATGTATTGCAATAATTTGCTGCTGTCTAGTCGGCAACTAAATGCAGATTAATGATACTACACTTCACTAGCATTCAGAAATAATATGACGTTACATTTACCTTTTTTGAAATCGTTTCTTAAGATGACGTGACCTTAGATTTACCTGTTCTGACGCCGTTTGTTAAGATCACGTAACATTAAATTTAGCTGTTCTGACGTCGTTTGTAAAGATGACGTTACATTAAATTTAGCTGTTCTGACGTCGTTTGTTAGGATAACGTAACATTAAATTTACCTGTTCTGAGTTCGTTTGTAAAGAAGACGTTACATTAAATTTACCTGTTCTGAGTTCGTTTGTAAAGAAGACGTTACATTAAATTTACCTGATCTGACGTCGTTTGTAAAGATGACGTAACCTTAAATTTATCTGTTCTGACGTCGTTTGTTAGGATGACGTAACCTTAAATTTATCTGTTCTGACGTCGTTTGCGAAGATGACGTAACATTACATTTATCTGTTCTGACGTCGTTTGCGAAGATGACGTAACATTAAATTTACCTCATCTGACGTCGTTTGTAAAAAGATGACGTAACCTTAAGGTAGACCGTCCCTTCTGGTTTCCTCTCAAGGATTTCGTTCATTTTTTGATATTTTGATTTTAGGTATACCCTGATCACAAAAAAAACAAATAAAAATCATATGTCACCGGGTTAATTTTTCTTCCAGGGTTGCTTAAAGAAATGTTCTAATGACTAAATTTTCCGGATTTTAAGGATTTTTAAATAAGTAATATTTCCTCCCTGTAACATCCATAAACATATAAATACTTTCAGTAGGTGAAACAGAATTTATAACTATATCCAAGAAACTTGGTTTTCCACAATAAAACGAAATATCGTTAGTTTGAAATTTAATCCGGACCCAATTTTAGTCAAAAGTTGCATCAAAATACTCATGTTTTTTCTTTTTCTGAAAAAATGATCTCAAGAAAAATCGATTTTTTAGAATTTCCATGAAGATTGGCTTTTTTTGCAATAAGAAAAGCCAATAAAAAGTATACCTCACCGTATTATTTTTCAAAATATGACCGATTTGCTTTCTAATACTCCTTAAATTTTGGCCTGAAAACGTTAAAGATAGGCGAATCCGTAGCACTTTTCAACGTTTTATGTTATTCATTTACCCTTTTTAGTTTTCTATATTTATTATATTATTCGGGCATTGAAGATAACACAATAATTACATATCTTAATGATTTTATTTATCTATTATATTAAATATAACAAACCAGTTTGCAAGCTACATATTTATGTAGGCCTGACCTCAAACTTTCAAAAAGAGTCTTATTCAGCAGGAAGTATATCAGCTTTTTCTGAGACAAATATTTTGCTTTGTGTGATACTGTATTGAAATGGACTATTTTCCGTTATAGCATCTTTCAAATAATAAGTAAAGTAACAAAAAATTAAATGAAAATATTTTCCAGCTATTTTATTTCCGTATTTTGTTTGTCCGTTCCCGGACGAAAATTAGTATACCGCTATCTTACGAATCTCTAGTGCCTATTGAAGCTCGAAACTCAAATGTTTCCATTCAAAACACCACTATCTTCCTTCGGCATCCAATACTAAGTAAAATTTATTTCTATTCTGAAAACGATATGTAGTCTATACAATTATAATGATAACGGTTATTCATTTGTTACTACTGACGTGAAGCTTTTCTTTTTGGGTCACCTTAAATCCATGTGTATTCCATCTGATTGTCTAGCGACTATTATGATTCTTGGATTTTACTTCATGCATGAATCTTTATTATGCTATATTTACTGATTTGCATACCTTTAAGATTGACACACTTCAAGTAAACACTCGAGAAGGTTCTAGACGAAGTATTTGCTCGGGTGTCGATGTCAGAAGCAAGTTATAATAGATGGGTACGGAGAAATAAAATACGTTTGCCGGGATCAGGATAGCGACGTTACAAACGTATGACGTCACAGAATGTACGGTCTACGTTAATTTGCCTGTTCTGACGTCGTTTGTAAAGATGACGTAACCTAAATTAACCTGTTCTGACGTCATTTGTAAAAATGACGTAACCTAAATTTACCTGTTCTGATTTCGTTTGTAAAGATGACTTTACATTAAATTAACCTGTTCTGACGTCGTTTGTAAAGATGACGTTATCTAAATTAACCTGTTCTGACGTCGTTTGTAAAGATGACGTTATCTAAATTTACCCGTTCTGACGTTGTTTGTAAAGATGACGTTATCTAAATTTACCTGTTCTGTCGTTGTTTGTAAAGATGACGTTATCTAAATTTACCTGTTCTGACGTTGGTTGTAAAAATGACGTAACCTAAATTTACCTGTTCTGACGTTGTTTGTAAAGATGACGTTATCTAAATTTACCTCTTCTGATTTCGTTTGTAAAGATGACTTTACATTAAATTTACCTGTTCTGACGTCGTTTGTTTAAATGATGTCTCATTAGCACTGAACTGCTCAGACGTCAAATGATAAAATTTTATCTGATCTGACGTCATATTACCATTATAACTTGAAGGCATAGAGGGTCAGTAAGATTTATAGGGGGCGATGATGTACCGTTATAGGGGGTCAGTAACTGACTATATAACGACTTTCTCGCATTGAGGACCATTGATTTGTTTCATTAGGTCTGTGTTTCCTATTTATTTTGTCAAGAATCTGAAATCAGACTTAAATCATGCTGGCGAAGGATACAAACAATCGCCACTTTTAAGATAATTCAGAACTGGACTAGGCCTACATATCCATTTGATATACTGTATAAGTAACCTGCAGAATAATACCAAATAATTCATAAGTAAGCAATAAATTCGACATCCCTAGTGCATATATAGTAGTCTTCCTCAATATGACATCAGATCAGCTGTATAAATTGAAAGCAACACGAATAAAAGTGATATAAACATCCATCCAACATTTAAAACGCAATCTCCGTTATCATCTCTGCATTCTCGCTGAGATTAACACTTAAAGGTTATGCCGATAAATTGATTGTAAAGTGAGGACTGATTTAACGGTACGGTCCCCTCCATTTGTTTATAATCACAATCGAGAAAACGCTTGAATTGTTACGTTTGACTTTCACTGCGTCATCAACTTAAAAACTGGTGTAGGGGAAGAAACTCATATTACAAAAATGCATTTCATTTAATTTGAAGATTTAAAACGTTACCTGTACACAATAAGATAACAAGTAATATATGTTTTTCCGTTAATAAAAAAATGGTATATCTAGTTGAAGAGAATGTGTTTAAATTGTGAGGCGAGGGCGAGAGTCGCCATATTGCATCTTAAGAAAATTACTAACGTCCTATAAGTTGTGAGGGGGTCACCACGTGACGGCTCTCCGTGAATCATTTGGAGACCTTTCTATCCGAGGTGCGATAAAATATATTTACCTGCTCTTGCGTCAATTGATAACACGTCATGTAACATGACCTAATCTGCCGTAGATTGTTAAGATAACATCATATTAGATTTTACCTGAACTGACATCGAGTGTTTTGAATATGGCGTCGGCACATTAAACCTACCTGCTTGGACTTCGATTGTTAAAGTTATATGTGCCGTAACTCAACAAAAATTTTGACATGTTATTTTTTCTTCATTAATCTATTGAAAACCATAAGGTTTGATGAATTAAGCTGTGAAAGTCATTCAAATGACTTCAGATGCCTTATAAATATTAGCTACAACACATACATTATATACTCTAAAGTTGTTGTATTTTATGCGTTATGTATGTTTAGATAGAAACATACGAGCAGATATCACTTTACAATTACTAATAACACTGTAAAAATGTGAAACGAAATTGTAGACCACAATTTGGCTTCATGGTCAGCTCTAATATGTGCTTGTAAAATAAAAACCTATGGATTGAAGTAGTGTAATTCTCAAAATGATGGTTACTTTTGGTAATGGATAACATATTAAAAGCTCATCTTGATTCGTGAGTATGAAAAATACGGCACATATAACTTTAAGATCACGTTAGCGTATAGCTTTTTCCTTATCGTCGAGAAGCCTTCGGTTTTCACCTGAAAATCTCCAATACCCCCATGATAACCGAGTTTGCGTCCACTGAAAAAATGGTAGGTCAAAGGCTAATGTGAAAATAGGTTTCTTATAAAAAAAAACATCATTACTAAATAATTAAAATCTTTAGCTGGCTACTTCATTAATTGTGATAACAATTTGTAGAGAAAAGAAAGGGAATTACTTCCAACGATTCCCATAATAAAAGATGCTCCACCGCTGACAAATGGTATTTTTTCACTATTAAAAACAGGAGCAGACGATTTAGTATTTTTCAGTTACAAAAGTTACTTAATTTACACCATTACCGCCATTGAAAAGTTTGAGCTAATTTTACTTACTGAAAATATGAAAAATAATTAATTGCATCCCGAAAAAATTCCGTAGCACTATGTCCTATATTGAATGAAGTACTGATTGCTCATGCACCAAAGGCAAAATAAATTATTTTATATTCAATTGATGAATATCATTAGATGTGTTTGCATGATTTTACATACAAGGTACGCCGTTCCATGGATTCCAGATATAGTCAATAACATTCGTCTGCGAACACGTGTTGTTGTCGTACATGATGGTATAAACTGTACTCTGTAATGTAACCGAAGAAAGACGGCAAATTAGATTGTTCGGGAGGCCGATTACTTTGGAAAATATGGTTCAGTTTCTTTTACCATCTTCCTCTGCCTATATTTGTGCTTGATCTCCAGGAGTTGTTACGTTATATCCACATTAGGACTACTACATACAAAAATACATATCAGAAGGGTTTGGTATTGAAACTAATTCAGTGTACCTTATCCGTACTACGCATTCCATTTGGTGTGGTTCACAAGACAAAATTACCGTGTTTCATATTTAGAACAAGATTTAAAAAGTTTTGCTATGACATAGTCCAAATATCATAGCAACCACTGGAGCCTTAAGAATGTGCTTGAGCACGATTGGTAAATTATACTTCATAAAAAAATATCAAAAATGTTAGTCACATGATATTGAAGATTTCATATGGATCATATGATCGCTTGATTTATATAAAAAGAAAAATCAACTGGAATGCAATCCGTTTTTGTAACTGAAAATCAGTTAGTTTTCATACACACGAAAAGAAAAATCATTTACCTCCTTGAAATGCCAGATGAATGTTCTTGTCACCGTGAGGTTTCCTAGCGACCCCTTGACTTTGAGGTCAAATCTCATCTGCTTGCTGGGGTAGTCATAGTAATACGTCCCAGTACCGTTCAACACTTCCGGTATTACGAATGCCACTTGGGCAGAATTAAAGAAAACTTTACTCTGCCATGATGGTGGAAATGTACAATGGACGTCAGGGTCATTTTCTGGAATTGCTGATGCCAGCGAAGAGAGCAACAGAAATGCCAGCGATGTGAAGACAACCATGTTGATTTGGTAAATGTAGCGTTTAACTAATAACTAAAACCTACGAAATATTACCTAACGTCCACATGATAGGAAATATGATATTCACTGGTATGAACGTTACGTGTACTAGTATAAAATATATCTATCACAGGGGTCTGTGGCATGTTTTAACAGATAGCAGAGGGAGCTGCGAATCATGATTGTCTTCGCTATAGCAAACACCGGAATAGTGGTCATTGCTTCCTAAACTAATATCGCAAAAATCTTTACTGTGTTTGCCCCTCTTATAAAGCATAACTTTTACAGAGAACAGTGGTACGTTTTTTTCTTTATAACTAATTTCACAAAAAAATACGTGGTGAAATATTTTCCTCTTATAAAACAGAACTGTCACTGGGGAAAATGATATTAATACAAGGGACTGTGTTGTATAATTGACAATATCTCCAATATAACTATCACAGGATATTGCGGTAGGTCTTTTTTACGACAAATACCACAAGGGATTTTGCGTTTGTTGTCACTATATCGCAAAACTATCACAGGGTATCCCCAACTTTATTACTGGTATGGTTAATATGATGGAGATTTTCTCAGCAATAAAGTGTATAAAAGTGATACTCCAAGTGTTATCTCCCCTTCGCATTAAGTCTCTTCATTTCATCTGAACATTCCTTAAGGTGTTGCCCACTAGTAAAGGTGGTATGTTGTGCTCCTGTTAGCGCTCAACAAAAGGAAGTGGGACGACTTTTTAGCCCTTTATCGGCACAATGTGACTGGATGGTGTGTGCTGCTCGATGCTTAACATTAAAAAGACAAACCTTTGTACTGTTGTAAAATGACCACACGAATATACCAAAGTCTCTGCAGACAAGATATGCCTTTGGCAAGTTAAGAATGGACAACTTGAAACGAGTGTAATATAAAGGGAAACGAATGACCGACTTTATTTATTATATGACTAATATTTGCCTTTGTTTCTTTCCGTTTGGAGTTTTCTGCGAGATGGTCAGTCAATTGATCAGTTGAGATTCTGACCGTATCACTAAATATCAAAAGTTGTTCAAGTACCAATGCGCCGTAATAACCTTTATATGCAAATGATTTATAAATGAAACAACGAATTCAATGCAAGAACAATTATTTAAATCTATCACTTTTGTAGAGCATAAGCGACTACAAAAGCGACATTGTTTTCGTGACGTCACATATTGATTTTTGAGGCGAAAACACGATTCCAACAGTCATTCACTGTTGTTGTCATGCAGACGGACATTGTAATAGTATACAGGGAAGTTTGTTTAAAGTTATGAAGTTAATGTATCTTGTTTATGATAGAATGACAGTGAGAATCCGATAGAGAGGGAATAGAGAGGGATAAAGAGAGAGAGAGAGAGAGAGAGAGAGAGAGAGAGAGAGAGAGAGAGAGAGAGAGAGAGAGAGAGAGAGAGAGAGAGAGAGATACACACATGTGGATAAGTGAATAAATGGGAATACAATGTATTATATATTATATACTGTATATACTTCAATTCTTTATTGTCATTTCTATGTCGCCCAACTCCCTTCATGTTTTGAATGTTAATTATGAGCAAAAATGACCTACCTAATCCCAAGGTGGTAGCATCAAGGGAGACGTTATGAAGAAGAAAGCAATAAAGATAACAAATGCAGTTGCGGAGCAGTTGAAGGTGCAGGACGAAGAAATCTCAACAATTTAGTCAACAATCCAATAAAATGCTTAGGGAAGTGGTATGTTGAATTACTGTCAGAAAACAACTCGATAAAGATGGCTCTACCACAGGCAAGATAATGGATGAAAAAGGTGGATGGAAAATACTACATGGAAAGTACAAAGCTTGGATGTACCAACATGGGGTTTAACCAAGGCTGATGTAGCTGTGGCTGATCTACGAGGTCCAATTAAGTTAGTTGAAAGTTGAGCGGTTGGAGAGAGCAGTTAGCAGTTATCTGCCGCGATGGCTTGGAGCACAACCAGGATTTACTTCCATATGATTGTATGGGAAATCCATCCAACTTAATTTACCTCTTTCATCTGTGGTAGAGGAGTTCAAGGCAACAAAGTGTCACCTAGTCATGATATTGCGGTACTCCTTAGATGCAAGAATCAGTGGAGCAGGTGTCCAGACAAGGACAAGAAGAAAGTGGTCGTGCAGCGGAAGGAAAGGACTAGAGTTTCGGCACTTTCAACAGTGGAAGAAGGCATCAGGGGCGTGGATGAAGTGGGAATTGCCAAGCAGGAAACTTTCTTAGTCAGAAATGTGGAAGAAGGACCAATACAGGATATCATTCCTATTAAGAGCGGTATACGACACACTACCGTCCCCATCAAATCTTCACCAGTGGAGACTTACTGATGACCCATCATGTTAGCTCTATGGTAGCCAGGGATCAATGGCCCATATCTTGTCCAGGTGTCGGACAGCGTAACAGATGTGGAGGAAAAAATATGAAGAGGCGCATGAAAGAAAGAACTTCAAGTATGCAGATCTAATAGCAGTCTTCAAAGAGAAAGTATGGAAGGCATGACTGTTCGCAGTCGGAGTTTGGATGCAAGGGGTTTCTGTCTCAATCATCGAACAGACTCCTGCGACAGGTGTACGGGGGAAGGCAATGTCAACAGCCTTGTGAAGCTGCTGAAAAGCATCTGGCTAATTATGGCACCGTCGTGGCGACTAGGAATGGAAGTCAGGATCAATCGGGTAATGATTGGCCACCACTACTGACCCACCAACTGGAGGATGTTTTGGTTTAGGTTTGAAATATCTTAGGATAGTTTGAGACCACCTGATGACGATGGAGTGTAACAAGCGAGCACCGATGGGCAGAAAACCAGGCATTTGAAATACAAGGATGTCCAGATAACCAGATGTTCAGATAACCTAGGCTATTTTTGTATACGTTATATTGATATTAGCAAATTTCATGTCGTCTCGGGTCGAGATACTGGAGACCCTAAATGTCGGGTTAGCTTTACTATAGATAGTATACGTAGGGTTTATTTATCAGCTGATAGATAATCACAACATCGACCTCATCAATATGGATGTCTTTAAATCGTTTACATTTCTGTTGCTCTCTTCGCTGGCGTCAGCAATTCCTGAAAATGATCTTGGCGTCCATTGTACATTTCCACCATCATGGCAGAGTAAAGTTTTCTTCGATTCTGGAGAACTAATAATGTCAATACCGGAAGTGATGAACGGTACTGGGACGTATTACTATGACTACCCCAGCAAGCAAATGAGATTTGACCTCAAAGCCACGGCGTCGCTAGGAAACGTTGAGATTTCAAATACATACATCTGGCATTTCAATGAGGTAAATAATTTTATTTTCATGTGTTTAAAAAACCAATTTTTAGTTACTCTGAATGTAGAAATTCTGTCTTTTTCATAAGATAGTTTAAGTTGATAATATATTTCTTGGTTGCAATATTTCTCCCATTCCTCAAGGACTTCAATATAATCGGGTTAATAATATCTTCAACAAATATAATTTTCAATCATGCTCAAGCAAGCGCTTTATTAGTACCGCAATGGTTACCATCACTACCGTCTCATACCTACGAAAATACTACTGGTTTATCCGATGGAGCATTCAACACAACTTCGTGGCGTCCCAATTGTTCTGTACGAATAGTGGTTTGCAATTGCGGTTTTTTTCGAACTTATTTCTAAAAATGGCTAGATATCATAATTGTAAAGCTGTAATAAATGTCGAGGCATCAGAGAAAAATGCTCTTCCATATTTTGATATGATGGATATGAATAGTCTACCCTCGGGAAACAAAATCTTATAAAACTACATATCTGACCCTCGGGTAGAATGTGTCCCTCCTCTATATCCACATATGAAAAAGTCTTATAATATTCACTCCTGAACTATATAATAGCAAAACTGAGTGTTCCATGTGCGACAATTTAAGTAAAAGAAGACAAAGGATAAGTTGGTTTCGTCCTTTGAAATACTTCAAAGGAAATCCGTAGAATAAAGTACATTGTATTGGTTTGAGCATCGCTCTTCCGATATCTTCATTTTCAAATTATCAGTTTCCTGATATGCTTTCAATGTTTGTATAAAATCTTGCAAGACTCTGTCAAGTGGATAGGGATATATCAGCCTGAGTGAAAGCTTTCCTCGGAGACGGATCACGACAGTCTTACCCTCAGCATGCCTCGGGTTAGATAATCGTGAATCTCCTCCCGGGTAGAAATTTCTCTGTCGTTCCTTCAAGGTAGGGAAAGATCCAATTAATCCTTTAGCTTGCAATTATAGATACCTTTGTGAAGTATGGAACTCTTTGGAGATAAAGAATGCTCAAACATAAATAAAAATTGCAGATTAAACTGTAAAAGAAACAGAACCATGTGTTCCAGAGAAGTCGGCGTCATGAATCATCAAACTTACTTGTCAACTTTCATCGGTTACATTACAGAGTACAGTTTATACCATTGATAACGACAACAACACGTGTGACAAGGAGAAAGTCAGTGACTATATCTGGAATCCATGGAATGGCGTGCCTTGTATGTAAAAGATGGCAAAAACATATCATTATTGATGTTATTTATTTATTTTATCTTTTTATTTATCTATATATATATATATTTTGAGGGTGTGTGCTCAAAATAAATATAATCGTCTTTCAAATCTTGCATTGATCCTTGAAAGTAATCCAAAGATGTAATGGAATTTAACATTCTCAACTCTACAAAATAATATCACAATTGATATAGGAACTTTTGATCAACTATTTTTTTCAGTGGACGCCCACTCAGATTGGCATGGTGGTGTTGGAGGATTTCAGGAGATAACCGAACTCTTTACGCTGATAAGGAAAGAGCTATACGCTAACGTTATCTTAACAATCGACGTCCAAGCAGGTAGGTCTAATGTTACGTCATATTCAAAACACTCGACGTCAATGTCCGGTAAAATCTAATGTGACGTCATCTTTCCAATCGACATCAGAACAGGTAAAGCTAACATAACGTCATCCTATAACCCAATGGAACTGAAGTGTAGTATAATAAGAATTAGTTTATTTATTGATGATGCATTTTATCTGGAAAAAATCTTGCGGACGACAGACGGACAGACAACAGACAGACACTGTGGTTCCAGTATACACAATACAATATCGTTTTGGATATGATATGGAAATTTTGATGTGACAATGAATACACTTAAAAAGTATAAATACTTATTTTTTGCATTTCATTCAGAACGTTTGGTGTATTTTAATGTAAGTGT
Organism: Argopecten irradians; assembly: GCF_041381155.1. Taxonomy (NCBI): domain Eukaryota; kingdom Metazoa; phylum Mollusca; class Bivalvia; order Pectinida; family Pectinidae; genus Argopecten; species Argopecten irradians. The sequence continues at coordinate 41,606,925 of NC_091143.1, forward strand.
ATTAGAACACCTATTATATAAATTATTTTGTATTCGGGTTTTATACGATGCTCGTGTATATTACAACGTGACATGAAGAAATCCACTCTCGATATTCTAGAGGTCACTATCACTATCGTTACTACCCTGGAATATCTCATAGTAAAACTGAAGGCAGTTCAGGCGAAAAAACCTGACCAATCATAGGCCTGCAGAGACTTCAGGATTACAGGAAGAATGATGCCCAACTTCAAACATGTTTGGTCACAAACGGAAATTTAAGTTTTTCTGTGAAATATTAAGAGGTAGATAAAATGATAATGATAGTAATCCCTGGAGTCTCGATGATGACGACAGAAATCATCTGCCTTACAGCCTTGACATTCCAATATTTGCTATTTCCAGGAGAAGTTTGTCCTCCTATCCGTTACATCATCCAAAACGAGGACAACAACCCAGCCATTGGAGACAGTGTCAACTATGAATTTCTGGATCCTCAAAATATCACCGACCACAGTGTGTTTAACATACCGCCGTTTTGTTCCAAAGCTACATCGTCAAAGGTACGCAGTAGCATATGTAGCATATCAACTGTTTTCTGTTGCATGCTTCACATGGTGACTCAGCATATCCTAAAGAATTGATTAACAGTATGAACGGAAATCCACGAGTCACCGCTCTATCGTTTGTCGCAAACGAGGTGACTCATGGGTTTCCAGATGTTACAATAATAGAATCTCACATGCCTCGTAAATGACAAAAGTTTATTTGAATCTCAGAGAAAGATTTTCAAATGGTAAATACTAGGTTTGCATACTGGTGAATATTGTCGAATGTCGAGGTTTCATTGTCAAACAGAATCCAAGTCCGTAATATTTTTTTTCTGAGATTTGTTTGTTTGTTTAATTGATTAATGTCCTATGAACAATAAGGGTAATACAAGGACGATTTCCTATGTATGAGGTGTGAAGCATGTATGTAGCGTGTGGTGCGTATTTTTAGAGATTGCGGTGTATTCGTGTTAGGTCTACTTGTATAGTGGAAAATTTGTCATTTTAAAGTGATATATCACTGAAACATGCCGCCGAAGACACCAAGCAACACACCCCACCTGGTCACAATATACTAACAACGAGCGAACCAGTCGTCCCACTTCTGGTATGCTGAGCAAAAACTATCAATTTTAGAGACTAAAATAAACTAATCAAAGACGAAGTTACAAAGGGTCATCATTTTTTACGTTATGTGATGATACAAACTTGTTCTTAACCAATGCAAATGCATGTTACAAACAATATCAATGTCACATTGGAATTTTATTTTTGTCGTCGTGACGTCATACAACTGTTAAGACTATGCAAGGATTCTGAACAGCTTGCATGTCTTTTCCATAGACTACTTAAGGGAAGTGCATTTCGGCTGAGTTCAAATTGAAGATAAAGAGGGGAAACTATTATACATATTGGTATAATGCGTTGTGGAGCTACTCACAATATCTTCTCGTCATTATATTATATTGCGTAACCACGTCACTTAAGAAATGAACGAGCTTATTTAGTGTAGAGATGTTTTTTTTAAATCAAAATAAACGCATTTGTTAAATGTATACTGACAAAATTATAAAAACGACCAAAATCATACACCAAAGTTAAAATATCTATGTCCAAAGAAAATATAGAGGTTCGAAACGAGTATCATTAATTTAATATGAAGGGAAACGAATGTCATTTATCACATGACTAATATTTGCCTGTTTCTTTCCGTTTGGAGTTACGATCAATCTCGTTATCAACTTTTTACATGTGATATATAAGATAAGGCGGCGAATTTAATGCAAGGAAAAATGTAGAAATCTATCATTTTTGTAGAGCATAAGCGAATACACCAGCGTTATTTTATATTGTGACGTTTTCGTAACGTCACAAATTGACGTTTGGCGTGAACACACAGTCATGCACGGTTGTCGTCACCGCTAGATTTTAAATAGTTTTACTGTTTGATTTAGGAGATTTGAAAGATGTTTTCATCGATAATTATTTTCAAACCGACACGAGAAGGTGAAAATTATTTTTATGCACGGATATAAATCTACACATTAGTGTGATGTCTGTCGTTTAATTCATTGTTTCGTAGTAAAAACTTTGAAGTAAAAAATAAGGTCGTTTCCAACGCATACAAATACGTACCATTCATCGGAATCAACCCATCACAATGCAGAAAGGTCATGTTACACATGTGTAATAAATAACATTAATGAAATGGCTTTAGTGAATGGGAAAATACGGTATCATATGATAATGTATTTATGACGCCATTGTTATCAAATACATGTACATGTAGTCTTAAACAGTGATACGTCATACAGTTATGTACAGTCTTTTCATTTGTAGTTTGACCAAAGGAAGAAAAGGAAATTCCCTTCTAAATTCCTCAGACTGTTTATGGGATAGACGGAAATAGAAACATGACAGAATAGGACAGAAGAATGGAAACAAAAGGAAATAGAAGCACACAAGAGAAAACCACAAAGAAGCGACACAACATTTAAACTTCTTAAAGTTGCTAATTATGTCAATAAACGTTCAGTTTTTAAAGTATGCGCCTAATGTCAAATATTCTATTTGGTTATATACGAACATAGTGTTGGTTACATTCCGCTATGCGATAGCAGACGTGCCCTTTCAAATTAACTTTTTTTTAAATTATAATGTAAGATCTTATATAGATTAGTCGGTTAGTTGGATGTCATATTCACAACCAGGGATGACCCCTTAATGCAGTGTATGTCTGAAGAGACTTGGATATTGGTGTTGTCATTTTTTACAGCTTGGGTCATGTGAGGACGGCTCCGATATGCACTGTGTCTGGAGAGACATTGGAAATATTTGCCTTTTCATGGTGCTATTACACTAAAGCATGCCGCCAAAGACTTCGAGCAGTACACACCATCCGGTCACATGGTACTGACAATGGACTAACAGGTCGTCCCACTTCCTTATGCTGAGCACTTAACAGGAACGCAACATACCACTTTTATACCCTATACCGTAACTTCACCAAAATATTTCGTTGTTCCCTTTGTCACCTCTGTTTTATAGTTTTATTTACGTTACATTAACCAGTAATAAAAGTTATGAAAACCCTGTGATAGTTATGCGATATAGTGACAACAAAGGCAAAATACCTTGTGGTATTTGTCGTAAAGAAAGACCTGCCGTAATATCCTGTGATAGTTATAATGGAGAGATTGTCAATTATACTACACAGTCTCCTGTGATTATTTGATAAAGTATAAAATATTATTTTTTCCAGTGATAGTTTTGTTTTATAAGAGGAAAATATGTCACCACACGATTTTTTGTGAATTATGTTATAAAGAAAAAACTTACCACTCTTCTCTGTAATAGGTATGCTCTATAGGAGATGCAAAACACAGCACAGATCTGTACAATATTAGCTGTAAGGAAGCAATCACCACTATTCCATGTGTTTGCTATGCGCTATAGCGAAGACAATCATGATTCGCAGCCCCTCTGATATATGTTAAAATATGACACAGTTTCCTGTGTTAGGTATGTTTGAATACTAGTATATATTGTGTTCATATAAGTAAATTTCAGTTTTTCTATGAGGTTGAGATAGCTTTACTATAGAAAGTATGTACCGTATTTTTGTTTTGTTTTGACGCTTTATGTAATATGCTGAAGATGAAGCCAAATCGGCAGAGATCACCTTATCCTAGTAGCACTGTAGAAATGTGAAATCAAATTGTAGACCACTATTTGGCTTCGTGGTCTGATCGTATGTACTCATTTCACTGCACTGTAGACGTAAATATAATAATTTATGGCAGTGCTGCAAAAAATCATTTTCAGCTCTCGTTTGTACTTGTAACATCAAAACCTATGCATTGTACATGTAAGCATTTTACATGTATAATATGTAATTTTCAAAATATTGGTAATTTTTGTTGGTGAAATATTAAAAGCTCATCTTCATTTGTGGATATGAAAATTACGGCACATATAACTTTAATTTTAAAAGTACAAATAAGAGCAAAAAGATATTTTTGACACTACTGTCAAAAATCATTATATTTACATATACAGCCCAGGGAAATGAGTAAATACGATCAGATATTTCATATTTTTGGTGTATATTAAGTAATTAAGTAATTGTTAGGTGATTTTGCTTGAATGTTTCCATCTTTTCATACATTAGGCTTAAAAAACAAGAATTTTACAGTGCGTAAATTCGATGTTATAATTAATTCTTTAATTCTATAAATAATTTTTTTCTGTGTAGTTGCAAATTTTTGTTATTTAGGTGATCTCTAGACCCCTGGAATATCACATATTAAAACTGAATTCAGCTTAGAGGGAAAAATCTGAACCAATCACAGTCCTGCAAAATTTTCTTTGAAGGCTACAGAGAGCGTGACGCCAAACGTCAAAGCCACACAGTCAACCACAGTGTACCTCTGTTGACTCAAGGTTTACTATGAGATAGTACACTGGTGTAGAGATCGTAAGTGATCGGAACCCCTGGAGTATCGAGGATGAATTACAGGGGACTGTTTGGTGTTATTGACAATCTCTCCACTATGTAAGTTGTATCTCTGTTTTATGAAAAATAAATCAGGGGTTCGATTCCCGGCACGGACGTGAAAAGGTTAGGGGTCATTTGCCCGATCACGTGGGTTTCTCCGGGCCCTCCGGTTCCCCACATTAAGACGACGATTATTCTTCACCGTACGCGCAAGGTTTTGTTCCGTTTTGGCCTTTGAGTGTTTACATGTACACTATACATTGGTAATTGGTAATCAATATTTATCATTTTTGTAACGTTTTATACGGTTTTTTTAACAATAGTGAAATGAAATTGAAAATAAATAAACATAGCCTATTGGAATTTGAATTGTTAGTACTAAAAGATTTTTGGTGAATTTAAATAAAGTTTACACCAAATTGAGCTCGATTTTAATATAAACTTGTATTATATCAAACATATTTTTCTTTCTCTTTTTTTTCAAACATTTCATGTCAATATTGAATATCACTTATTGGTGAAATCTGACTATGGTGAAAAAGTGTAAACAATACTACACGACTAACCATCTACATCAAGTGTTTGAAAATAAATTCTGACATTTTGTGCACATATTGAGCCGTCGGTATTATTTCATTTTACGTTCATTACATAGTAAGGAAGGTTTACACTATCAGAAATTAATCGGATGAAAAGAAAATATTTGAGAAGTTTTTATTTCAGTTTGATGTATCATCCCACAAATAAACCAGTGCGTCGACTTGGTAACAGCTTCTGGACCCATTTATTTTCCTGTAACAAAGATAATAAAATGGAATTAATGAGGAAACTGTACAGGCAAAACATACTGAAATGGTAAATGGATGTGGTTAATCATAATCATATGATTGTAATCATGGTCACTATATTTCAATCGTTTCAATTGTTTAAAAAAGCAAAAACCATACCTTCCTAAAGATATGCATTGAACAGTCATTTAATTAAACTTCCCTCCACTCCATCCTACTCCACTCCACTCCACTCATATCCACTTCACTCCATCCTACTCCACTCCACTCATATCCACTTCACTCCATCCTACTCCAATCCACTCATATCCACTTCACTCCATCCTTCTCCACTCCACTCATATCCACTTCACTCCATCCTACTCCACTCCACTCATATCCACTTCACTCCATCCTTCTCCACTCCACTCATATCCACTTCACTCCATCCTTCTCCACTCCACTCATATCCACTTCACTCCATCCTACTCCACTCCACTCCACTCATATCCACTTCACTCCATCCTACTCCACTCCACTCATATCCACTTCACTCCATCCTACTCCACTCCACTCATATCCACTTCACTCCATCCTACTCCACTCCACTCATATCCACTTCACTCCATCCTACTCCACTCCACTCCACTCATATCCACTTCACTCCATCCTACTCCACTCCACTCCACTCATATCCACTTCACTCCCATCCTTCCCACTCCACTCATCCTTCTCCACTCCACTCATATCCACTTCACTCCATCCTACTCCACTCCACTCATATCCACTTCACTCCATCCTTCTCCACTCCACTCATATCCACTTCACTCCATCCTACTCCACTCCACTCCACTCATATCCACTTCACTCCATCCTACTCCACTCCACTCATATCCACTTCACTCCATCCTTCTCCACTCCACTCATATCCACTTCACTCCATCCTACTCCACTCCACTCATATCCACTTCACTCCATCCTTCTCCACTCCACTCATATCCACTTCACTCCATCCTACTCCACTTCACTCATATCCACTCCACTCCACTCATATCCACTCCACTCCATCCAACTCTAATCCACTCATATCCGATCCAATCCTCTCTACCCATACCACTCCACTCCAATCATATCAACTCCGTTCCAATCATACCAACCAACTCCACTCCACCCATAAAACTCTCCACGCATACCCACTCCAATCCACTTCATTCCATCCCATTCCACTCATATTCACTCCCCTTAATTCACGCCATCACGATTCAACTCAACTCCACTTCGATTCGCACAATTTCACTCACGCACCAGCTCAATCACTCACTCACTCATTCATCGTCTCTAATTTTCACTCACTCACTCCTCACTCACTCACTCACATTCTCACTTACTCACATACTCACTCACTCACTCACTCACTCACTCACTAACTCACTCATCCTCTCTAATTTTCACTCACTCACTCCTCACTCACTCACATTCTCACTTACTCACTCACTCACTCAATCAATCATCCTCTCTAATTTTCACTCACTCACTCCTCACTCACTCACATTCTCACTTACTCTCATACTCACTCACTCACTCACACTCACTCACTCACTCACTCACTCACTCACCCATCCTTTGTAATTTTCACTCATTCATTAATCAACAAACCAATCAACCACTCAAACAATCAACTACCGTTCCGTATAACCTTATTCCCGATAACCACGCCCACGATTACCTACCGGTGACGTATCCTTAGAACAGTGAGTTGGAGTATGGAATACCGTAGGATCACTCAGAGGCCTTACGTCTAAAAACTCATAATTCACCATTTCCCCCGCCATAGGGTCCAGGTGAGCATCTTGGAATGTAACACGGATAGGTGTGCAGATAGTATCTGTCAAAGATTTAAGAAATGTAGGTTTCGTGAAATGTTTAAAAAAATGTTTTACAAAGATAAAAAAGATGTACAGACCCTATTAGCTTTATCGTATGAAATTTAAAAGTGACAAATGACACGCAAATCTATATAAAGACCTTTTCTACTTACAGTATATCTGATTTCGAGGTTAAAAACAGACTGTTTCATTTGCAAATTCGTACCAGTTGTATCGATACGAAACAGCTGTATATGAAATGGAGCGCACCGTAACAGCGGAATTGTACCGGTACAAGTGGTTAGTTTTCAGAAGCGTACCACTTGGATCCAAGATGGAGGACTGGAAATTTGTCACTTGTCATCGAAATGTTTACCCGGTAGAAAACAAGACAGAGAGTACTTAAATCCGATGAAATAACATGGACTATTTGTTTCAATGTATGTCAAAACTATTTAGGTATTACTTTTTTATCCATTTTATTGTTCAGACAGCAAACACTTGGCTTTTATAATCGAAGCGTATCTTTCATATGGGTGCCGCCATCATTTTTAAAAATAATCCAAACGCGTTCCATTAGACAGTAGTGTACAGCTGGTACGTACGAATCCGCAAATGGAACGTACGGAGAATTTCAAAAGACCTAGAAATCACTTGCCTGCCTTGACGTCCATTGTGATCAAAGCATCAGTGTCTCCTCCATTTCTGATCAATGTATATCGTGACATGGTCAGCTTAAATCTGTCCAGCCATCCAAAAGTTACACCAACAGCATCGTCTGTAAAAGAGAAACATCATTTTTATTTCTTTTTTTCTTCTTTCTGTGGAAAATCACAGCCTAAATTCTTGCATCATCAGCTTTTTTCACCTTCCGTTTTATTCTGCCTTTATCATGTTTTGTTTAAATATGCACTTTTTTGCATCTGCTGTTGTTATATGTTAGTATGGTAACTTTTGAAAATAATGTTTCAGTAGTAATAGTAATACATTGTTTTAGTCACCCACTGGTCCCGAACTCCCTTTCTCACCAATCCAACCCTCCCTAGGTACCTAGTACTCCCGCCCATTGGTCTCAAAATCCCTTTCTCACCCATCAACCCCTTCCTAGTTACCTGGTTCTCCCGCCCACTGCTCCCGAACTCCCTTTCACACCCATCCAACCCTCCCTAGGTACCTGGTACTCCCAATCCACTGGTCCCAAACTTTTTTTCTCACCCATCCACCCCTCCCTAGGTACATGTACCTGGTACTCCCACCCACTGGTCCCAAATTCCCTTTCTCACCCATCCACCCCTTCCTAGGTACCTGATACTCCCGCCCACTGGTCCCGAACTCCCTTTCTCATCCATCCACCCCGCCCTAGGTACCTGGTACTCCCACCCACTGGTCCCAAACTCCCTTTCCCCTCCATCCACCCCTCAATAGGTACCTGGTACTCCCACCCACTGGTCCCGAACTCCCTTTCTCATCCATCCACCCCTCCCTAGGTACCTGGTACTCCCACCCACTGGTCCCGAACTCCCTTTCTCATCCATCCACCCCTCCCTAGGTACCTGATACTCCCGCCCACTGGTCCAAAAATCCCTTTCTCACCTATCCACCCCTCAATAGGTACCTGGTACTCCCACCCACTGGTCCCAAATTCCCTTTTTCCCTCCATCTACCCTCATAATAGGTACCTGGTACTCCCACCCACTGGTCCCGAAACTCCCTTTCTCACCACCATCCCCCATCCCTCCCTAGGTACCTGGTACTCCCGCCCACTGGTCCCGAACTCCCTTCCCCTCCATCCACCCCTCCCTAGGTACCTGGTACTCCCGCCCACTGGTCCCGAACTCCCTTTCTCATCCATCCACCCCCGCCCTAGGTACCTGGTACTCCCACCCACTGGTCCCGAATTCCCTTTCCCCTCCATCCACCCCTCCCTAGGAACCTGGTACTACTCCCGCCCACTGGTCCCGAACTCCCTTTCCCCTCCATCCACCCCTCCCTAGGTACCTGGTACTCCCACCTACTTGTCCCGAACTCCCTTTCCCCACCATCCACCCCTCCCTAGTTACCTGGTACTACCCCGCCCACTGGTCCCGAGCTCCCTTTCTCATCCATCCACCCCTCCCTAGGTACCTGGTACTCCCACCCACTGGTTTCGAACTCCCTTTTCCCTCCATCCACCCCTCCCTAGGTACCTGGTACTCCCGCCCACTGGTCCCGAACTCCCTTTCTCATCCATCCACCTCTCCCTAGGTACCTGGTACTCCCACCCACTGGTCCCGAACTCCCTTTCCTCTCCATCCACCCCTCCCTAGGTACCTGGTACTCCCGCCCACTGGTCCCGAACTCCCTTTCTCATCCATCCACCCCTCAATAGGTACCTGGTACTCCCACCCACTGGTCCCGAATTCCCTTTCCCCTCCATCCACCCCTCCCTAGGTACTGGTACTCCACTGGTACTCCCACTCGCCCAACTGGTACCCGACTCCCTTTCCCCTCCCTTCCATCCATCCACCCCTCCCTTAGGTACCTGGTACTCCCCTCCATCCACGTCCCCATCCTACCCCTCTAGAACTGATCCCGCCCACTGGTCCAAATCCCTTTCCATCCATCCACCCCTCCCTAGGTACCTGGTACTCCCCCCACTGGTCCCGAACTCCCTTTCTCATCCATCCACCCCTCCCTAGGACCTAGGTACTTCCTAGGGTACTCCCGCCCACTGGTCCCGAACTCCCTTCCCTTTCTCATCCATCCACCCCTCCCTAGGTACCTGGTACTCCCACCCACTGGTCCCGAACTCCCTTTCTCATCCATCCACCCCTCCCTAGGTACCTGTACTCCCGCCCACTGGTCCCTCCCTTTCTCACCTATCCACCCCTCAATAGGTACCTGGTACTCATCCCACCCACTGGTCCCCGAATTCCCTTTTCCCTCCATCCACCCCTCAATAGGTACCTGGTACTCCCACCCACTGGTCCCGAACTCCCTTTCTCATCCATCCACCCCTCCCTAGGTACCTGGTACTCCCGCCCACTGGTCCCGAACTCCCTTTCCTCCATCCACCCCTCCCTAGGTACCTGGTACTCCCACTGGTCCCCACGAACTCCCTTTCCCCATCCATCCACCCCTCCCTAGGTACCTGGTACTCCCCGCCCACTGGTCCCGAACTCCCTTTCTCATCCATCCACCCCCCTCCCTAGGTACCTGGTACTCCCCGCCCACTGGTCCCGAACTCCCTTTCCCCTCCATCCACCCCTCCCTAGGTACCTGGTACTCCCGCCCACTGGTCCCGAACTCCCTTTCCCCTCCATCCACCCCCTCCCTAGGTACCTGGTACTCCCGCCCACTGGTCCCGAACTCCCTTTCCCCATCCATCCACCCCTCCCTAGGTACCTGGTACTCCCACCCACTGGTCCCGAACTCCCTTTCTCATCCATCCACCCCTCCCTAGGTACCTGGTACTCCCACCCACTGGTCCCGAACTCCCTTTCTCATCCATCCACCCCTCCCTAGGTACCTGGTACTCCCGCCCACTGGTCCCGAACTCCCTTTTCTCATCCATCCACCCACTCCCTAGGTACCTGGTACTCCCACCCACCCACTGGTCCCGAACTCCCTTTCCTCTCCATCCACCCCTCCCTGACCTAGGTACCTGGTACTCCCCCCACTGGTCCCCGAACTCCCTTCTCCCCATCCATCCCCCTCCCTAGGTACTGTACTCCCCCACTGTCCCGAATCCTTCCTCCATCCCCCCTAGGTACCTGGTACTCCCACCCACTGGTCCCGAATTCCCTTTCCCCTCCATCCACCCCTCCCTAGGTACCTGGTACTCCCGCCCACTGGTCCCGAACTCCCTTTCCCCTCCATCCACCCCTCCCTAGGTACCTGGTACTCCCGCCCACTGGTCCCGAACTCCCTTTCTCATCCATCCACCCCTCAATAGGTACCTGGTACTCCCACCCACTGGTCCCGAACTCCCTTTCTCATCCATCTACCCCTCCCTAGGTACCTGGTACTCCCGCCCACTGGTCCCGAACTCCCTTTCCCCTCCATCCACCCCTCCCTAGGTACCTGGTACTCCCGCCCACTGGTCCCGAACTCCCTTTCTCATCCATCCACCCTCTCCCTAGGTACCTGGTACTACTCCCACACCCACTGGTCCCGAACTCCCTTTTCCCTCCATCCACCCCTCCCTAGGTACCTGGTACTCCCGCCCACTGGTCCCGAACTCCCTTTCTCATCCATCCACCCCGCCCTAGGTACCTGGTACTCCCACCCACTGGTCCCGAACTCCCTTTCCCCTCCATCCACCCCTCCCTAGGTACCTGGTACTCCCGCCCACTGGTCCCGAACTCCCTTTCCCCTCCATCCACCCCTCCCTAGGTACCTGGTACTCCCGCCCACTGGTCCCGAACTCCCTTTCTCATCCATCCACCCCTCCCTAGGTACCTGGTACTCCCACCCACTGGTCCCAAACTCCCTGTCTCATCCATCCACCCCTCCCTAGGTACCTGGTACTCCCACCCACTGGTCCCGAACTCCCTTTCCTTTCCCCTCCATCCACCCCTCCCTAGGTACCTGGTACTCCCGCCCACTGGTCCCGAACTCCCTTTCTCATCCATCCACCCCTCCCTAGGTACCTGGTACTCCCACCCACTGGTCCCGAACTCCCTTCTCCATCCATCCACCCCTCCCTAGGTACCTGGTACTCCCACCCACTGGTCCCGAACTCCCTTTCCCCTCCATCCACCCCTCCCTAGGTACCTGGTACTACTCCCGCCCACTGGTCCCGAACTCCCTTTCTCATCCATCCACCCCTCCCTAGGTACCTGGTACTCCCGCCCACTGGTCCCAAACTTCAATGGCGTCCAACTCTCGACTACAAGTTTTGTTATAGTTGTCAATAGTAAAGACCTCCTTCTGCAATGGAAAGAAGCAAACACTTTCGAAAAATTTTCAAAATATTTATTAAAAATGAAAGAGGCAGAACAACTTTACCCCAAGATATTACCTATAAAATAAATGGCATTGTTTATACTTACATGTATATATGTGCGGTTACTCTGAATATAAAGTATCAGTAATTTGTTTACACCACATGTGACGTAAGTCATGAGAATCGATTTTGAATCATGAGCTGGTTGGAAACGCGTGAAAATCCAACCAAACCCGCACCTATAGCGGGCGAGTTGGTCACCGCTTTACCACTTGACCATCCTATTAATCAATGTAAATTCGCGAAATTCAAATTTTCGCGTTATCTCGTGAGAGCTAGAACGAGAATTCAAATATTTCCCGAATAATTGACGCCAATTCCGATGTTTCGCGAATAATTGTACAAGACGGACAAATGACAGTAGAAACACTTGATCGCGAATTTATGTTTACCCGAATATGTAGGAAAAAAGACGCGATTTTTTTTTCCCGAAAATGAAATGGTGTAAGTATACTTAACTCCAGGAATTTCCAGATATATGTAAAGGAGAAGTGATAGTTTCCAAGTGCAAGGCCATCTATGTCAAGTCTCATCTGTTGGTTTGGGTGATCAAAGAAATAAGTTCCAGAAGCGTTCATTTGTTCAGTTATCCAGATCATTGCTGCGACATCCATAAACACTTTGCTCTGCCATTGTGTTGGGAACATACAATGGTAATCTTTTCTCGAGATCACAGAGGTAAGTACACCAAAGATACAAAGAAATGTCGTCAGTTTACGGTAATACATCGAGTAGAGTTAGTGTTTTAACTGGAGTATTTTTTGTTTACAATCTATAATATCTTCTATACCACTATCGAAATTTTATTTCTAACGATTGTCGGGTTATATGTTATATGTCAGATATTGCTAGATGATAACATGTTAAATTGTGTCAATGTCATCTCACTAACCAATATCAGTCACATCACCATTATTATCTGTACATACCTTACCTTATAGCGATAATTTCATTTGAATGTTATTTTTGAAGTGTTTATAATATTTCAGATATTACTTTATTTTAGAATGATGTTATTCAGCCGTAACGTGTCAAATTATATCAATGTCATCTTGCAACTTAATACCAGTCATAGCACTATGGATTATCCGTAAATTTGCATATCTCATCTTATTTTAGTGACATTTTTAACAGTGTTAAAACTACTTTGGCCTATCTATGGTATTTCGGTGATAATTTTATATCAGAATTAATCAAAATATTTTAGTTGTTTGTTTTTTCTCAGTAATTAACATCATAAAAGGTAGCCCTTTTTTGAGGCAGGTAACTTAAAAGATGCTACTTTAGCTTCAATCTGATTTTAACTTTTAACTTTCTCCTTCTGTAGTATTGTTAAGGGTTAAACTCATTTTATATACAACATGTTACAGTTATATATATATTGAATTACGCTTTTCGCGTTTTATGTGTAAAGAGATTAATGTTTCGCCAAATAGATTTCAATGTACAATAAAATATACTACTATTATCAAAGTTTATTTTGTTATTGTAGGCTTAAACTTTAACTAATGTCTAATACTGTGGATTTAAAATAGGTGCAATAAAATATAAGCTATCCAAATTGATTTTCCCCCCAAACTAAAGTATTTTTTCCCGAAAGAAATAGCATAAAAATAATATACAGTACAATGAAGGATATCCCATCATAGAAATGTTTAACGTAAGTAAACTTTAACCCCTCATGTAGACATTTTGACCCAATGACACATTGTACAGGTTATATTTGTTTAGACAAAATGTACCGGAATGATAAGCTATTACAAGGTGAATCAATGTACAGCTGTTTGTAAATTAATTCATGTCTCAGTTTTCCGCAGAGAGAACGCATTCAATAAAACAAACAAAAGAAGACGTTTCCTACACGTTACTTTTGCTTTCAATAATTATCATATTTTTTCGATAATATGGTATTATTTTATTTATTAAAGTTGGCTTCATGTTATCTCATCATATCTGAAATCTATTTTTAAAATTATGGAACGAATCCACTTTTTGAGAGATATCATGCTGAACCATAACCCTGATGTAAAATTGTGCTTTTAGAAAAATTTTATATGGGTCGATTAGACCAAATCATAATTTTTCAAAAGGCTGATTTAACATCAGAAACCTTCGGATTAACTGAAGCATTATGACTCGACGGAATTATGCATTGATAAACTATCTTGAAGTCAAAGTTTTGGACCCCGTGTGCATACCAGAACAGAATTACACAATCACTTCAGATAAAAGTTACATATATAATTATAGCCTTTATACCCAGACACAAAGGTCAAGGTCATGTCACACAGGGTATATCTGCATGACCAAAGTCGATATTTAGATAGCTTGTATTATACAGACAGGACTTCTAAAAGCTATTTATATATAATTCTGACCCGCAAGAGCTACTTTCCTTCATTCCATCCCATTAATATGAAGTAACGCTGATAAATCGAATTGCTTATATTCAGTGATAAAGTGATTTGTGATGGGATATAATATTGCACTGACAAGAACGGTAATGGATATTTAAATTGATAAATATATATAATTTTACACAGCTGTTCTCCAAAGAGAGACATTACATAAATAGATCAATAAGAATGCCCCCCCCCCCCCCCCCCCCCCCCCCCGCCTTTTGCACATTTCCGGCCATTTGACTAAATGTACATGAGGATTGCCAAGAGGCCTAACGCTGAAAAGAAGAGACGTTCTTTACAAATTGATAAATAGTAAGAGTTACCGCCCTTTAAACATATTTCGTATCAGCTTAATTCACACATAGATGATATTCTGCCTCAGCGAAAACGTTCTTAGGAATAAAAACGCGAAATTATTCTCCGCAAAAATCAGTTGGTTTACAGTACATCTTGGATCCGTAGGTAAACCCCACAGAGCCCATATCAGAGAGCTGCCGAAGTTGTTCATATCTCAAATCCCGTTGCTAGAACGTGAAATGATATAAACATATATATGTTTAATTGCATGTTATCTAATGCATTACATTTATCACCGTTTGTATGCAGTTTGTAAATCAAGAAGAAAAACCTCCATAATTGTTTCCCTTGTTGACTTTCTTCGATAATTTTGAAATATAACAGAATTACAATGGATTGACAGAAATATTGAATAAGAGTATATCATTCACCATGAATGTTCTCGACATATTACCACAAGCTTCCAACTCTGGATCGCGAGTTCGAATCCCATGTTGGGAGTTGACAGCTACTGACCGCTGGTCGGTGGTTTATCTCCGGGTGTTCCGGTGTAACGTTGAAAATGGACCTCCGTTGAAAATTGATCTCGGGTCAGTTTTCAACGTTGAAAACGGACCCCGAATGCCGTTGAAAATTGAACATGCCGTTGAATATTGACAGTGTCTAGGGTCAAATCTCAACGGCAGGTCTGTTGACCGTTGAAAAATGACCTTGGCAAACTATCAACGGATGGTCTGTTTATATAACTGTTGCACAAACATAATTCTTGAACTCTGTTATCGCCATTCCTAATATAAGCGATCCTTCTGTGCTGGTATTTAAATTACGTAATTACCTCGATCTGAATTGAAATTTGGTATTGTTATCATCGTAACAAATACCTCATTTATTATGGAGAATACGGCACTACAAAACTTTCATTTTTCTATAGTCTTTTTGTTCGTCGGTGTAGATAATGTTAATTTAATTGTTCTCAAACTGAGGAATTGCTATATAACACTGAGGTAACGTAGTAAATAAAAGGAATTGTTGTAATCAACTGCATGCAAAGTTTGTACTATGTGGTGTTCACTTCCGAGTACCAGTGGATAGTGTTACAAAACCATAATTATGGGATTTTTATGATTATATTTTCGACGATTTTACGTTTGTCAGATATTCAGTAATTATCAATATATATTTATTCCCTGCAATACAAGAATGCATGTATTATATATCTGCGTATGGATCAGTTATGTTGTGTTCTGCGTATGGTTGTGTTGTAAGGTGTTGTTGTGTTGTTTTTGTGTTTTTGTGTTGTGTGTTTATTTGTTGTTGTGTGGTGTTGTTATGTTGTGTGTGTTGTTGTTGTGTGTTGTGTTGTGTTGTCATGTGTGGTTGTGTCATGTTATTTTGTTGTGTGTCATTGGTGTGTCGTTGTGTTGTTGTGTTATTGTGTTGTTTTTGGGTGGTGTTGTATTGTTGTTGCGTGGTTGTGTTGTGAGATGCGTTGTGTTTTGTGGTGTTGTGTGTTATTGTTGGGTGTTGTGTTGTTTTTGCGTGTTTGTAAGATGTGTATTTGTGTTATGTTGTGTAATGTGCTGTTGTGTTATGTTGTGTTGTGTGATGTTGTGTTGTGTAAGTATTGTTGAGTGTTGTTGTGTTGTTGTTAGATGTTGTTGTATTCTTGTTGCGTGGTTGTGTGTTGTGTGGTGTGTTGTGTTGTTGTGTTGTGTTGTGTTTTTTGTTGTGATGTTGTGTCATGTTGTTGTGTAATGTTGTTGTGTTGTGTGTGTGTGTTGTGTTGTTGTGTAATGTTGTGTTTAGTATGATGCGTTGTTGTGCTGTGTGATGTTATGTTGTGTGATGTTGTGTTGTGTGATATTGTGTTATTTTGTGTGTGTTTTGTTATGTGGTGTGTTTTGTTATGTGGTGTGATGTGTTGTTGTGTTGTGTTGTGTTGTGTTGTTGTGTTGTTGGTGTGTTGCTGTGCTGTGTGATGCTGTGTGGTTTCGTGGTGTTGTGGTGTCGTGTTGTGTTGTTGTGTAAAAACGAGTTCTTATGGGGTCACTTTTCAACGGGGTCTATTTTCAACGGGTCGGTGTAAAAAGTGCGCTTAAAGTTCAGTTTTCAACGGTTTTTGGGGTCATTTTTCAACGTTGAAAAATGACCCGAGGTACGTTGAAAAATGACCCGAGGTCAGTTTTCAACGGGGGTCTATTTTCAACGTTACACCGGCTTTCCTCCACCAACAAATCTGACACATCTTCACATGACTTCACATGGGCTGATATTAGGACGTTAAACTAGTAAAACTTTAGTTTTTAGAACATTAATAGCATGCAAATGTATTCTTGATTTTTTTTACTACACTGTAACATGAAAAACACAGACGTATTTTTTCTTTGGGCGCCAGACGTTCTTCTTCCACTAAACTCTGGCACAACCTAAAATTAAAACCAAAACAAACAAAACCCTTATCTGATCGAAGGATTGATTATTTTTACAACACTGGTCATTTCATTTCGACCTTTACATATTAAAAAGCTAATATATTGCCTGACTGACATTTGAATGTTCTAAAACATGTTTGCTGTTTTAGTTGTCGTGAAATCCCCAGAGTTTGATTCCATGACACCTTAATATAGCTCACTTGCACTCAATATAGTCCTGCTCGAACATAATGGGCGTGTTCGATGTAGAATACAATGCTTTAGTGCATTCCTGTCCTGACATTCAATGGTGGTAGAGTAGTGACGGGGCAGTGTGACACTGGGATTAAATATCCACAGATATATATGTCAATTCAACCAGACGTCAATATAGAGCTAATATCATCAATTATTCATCAACCATATTTCCCTTGGTAACGATAGTGATAGCGGTTACGGCGTCTGCGCATGCGTAGGTGTCCCGTGTCAGATTTCGTTCGCGTTACATGTGTCTGGCTATCAAGGCCATTGTGAATTAGCTTGGCGAACAGGTCCCATCGTAATATGAAAAAACCTTGTCTGCGAGAGCTCAATACTACATTATTTGTCTTAAAATAAACCCTTAATTAGGATCTAACACTGATATAGTGGGGTTGAAAACGGAAGGTGCTACGTAAATTTGCTTCCAAAAAAATATAGTATTTTCAATAAACGATCTCTATATATACAGTGCTTTGTGAATGAAACTTGGTGGAATCATGGGAATCGTTACTGACAGTGTTTATCTAGGCGTGGGTACACAGCCGCACGTGTCGCTGGTTAAATACAATAAAATCCTTGACAGGATCGGTACTAGAGACGCATGACAGCAGCAGCAATGTTGTAGCATCTCGAATTCGATATTCTCAAAAGCGGGTCGTGTTACATCAAAGCAATTAACCCTTCTATACAAGTTTCTGAATTCAAATCGTCCCCTTTTTGTCATCCTACAGTATAACAAGGATAAGTGGAAGTCGATGGGATCAGGTAAAACATTCGACTTATCCGATAGATTTCAATATTATGACATTTTATCTTAGCACATATTCGTTAAGATCAAACACACTGGTGATCATGAATGTGTCTTGGTCATCCTTCCAGAATTACCTGTAATTGTCTTTATTGATAACGTATTTAATACAATGGATATCAGTAACAACATTTAGTTTGCTTATCACAGGAACTGGTTTTCAAACATTTACACATGCATTTAATATGTGATGATAAAAAGGATTGGTTGACAACGTCATGGATGTTTCTTATCAACAGAAGTACAATAAATTCAAAACAGGACCACGTAAAACCAAAGACAATAAACCACAGTCTACCTGGTATACTACAGGGGCTTCCCCTTATCTTCATAAGATTGTTACTCACCATCATGTTTATCATCAAACATTCATTACTTTGAAATAAATATGACTACATATACCAAACCTTTCAGAGAGAATTTAAATAGTTCTGTATCATTAATTTAAAATGTTTACTGCAATGAATACATGTATATATTATCAATACACATTTGGTACTCATAAAACGGGTTTTTTTTTTAAATGTTTACACAAACATAAAATATGTGTTCATCCCTGTAACAAAGGCCTTCCCTATGGAATCCGGTCACAATACTTGTCTCTACAAATTAAATGGAGCGAATCGGAGGGTTCAAGCTCTAATGCACAATTGGTAAATTCTGATGTTTTCCAAATACATCGATCACGTACTTAGCCAAAACGGCGCATGCGTGTAACGACCGTACATCGATCGATTCCCTCTCAGAAGCTGTGTTGGTCTTCGGTACTGAGGAAGGCTTGTTTTGATGTCAGTAGAGAAAGGGGTCTCTGATAGACCAATAGGACATTAGTGTGTAAACCAAGGAAACGATACGAGGATCTCTTGTTTGGAAACTTAAACCAAAATGTGACGACGAATCACGTGACTTTTTATTTATATAGTTAAATTTTCGGATTTTTTATTGGATTTTTTGTTTTCGATTTTTGGATAAAAGGTAGAAAAGATGGTGGAAAGAAAACATGTTGTTCACCAAGCCGCTACTGTGGACGGTACCGGTAAGTGTATAAGTTTTCATTGGGGCATATGGTATACAATCCTCATGTTTTCAAACCATTGAAATTTTTACCGTATACACTATGATATATGTTTATGTATGAAAAGTTATAATTTTGATGTTAGGATCATACAACTCATAACTATACTTTTATTTTACTACATTAATGTATTGTAATGACCAATGTTAAATCTCGAGTTATTCGATAATTCGAATTCGGCATCCATAAATATAAAGTAAAACGTTAGCTCGAAACAAACAGAATACTTGCGCTAAAACAAGATCATCGAGTTATGTGAGTTCTAGTTATCGGGGTTTAATTGTTTAGAATTGTACTTATCACATTATGACTTCCTCTGCCAGATAGTACATAGTTTAAAAATCAAATTCCTTTACCGTAAGTGATTTTCATAGAAATAACGATTCCTGTATGAAGAAGAGGAGGAATGGGGACAAAGACGGGTATACATTGGTACAATTAAACAATAAGAAAATCATAGGATAACATCATCCCGACAGTAGAAGAATACACTAACCACTTCCAAATGTTTTCTCTACTATGACAAGTGTTCATTTCACTTCATGGTGTCCTTCTCCCTCCATTAATTCCTTACTTTCTGAATACACATTTCTCTTTTGCCGTCAGCTTAGGAAAGGAACCAGTATTCAATCAAACATAACTGTCGAAGAAAAAGTAATGAGCGTCTTTTTATTTGGTTGACCGCATTTACAGTAACGAAAGGAAAATGGTTGTTGTTTAGGTACTACATTTATTTCTTAATCTGGCAAGCAATAGATTTGTGTTTCGATTTCCAGTTAAAAAAATAGTTGTCAGGGTTTGTTTAAACAGGACAGAAAATGCTTTGACGGATCTGTAGGAATAGTTGATTCTATAGTCATATATCTCTCTTGGAACACAGTGAAGATTATCTTAACTTATTAAATATACTGTCACAGTCCTGCGAAGAAAACAGTTGTTCAAAAATACATTGATTCATTTGAATTATATACGAAACCATTGGCATTTCATAGCTATAAACATGAGAGGAATATGAAACACAAATCTGTTATCCATTTACGTCACCAAAGTCATGTCAATCATGGTTAATTGATTACGTCTGTCGGTTCTGCAATGGAATACTTCCTGGTCGGAACACCATAGCAGTCTACGTGTTGAAACAAAGGGAATTCTTGTTAATGCAGAGTTTAATAACAAGAAACGAAATGCACACTTGACCAGTTTTATGGCATTCATAGAAGATGACACGCCATCGTAAAATACTAAGCAATTGATATTTCATTTCATGGCATGTGCGATTTCATTGACAATCCCACCAAATGTCTTGATAACTTTCCGTCAATTTCTCATAAGTAGAGTTTCAGTGACAATTCAACAAAATGTCCTTTTACAATTTCATCAAATTGCTCATAGGTAGAGATGTATTCTATTACCATTTACGTCTGTTCCCATTCCCCCGAAACGCCTGGTCATATCCGCCTTATCCTGAGCTGAAATGAATCAATGTTTTTGTACACTCGTTTGAGATAAGCACTATTAGTATATAGAATGTGTCATACTATTTGAAAAGGGACAGCATTTAGTATTGTAATTTATTTTTTGTTTCATAAGTTTCCAATTGCTGTTTATTGCTGTAGCAACTCTTTGATATTTCTAACTTTAAACGTGGCTGAAGAGATTGATTAAAAAGTTAGTTTTCCTTTTTTCTAAATAAGCTTTAAATATTAATCAAGTTTTTCCTTCGTAGTTTACATTATCACTCAAATATTGTTTTTATGTCATTATATTCCGTTTTACTATTGAATCTATTCTTGCTTATTTACAACATTTACTTAAGGTCATTAAATGATCGGTAACTTCGGTCTAGTATAAATAATAGTGAATTATCAAATATGCTTCACTGCCATATGAAATTATTGTATAATTCGAGTTATATAACGCGTAATGCAACCACTTTGGAAAAGTGATATTAAGAAATTTGAGATAGATTGAATGTGTAAATATATAAACTCATAAAGCTACTCCCTTGACGTTAATGCTACATCACAATCCGTTAGACAAAGATGTCAATATTGAACCGTGTTGATATGTCAATGAAATTATCATGATCTTTATAGGAAATGTAAATTTCTCATAAATAATTTTCAGTTTTTATATATGCTTTTTATAATCTTGTTGATGAAAATAGTTTACAATAAGCATCCTCGTTAGGCATAGCATTTTAATAATTTCTTTTTTGTCGTGGGCCTCGGTAGCCAAATGGTTTATATGTCTCGAAATATTACCACAAACCCTCCACCTCTAGGTCGCGAGTTCGAATCCCATGTGGGACAGTACAATGTACGACCGCTGGCCAACAACAAACCTGGCATGTCATTACATGACCCTGGCTGTTAATAGACATTAAACTAATAAAACCCAAACCCCTATTATCACTTTTTTTTTTCATTTCCAATATTTTCATATCTTGATATTTTCCCTACTGCTATGCCACAAAAAAATTAAAGATTTTTTTTTGTTGTGAATGTGTTCGACAGTATGTTTCAGCGTGTTCACACTATAAGATAATAAAAACAAATTCAAGGAGGAAAAATCAAAGACCACGAGTATGCATACTCAGAGAACGCCATTTTTCAATATAATGTGCTGTTGATTGGTCTATATAATAAAAACTAAACTAACACTTTTATTGTTAGTATTGGTGATGGAGTACTGTGTTCTACAAGCCTATGGTGAGATATTTCTGCTATCATGTGCTTAGGTCGTGTCGGTAACTCTACTTTATTAAATAACCCACACGTTATGTAACACATTATGACGTAATATAGCAGACATGGTTCGTGGTATTAAATAGGTTATACATGTATATTATCATTGTGATAATAAGTACGTATAGTTGGACCCCAGAAGCTTTGAATCACGAATGCAATGATCGATGATGCTAAAAAAACATTTTTCAATACTTATCATCTGTAATATCGATATCAACACCCATATGGAATACAACGTTTTTATCATCAATGGTAATGCTGTTACCACGCATTTGTCAATGGCATGGCTGGAGGATATACGAAGTGAAAATTGATGCTTTATACAATACTTGTATTGACCTTATAACGGTTTTATTTTATCTTCTATTTCATCGAGTTTCTTTTGTTATATTGGTGTAAATTTGCACACTTAGATCAAAGACGATTTATGACCTTTCGCAAATATCATGAATGGCTTCAATTTGGAAATAACGAAAACACGTTTGGGGTAGCTAAATCGTTACCATGAACAAAAGTTCATAATGGAAAAACATTTTCACTTTTTTCATCTACACTTTTGGTTTTTGTATGATCTATTTTTTCTAGGGTCAGTTTGGATACCAAAATTTATAAATTGTTTTGGCTCTTCGCAATGGTATCACTGATGAGACATATGAAACAAAAATAAATGTTAGAAATGTTCTTAGTCCCTACATTGAGTGGAAACATTTGGTCAAATCAAATTCTTTTATATCCAGTTACTACTGTGCCAGCTTTTAAATTGGATTTCTAAAGACCAAATAATCAACTACTCAATTATTCCTTAATTGCTATTAATTCGATACCGATCATGCGTAGACGCAATATAACTTAGAAATTGTCAATTACGTGTTATAGGAGCGGTCAATAAGCAGCCATAGATATAATGTATATTGACCCCATGGTGTGAAACTGCAGGTGGGCTAAGCACTATTTATTATTGATTAATGGAAATAGTATCATTAATACACAAGGCTACATAGCCTGTCGGGTATAACAGGTCATCGATCTCTGTTATCAATAATCTATAGTACCTAAACCAGAACTAAATCCATGTTTAGTGAATCCTTTTGTATACATCCTAGTCTTGAATACCATCAAAGCTTATTTCACGGTTGGTTGATTATCTACTGTGTAGCTATATTGTCACTATATGAAAGGTACATATCTATAAAATGGAGTATGGATAAGGTGTCAACAGTTCATCAATTTCGTACAAAGTAGGCGTATATTGATGGTACATTTTATAGAGCTTACTATCAGTACTAGACATATGAACGCATTCAGTTATTCCTAATAAACCAAATATTTGCAATAAGGCGATCTTAATTACTCTTGTTCATCTTCGTTTTGGAACAAACATGTTGATATTTGGTTTTTTGGAGTGTGATTGAATCCAAATGTTGGCAATAAGGAGATTTAATGAATTTGTTTGTCTTTTATTTTTTATTTGTTAATTTGGCTCGCCTATTGAAATACACTTATCAGTACATGCCATATAGAACCCACCAGGGATACCTGGTGCACCTATTGGATGTAGTGCTTTGTAACGATGCTGATGAGGCGTTGCCCGTGTGTACAGATCTTTTGTGTAGAAACATATTAAAATTCCTCCCCTAGAATTAATTACTTTTTCATTGATTTTGTCGGCAATGTAGATGCTGTCCTGTTGAAATCAATAAATCAGGTCATACACTAGTTTGTTGGAAGGCGTAGTGATTGGTAGCCAAGATCATTCATCGTAACAGTAAATTGATAAAAAAACATTAATATATATCAGACTTAAAAGGATTGTGGTAAATGAAAGTGGTAGTCATATATCGATGAACTAATCAAGTCGCAACATCATTCCAGGATTGTGGTAAGCAGCAGTGTGTTCCTCTATGGACAGACGAATCTTGTCAAAAACATATTCCATAGAAAAAGTGATTGGCTCCGTCAGTTTATTACCGCGTATTGTTCCTCTAACTCGGTCGATATAGTATAGCTATACGTAGTTTAACTACTGCTATATCATTTAAACGAGAGTTCAGAATGAATGATATGTTAACCATGTGTGAATCTCCAATAGTTTTATTATGTAATAGTATTTCAGATCTTCAATAATTCCGTTATTTCGTCTTAGCCAAAAAAAAAATTGAATTATATAAACAAAAATATAGAGACAGAACAAAATATTGTCCCAGAAAATTAATCATACAATTTTATGGGGTAAATCTCCCGTGTTTTTCTAAAAGGGAAATTGAAAACAAAGTTTATTGATTTAGCTCAGGAAAAAAATGTATTTCTAAAACATTTCTGTCTTCCAGAAGAAGGACTTTAACTACCAAAGTACCTTTCTTCGGTACGGAGATATGCAGATACACGCGCAATATTACCTTGGGAAATTTCAAGTATACAACTGTAATGGTCCTGTTCTTTATACTCGTAGTATGAGATAACAAATACACAATGTTTGCTGTAGGTATTGGTGCCGTATATACTTTGGAAATTCTTCTGGGAAATCAGGTTGGCTTTCCCCTCTGCTGAAGTGCTTTCGATTTCGTTTTCGGGATAGTTCTGATGATCTTATTAAAGTTTGTTTCACCACATCCTCAAGTTTAGTTTAGTTTGTTTATAATTTCAAATTGAAAATGTAAACAACATACTGGAATTAAACAATCCGTCGGTTAAAATTGTAAAGTGTAGCTTATAGTTCAATAGAGGAAGCGTTATCGTCTTTTTTATTGTGTTTTTTTCTTAAAACTTAAAAACAGTAAATTATTACTCTAAAGGTTCCTAGTTAAAACTTCAATATGTTTCATGAAGCCTTCTGGAAAAATAGGTTTCAAACAAATCTTCAAAATCTTGTTAGGCGATACGTCCACAGAAAGGTTTTTATATGTTGTAAATGGGATAAAAATATCAGATAATTTGCTACTTTCAGTTGCGAATTTAACCAAAGGACGTTTGAGGTGTGTTTTCTGAGTCGACGTCTCTAGTTTTACTACTGTTAACACCTCCATTGAAGGTATTTATAAGGTGATTACAGACAAATTGCTTAATGAGGTCATCGTCTTGTTACTGAAATAGATAAAGTTTTACGTCATTGATATGAACAATACACAACGTCATTAGCGACTTTATAAAAGGCTTTCACCGGATGCCAAACAGTATCACATATATAGAAGTACATGTTAAAACGGTAGATAAAATAAAACGGATTCGCGGCATTCAGAAGCTGATCAAATGACAAAAAATCAGAACTGTTGAAATATATCGGAAAAAATAGCGTAAAATCATATCGAGGTCAGCGTCTCAGAGTATCTAAAGTCTAACATCCACATATACATTTCATCGCTACAAAACTCTTAAAAACTTTTTAAAAAGAATAAACTTTGAAAACAAAGTGAAAGTGTTACATATCTAAACACGAGACCTCCGTAAGATTGGTTATGCTGCAGCACTGTGGTTTCTCTGCAACTAGCTCGGATGTGAGAATTGGTTAACGACTGTGGGTGAACTGATAAAAAATGTCAATTCTCCAAATTAGTCATGTGTTTGTGTTTCTCACGATTCACTTACCGAATCATGTCACATGCATCTTTATGTGCATGTCTGTCACGTGTTACGTGCACGTGCAGTTGTTTATTCTACTATATATGACCTGTTTCTACTACTTCTGTAAAAACAATGTGTACATTTTTAGTATTTAAGTAAAAATTTGTGTATTTCGAATAATATGTAAATAAGGTTATTGGGTTTTTTTTTCGACAATCTTGCCTTTCCAAAGTGTGCCGGAAGACAGTTGTCAACAAAATATATTGATTTTTTTATTATCCGTTAGATTAACAATACATGGGTTCAGAACCAGTTGAATATTGGATAAAATACGGAAACAACACTCTTTCTGATTTGATTTAAGAGTATAAGTTGGTCGTTGAAAAAGTTATGACGCCTAAAACTTTTGGAACTATTACATCAGGAAAATTGCTTGTTGAATACTAAAAGTCGTATGAAATTACCGAAAGTTCACAGCTTTAATTGTCAGATAGAAAAATGTTATTTTGAAATAGATGACTTCACAAACGATGTGAAGATTATAAAACGAATACAAGACAGAAATTGCTATCCTTGAGTTAACGCTGGCATGAAACGTAGCTGCTGATGATAATCTTATTTAGAAATGTCAGTTCTCCGAATTAGTCCTCTGTAGATATATTTATGTGAGATTGTGAACCTCACGTTTCGTTAAGATGTTATAATGTCCATGCCAATCACGTTTGGGTCACACTTGCAATCTAGTACTTTGTATCTGCCATAATTCAATGTTTTATAAAAAGGTGTAAATTGTTCATCAATAAAAATGTATATAATGTAAATAATAACACTTTCTTATCCTACTCCATTTCTTGATGATAAATCAACAGTATATTGATCGATTGTCGATTAAAATGATATTCCGTTCACATAATGATTCTATCACCAAATACTCAGATTTCCATTGGTTATTTCCAAAGTGATGTGTGTCAGTGCTCTAATTATCTTTTTTCCCAATAGAAACAATGTTAAGCACCAATTTGGTAGTAATCATCTTTGGTCCTGATCAGTCCACATCAGATTTCTATTGGAGGTTATCACTTGACCAGGATTGACCTAGATCTATATGATGGGTGTCGGTGATGTTGTAGGGGACGTTTTCTTTTTTCTTTTACATCATTGATGCATTGCATCTAGCAAATATAAATATAAAGTTGTATATTCCTTACAAACTATTACATTGCTTAAATACAAATATGGTATGGGTGTTATACAGTCAAGCCTGTTACAATGGACATCTTTATATAGCAAAATGGACACAAAGAACGCCTTGGCCTTGTCCTTCTCGTGTCCTTACTTCTTTCTATGAATTTTCTTTTGTAATCATATATCCAACGTTTCTCGTTTCATCTTGATATATTTATATACATAAATGTACCAGGACAATTTCCTGACCAATTTGGTCTTTTTAGTAGGCACGTTGGACTTAAAACTTAAGTTTGTAAAAATTGCAGATATTAAAAGAGTTGGTTTGAACCCAAAAGACACTAACTTATAACATATCAGCGAAGGGAATTGTGGTTGCCATGGAAATCTCTCTAAGTTGATTGGTTTCCAACCAGAATCTTACTGACCATTTTAAGTAGTTCATATTTCCGCAATCATGAATATTCCCTCCAGATAGCATGTCAGGAACCGATTTGGCGGACCTTGTCTCTTCGATAGACCCTCGTCTTGTCCATTATCTGATGGAATAGTAAACCCTACTGTAATTGTTCTCGTAACAAAATGGGTCAGAACAGTTCTGAACAGTAGCGGATCGATAGGAATTTCATCATGTAGCGGGAGCCAATTATACATAAGACGCTTTTGCCAGGCTATGATGTATCTTCTTAAGTAAGTTTGATATAAAATCGATTGGAGAGAAATTAGTTAATCTTGGAAAGGTCAGATGTTCTCTATTTTCTCACTGGCCGGCTTCGATTCACTGTAAGGGAAATGCCATCGCGGTAACAAGGTCCAGAAATAAAGGCCGGGTAAGATAGGATTGAAGCGGGGGCAGTGGTATTGATAACAGAAATGGCATTCATTAATCCACGGAAAGAACTATCTTGTGCAATATTCAGACTTTGACGAGAGTTATGGATTTCAATTACGATCTGATTCAAGAGCTGACTAATAGTTTTTGATTGATTTCAAGATCAATTCTTAATGTTTAAGAATCATTTGTATTATATTTCAAACAAATTACAAGTAACTTGATAAGTTTGATATGGAAAGCTATCAATTGTAGTAATTACTTCTAGTGATTAACATAAATGTCAGTGACACGAGTAACGAATGCCAAATAATGATATTAGTA
The DNA here is from genome assembly GCF_041381155.1 of Argopecten irradians. Taxonomy (NCBI): domain Eukaryota; kingdom Metazoa; phylum Mollusca; class Bivalvia; order Pectinida; family Pectinidae; genus Argopecten; species Argopecten irradians. The sequence goes on from NC_091143.1 coordinate 41,634,974, forward strand.
TTCCCGTATAGATATAACAAATTAAATATGCCATAGTTGATTTTATGTTCCGAATGTTTAAGATTCATATTTGCTTAATTCCAAGCAAATGTCTTGGAACTAGATAGATGAATACAGAACGAAATGAGGAATTTTACAATTAAGGATAATGTTTTCAACGTGTAGACGGGTTATTTGAAATATTGATATCAGAGTACAACATTGATGTGGTATTATAAAGATATTCATTTGGAAAAACAATAATATCAGAGATAGAACCAGAGGGAAGTTTTTGTAGAAATAAATGTAGATGATCTTTCACAAGCTCAACCTTGTGCTGACGAGATATATTTTTTTGAAAATATCTTTTTGATGTAACAGGTTCATTATAGTTGGTACGTTTTATGTTTTGTCTACTTGAAGTTAAGCAAAACTCCGGAAATTCCAATACCCGAGGCAGTGTGATGACATTGAGTAATGAACTCATTCAACGCAAAATTATCTTTATGATTAGCTTTAGTTTTTGTTAATTATTGGAAGCGTTACTCAGCATTATGGAGAAACATACCAATTTACTTGTTCTTGTGAAACTCAAGGATATCCGATGTAATAAAAATGGCGTTATTCGTTTTGTTTTTTTGATCAAAACGAAGATTGGATCCGTTTTTGTCAATTCTTTTAGCACGATGTTACCGTAGAAAAGAGGTATATCAATAAACTTGAGTAAGCAGTTGTCTAGACAATGACTGATTTAATTACTGAAATACTCACCTTCATCATTGCTTCAAAATTAATATGATGTGGCTAAATTATTACCTGGAACATTGTAACACTTCATAGTATATTTTAATTTGCAAATGTCGAATCTTATATGGCAAAGGTTTCCTTGGGAAGAATTACGTTATTTGAAATAGTGCTAAAATACTAATTAAAACGTAAATATTATTTCTCTGTCCGTAAAAGCTTTTCATCGTTGACCATCAGTATAGAGTGGGTGTTCTTTCAATCTGTAAATTTCCCTTTTTATATGCCTGTGAAATTATTCGTATAGCAAACCTGTCAAAACGACATGACAGGTGTAGGTTGAAATTGGTATTGCCTAACCACGTGATATGGAGTGTAGCCAATAAGTGTTCGTGAAATCGAATCTGACTTCCTGTGAATTACCTTTGTCTTGCTGAATGTCTGACGTGAAATCAATTTCCAGTTCTACCTTTGCGGTTTTCAATGACACTGGGTATGAATAAAATATGCGTTTCAACAAATAATCAGTCGGCGCAACTAGCATGTTTTGTTTCTCCATTGATAGACACTGACATTGTGCGTTAGCCTCCATTTTCGATAGCGTCAGTGATAAAGAACCTTGAGTCAGATATATCTAATTATATCCTTGCGTCAAGGACGAAGCTATCCCTTTACGACTGTTCTTGAAATTCGAATTCGTCAGACGAAAAAAAAATGCAAAGAAATACAACGCTTCGAATTTTGTTAACGCAATTCATTCAACATTACAAGTTAAAACAACTGCATAAAGTGAGAAAGTGACAGTTACATTTACTTTCAAAAACTCATCATCGTTTTGTGTTTATTATTAAAAACAAATATTTAACAGAAACATTTTATTATGTATTTATGTTCTTTTATTTAACAACAGTAGCATGTTAAGGTCGAATCTCTCGTAGACGTGGGCGTATTTTTCAATATCTAGTGATTGTTCATAATTTTTCATTGATCCTGTTTTTAGCTGAATATGAATACAATTTTTATTTTTCCAGTGGAAATCCAAATTTATTTTGAAATATTATCAAAGAACTGACAGCAGGAATACATCACTAGCTTGTGGTTAGAAACCGACATCCCTGCCTGAATAATGATATACTGTGTAGCCAGATATTGTCATGGTAGATTTTATTTTCTCAGGGTTTTTTTCAGATTAATGTTAATATGATAGTTGAATCCTAGAAACATTAAGTAAATGCTACATTATGATCATATGCATTCTAATCGTTACATCGTAAAATTCAAACTTGTTTTTCATTGAAATATCTCACTTTAAAATTACGAGATTTTATAACCACGAAAATAATTTGTTGTACTATAAATAAGTCTGAATCAGCGCACAAAGTGTGTAAATCATTCAGAAAAGCTACCTGTACTGACGTTTGTACTAAACCAAATTTTGAAGTTTTACATTCCTTTGACAGCCCATGCAATCAGATTATGACAGTGGAATATTTGCTTAAGGCATCGTTCTCCTACAATGGCGCCCTGGTGTCGGTACTTGTCTCTACCAACCCAGGATCTCGTGCAGTTTAACAATTTATAAACTTCCCAATTACTCGCGCTGATGACTTGTTTGTCTCCAGTAATGACAAGGTGATATTCACGGATGTAAAATTGAAAAAAATAAGATCCGGGTTATTGCTATGATTAATGTTTTTATTCTCTTAAGCAATTGGATGAAGACATATCGTGTCGTTAATAAAAGAAGGGCGAAATGATAGATTCTAGTTTGTGTTGTTACATGTAACGTTAGCAACATAAAGGAAGTATTGAACGGGAGTCTTTTACAACAGGTTTCAATTATTCGTGAAAATCCATTCCTGTAACGAAACAGTATAAATCATCAAAATGAACTAAGCGATGTATTATTTCCGTCTTACAAATCAATAAAATTTGGTTGTAACTCGATTGTTCATTGGTTAAATCATTTTGTTTGTAAATCGTATAATTTTCATCGTTGTATTCTTTGTCTATGCTTTAGAACTTAATTATAACAATTAAACGCTGTAATAATTTGGTACATCGATGTATAGACCGAAAATCGAAGTGCACTCTTTTTAAAGCCATATCATGTTTACTTGAAATTTACTCTTCATCTAAAACTCCACATGTAGAGATGATATATCAACCAGTAAACAACAAAACAATACAAACATCATCATAATGAGAAAACGTCATTTGAAGTTATTTATTCAAGAAAAAAACAACTTAAAGACTGATTTGGTACAAACACTACCGAAATGTAACAATATGAGTACTGCTAATGATACCTTGAAACGGGACAAATGTACACTGTACCCCATATGATTGGTTATGAAAGGCGCACTGTTTTATTTACAGCCTGTGTCCCATATGTTTGTTTATGATAGGACCACCGTTCTATTTACAGCCTGTGTCCCATATGTTTGTTTATGATAGGCCCCACTGTTCTATTTACAGCATGTACCCCATATGTTTGTTTATGATAGGCCCACCGTTCTATTTACAGCATGTACCCATATGTTTGTTTATGATAGGCCCCACTGTTCTATTTACATTCTGTATCCCATATGTTTGTTTATGATAGGCCCACCGTTCTATTTACAGCACCATTTGTTTACCCATATGTTTGTTTATGATAGGCCCACCGTTCTATTTACATCTGTATCCCATATTTTGTTTATGTTGCCCATGATTGGACGTTTATTTACACTGTATCCCATATGTTGTGTTATGATAGGCACCGTTCACTGTACCCGATAGCACGTTCTATTTACAGCTGTATCCCATATGTTTGTTTATGATAGGCACCGTTCTATTTACATCTGTATCCCATATGTTTGTTTATGATAGGCCCCACCGTTCTATTTACATTCTGTATCCCATATGTTTGTTTATGATAGGCCCACCGTTCTATTTACAGCTGTTCCCATATGTTTGTTTATGATAGGCCCACCGTTCTATTTACAGCCTGTATCCCATATGTTTGTTTATGATAGGCCCACCGTTCTATTTACAGCCTGTATCCCATATATGGCCACGTTCTATTTACAGCTGTACCCATATGTTTGTTTATGATAGGCCCACCGTTCTTATTTACAGTCTGTATCCCATATGTTTGTTTATGATAGGCCCCACCGTTCTATTTACAGCCTGTGTCCCATATGTTTGTTTATGATAGGCCCACCGTTCTATTTACAGCCTGTGTCCCATATGTTTGTTTATGATAGGCCCACCGTTCTATTTACAGCCTGTATCCCATATGTTTGTTTATGATAGGCCCACCGTTCTATTTACAGTCTGTATCCCATATGTTTGTTTATGATAGGCCCCACCGTTCTATTTACAGCCTGTGTCCCATATGTTTGTTTATGATAGGGCCCACCGTTCTATTTACAGCCTGTGTCCCATATGTTTGTTTATGATGATAGGCCCACCGTTCTATTTACAGCCTGTGTCCCATATGTTTGTTTATGATAGGCCCACCGTTCTATTTACAGCCTGTATCCCATATGTTTGTTTATGATAGGCCCACCGTTCTATTTACAGCCTGTACCCCATATGTTTGTTTATGTTGGGCGTACCGTTCTATTTACAGCCTGTGTCCCATATGTTTGTTTATGATAGGCGTACCGTTCTATTTACAGCCTGTGTCCCATATGTTTGTTTATGATAGGCCCACCGTTCTATTTACAGCCTGTGTCCCATATGTTTGTTTATGATAGGCCCACCGTTCTATTTACAGCCTGTGTCCCATATGTTTGTTTATGATAGGCCCACCGTTCTATTTACAGCCTGTACCCATATGTTTGTTTATGATAGGCGTACCGTTCTATTTACAGCCTGTGTCCCATATGTTTGTTTATGATAGGCCCACCGTTCTATTTACAGCCTGTGTCCCATATGTTTGTTTATGATAGGCCCACCGTTCTATTTACAGCCTGTGTCCCATATGTTTGTTTATGATAGGCCCACCGTTTCTATTTACAGCCTGTTCCCATATGTTTGTTTATGATAGGCCTACCGTTCTATTTACAGCCTGTGTCCCATATGTTTGTTTATGATAGGCCCACCGTTCTATTTACAGCCTGTGTCCCATATGTTTGTTTATGATAGGCCCACCGTTCTATTTACAGTCTGTGTCCCATATGTTTGTTTATGATAGGCCCACCGTTCTATTTACAGCCTGTATCCCATATGTTTGTTTATGATAGGCCCACCGTTCTATTTACATTCTGTATCCCATATGTTTGTTTATGATAGGCCCACCGTTCTATTTACAGCCTGTGTCCCATATGTTTGTTTATGATAGGCCCACCGTTCTATTTACAGCTGTATCCCATATGTTTGTTTATGATAGGCCCACCGTTCTATTTACAGCCTGTACCCATATGTTTGTTTATGATAGGCCCACCGTTCTATTTACAGCCTGTATCCCATATGTTTGTTTATGATAGGACCGTTCTATTTACAGCTGTACCCATATGTTTGTTTATGATAGGCCCACCGTTCTATTTACAGCTGTATCCCATATGTTTGTTTATGATTAGGCCCACCGTTCTATTTACAGCCTGTACCCATATGTTTGTTTATGATAGGCCCACCGTTCTATTTACAGCCTGTGTCCCATATGTTTGTTTATGATAGGCCCACCGTTCTATTTACAGCCTGTGTCCCATATGTTTGTTTATGATAGGCCCACCGTTCTATTTACAGCCTGTACCCATATGTTTGTTTGATAGGGCCCACCGTTCTATTTACAGCCTGTGTCCCATATGTTTGGTTTATGATAGGCCCACCGTTCTATTTACAGCCTGTGTCCCATATGTTTGTTTATGATAGGCCCACCGTTCTATTTACAGCCTGTACCCATATGTTTGTTTATGATAGGCCCACCGTTCTATTTACAGCCTGTACCCCATATGTTTGGTGATGTTGGGCGTACCGTTCTATTTACAGCCTGTACCCATATGTTTGGTGATGTTGGGCGTACCGTTCTATTTACAGCCTGTACCCCATATGTTTGGTTATGATAGGCCCACCGTTCTATTTACAGCCTGTGTCCCATATGTTTGGTTATGATAGGCCCACCGTTCTATTTACAGCCTGTATCCCATATGTTTGTTTATGATAGGCCCACCGTTCTATTTACAGCCTGTACCCATATGTTTTGTTTATGATAGGCCCACCGTTCTATTTACAGCCTGTGTCCCATATGTTTGTTTATGATAGGCTACCGTTCTATTTACAGCCTGTGTCCCATATGTTTGTTTATGATAGGCCCACCGTTCTATTTACAGCCTGTGTCCCATATGTTTGTTTATGATAGGCCCACCGTTCTATTTACAGTCTGTGTCCCATATGTTTGTTTATGATAGGCCCACCGTTCTATTTACAGTCTGTGTCCCATATGTTTGTTTATGATAGGCCCACCGTTCTATTTACAGCCTCTTTACCCATATGTTTGTTTATGATAGGCCCACCGTTCTATTTACAGCCTGTGTCCCATATGTTTGTTTATGATAGGCCCACCGTTCTATTTACAGCCTGTGTCCCATATGTTTGTTTATGATAGGCCCACCGTTCTATTTACAGTCTGTACCCCATATGTTTGTTTATGATAGGCCCACCGTTCTATTTACAGCCTGTGTCCCATATGTTTGTTTATGATAGGGCCACCGTTCTATTTACAGCCTGTGTCCCATATGTTTGTTTATGATAGGCCACGTTTATTCAGCGTCCCATATGTTTGTTATGATGGACCGTTCTATTTACAGCCTCTGTATCCCATATGTTTGTTTATGATAGGCCCACCGTTCTATTTACAGCTGTGTCCCATATGTTTGTTTATGATAGGCCCACCGTTCTATTTACAGTCTGTGTCCCATATGTTTGTTTATGATAGGCCCACCGTTCTATTTACAGCCTGTGTCCCATATGTTTGTTTATGATAGGCCCACCGTTCTATTTACAGCTGTGTCCCATATGTTTGTTTATGATAGGCCCACCGTTCTATTTACAGCCTGTACCCATATGTTTGTTTATGATAGGCCCCCGTTCTATTTACAGCTGTGTCCCATATGTTTGTTATGATAGGCCCACCGTTCTATTTACAGCTGTGTCCCATATGTTTGTTTATGATAGGCCCACCGTTCTATTTACAGCTGTGCCCATATGTTTGTTTATGATAGGCCCACCGTTCTATTTACAGCCTGTGTCCCATATGTTTGTTTATGATAGGCCCACCGTTCTATTTACAGCCTGTACCCATATGTTTGTTTATGATAGGGCCACCGTTCTATTTACAGTCTGTGTCCCATATGTTTGTTTATTGTTAGGCCACCGTTCTATTTACAGCCTGTACCCCATATGTTTGGTTATGTTAGGCACGTTCTATTTACAGCCTGTACCCATATGTTTGGTTATGATTGGCTACCGTTCTATTTACAGCCTGTACCCCATATGTTTGGTTATGATAGGCTCACCGTTCTATTTACAGCCTGTACCCATATGTTTGTTTATGATAGGCGTACCGTTCTATTTACAGTCTGTACCCCATATGTTTGTTTATGATAGGCCCACCGTTCTATTTACAGCCTGTGTCCCATATGTTTGTTTATGATAGGCCACCGTTCTATTTACAGTCTGTACCCCATATGTTTTGTTTATGATAGGCGTACCGTTCTATTTACAGCCTGTACCCCATATGTTTGTTTATGATAGGCTACCGTTCTATTTACAGCCTGTGTCCCATATGTTTGTTTATGATAGGCGTACCGTTCTATTTACAGCCTGTACCCCATATGTTTGTTTATGATAGGCGTACCGTTCTATTTACAGCCTGTGTCCCATATGTTTGGTTATGATAGGCTTACCGTTCTATTTACAGCCTGTGTCCCATATGTTTGTTTATGATAGGCTTACCGTTCTATTTACAGTCTGTACCCCATATGTTTGTTTATGATAGGCCCACCGTTCTATTTACAGCCTGTGTCCCATATGTTTGTTTATGATAGGCCCACCGTTCTATTTACAGCCTGTGTCCCATATGTTTGTTTATGATAGGCCCACCGTTCTATTTACAGCCTGTACCCCATATGTTTGTTTATGATAGGCCCACCGTTCTATTTACAGCCTGTGTCCCATATGTTTGTTTATGATAGGCCCACCGTTCTATTTACAGCCTGTGTCCCATATGTTTGTTTATGATAGGCCCACCGTTCTATTTACAGCCTGTGTCCCATATGTTTGTTTATGATAGGCCCACCGTTCTATTTACAGCCTGTGTCCCATATGTTTGTTTATGATAGGCCCACCGTTCTATTTACAGCCTGTGTCCCATATGTTTGTTTATGATAGGCCCACCGTTCTATTTACAGTCTGTGTCCCATATGTTTGTTTATGATAGGCCCACCGTTCTATTTACAGCTGTGCCCATATTTTGTTTATGATAGGCCACCGTTCTATTTACAGCTGTGTACCCATATGTTTGTTTATGATAGGCCCACCGTTCTATTTACATAGCTGTGTCCCATATGTTTGTTTATGATAGGCCCACCGTTCTATTTACAGCCTGTGTCCCATATGTTTGTTTATGATAGGCCCACCGTTCTATTTACAGCCTGTGTCCCATATGTTTGTTTATGATAGGCCCACCGTTCTATTTACAGTCTGTGTCCCATATGTTTGTTTATGATAGGCCCACCGTTCTATTTACAGCCTGTGTCCCATATGTTTGTTTATGATAGGCCCCACCGTTCTATTTACAGCCTGTGTCCCATATGTTTGTTTATGATAGGCCCCACCGTTCTATTTACAGCCTGTGTCCCATATGTTTGTTTATGATAGGCCCCACTGTTCTATTTACAGCCTGTGTCCCATATGTTTGTTTATGATAGGCCCACCGTTCTATTTACAGTCTGTATCCCATATGTTTGTTTATGATAGGCCCACCGTTCTATTTACAGCCTGTGTCCCATATGTTTGTTTATGATAGGCCCACCGTTCTATTTACAGCCTGTGTCCCATATGTTTGTTTATGATAGGCCCCACTGTTCTATTTACAGCCTGTACCCATATGTTTGTTTATGATAGGCCCACCGTTCTATTTACAGCCTGTGTCCCATATGTTTGTTTATGATAGGCCCACCGTTCTATTTACAGCCTGTACCCCATATGTTTGTTTATGATAGGCCCACCGTTCTATTTACAGCCTGTACCCCATATGTTTGTTTATGATAGGCCCACCGTTCTATTTACAGCCTGTGTCCCATATGTTTGTTTATGATAGGCCCACCGTTCTATTTACAGCCTGTGTCCCATATGTTTGTTTATGATAGGCCCACCGTTCTATTTACAGCCTGTGATGCCCATATGCTGTGTCCCATATGTTTGTTTATGATAGGCCCCACTGTTCTATTTACAGCCTGTACCCCATATGTTTGTTTATGATAGGCCCACCGTTCTATTTACAGCCTGTACCCCATATGTTTGTTTATGATAGGCCCACCGTTCTATTTACAGCCTGTGTCCCATATGTTTGTTTATGATAGGCCCACCGTTCTATTTACAGCCTGTACCCCATATGTTTGTTTATGATAGGCCCCACCGTTCTATTTACAGCCTGTACCCCATATGTTTGTTTATGATAGGCCCAGCTTTCTATTTACAGCCTGTGTCCCATATGTTTGTTTATGATAGGCCCACCGTTCTATTTACAGCCTGTACTTCTTATGTTTGGTTATGATAGGCTTACCGTTTATGTTTGGTTATGATAGGCTTACCGTTCTATTTACAGCCTGTGTCCCATATGTTTGTTTATGATAGGCCCACCGTTCTATTTACAGCCTGTACTTCTTATGTTTGGTTATGATAGGCTTACCGTTCTATTTACAGCCTGTACCCCATATGTTTGATTATGATAGGCCTAGCGTTCTATTATCAGCTAGTGCTATTTTATGTTATTGTGATGCCAACCGTATAAGAAAGTTTAGATGATGAAAAATAATGCTGAAAAAATGATTGATACGACAGCATACAATTGTATCAGTGAGGTGAACCTACTACTGAAACTGCAAGCGAAATATCATCTAACTTCCCTGCTCATCAACTCGTGGCTTTCTGATCAAGTCTGTTCACAATATACTCTCCACAAAAGGATTTATCATGGATCACGTGAGAGATAGCATCAACCTGTACAGGGAGATAATCGAAAATTTATTTGAAACCCACAGAGTGGAAAGCTCATTTGTGTCGCTGACGCAATGCCGGGGCGCCGTACCATGGACTGTTGGTTATAAGCATGCCTACTCGAACAGAGTCTTGCATAAAACGGCACCCGTTCGTAAAAACCACATGTTGGCGCACCCGTAGTTCTGTCGGAGCAAATCAATATCATATCAGACAGCGATTCATTGTTAATTCATACCGCTCACACGTATACCTGTCGACGTCATCGGTTCTGTAGGTCTCCTCGGAAAACACCGTTTGTGATAAGAACTCCTCTCTGTAACCTGTTGCCATACTCGGTGGAGTGGCTTGTTGTTTTAGTGTTTTGAACTGATTGCGAGGCTAGGTGGATTGGCGTGTTGTTTTGGTGTTTTGAACTGATTGCGAGGCTAGGTGGATTGGCGTGTTGTTTTGGTGTTTTGAACTGATTGCGAGGCTAGGTGGATTGGCGTGTTGTTTTGGTGTTTTGAACTGATTGCGAGGCTAGGTGGATTGGCGTGTTGTTTTGGTGTTTTGAACTAATTGCGAGGCTAGGTGGATTGGCGTGTTGTTTTGGTGTTTTGAACTGATTGCGAGGCTAGGTGGATTGGCGTGTTGTTTTGGTGTTTTGAACTGATTGCGAGGCTAGGTGGAGTGGCGTGTTGTTTTGGTGTTTTGAACTGATTGCGAGGCTAGGTGGAGTGGCGTGTTGTTTTGGTGTTTTGAACTGATTGCGAGGCTAGGTGGATTGGCGTGTTGTTTTGGTGTTTTGAACTGATTGCGAGGCTAGGTGGAGTGGCGTGTTGTTTTGGTGTTTTGAACTGATTGCGAGGTGACGTGGACATGAGTATCACTGATTAGGTTAGTTTGATATCAGTAATGATCACAACAAAAGTAATTACACCGTGGGGTTTATCAACACCAATAAACCCTCAGCAACGTCTTTTCGTTAGCGGTTTAATGAAGAAGTTATGTAATCCGGCGATTCCATTCCGTGATTGCGATAAACGATCGCGTTAATGAAGCGGATAGACTCGTCCTTGTAAAGATCGGAGTAGATTCTGTGGATTCGGTTAATGATAATTTTACCTTGATTAAACTAAGCCATTTAAAACCCAAGACAATCCTGATCCTAAACTACTGGGGTGGTTAATTACATTGATTAATGTATCCTCGGAGTAGAATGCATAAACTCAGAAACTAATTTCTTTAGAGCACAATGAGAAAGAGTTCTTACCTTTGTTTTCTTAGCCCACTGTCATTGACTTGAATGTGCAATTTCCTGTCGATGTAGAATTTTCTTACTGTTGCAAATCAATTTTCTTGACAGAAAATGATTATGCATGATTTTTAAGTATCTAACTATTTTTAATTTTGGCTCAATACAAAGGCGTCTATCTGTAGGTTTTCTCAAGTGGATGTCAGCTGGAGTTGTAAACGTAATATCTTATATATTGCTCTCTATTAATTCGACCTGAGGTTTCTTACATTCAATTCCGTGATCTCGGGACACACCGAATAGCAACTAAATTGAGTACGTTGGTACGGTTAGCAGAAGCTTAACCACGTAAGGATATAATTTATGTTAAGATAACGAAATGTTGTTTTTTATTTTTTCGTTTCTCTTCAGTTATAAGAATATATGAAAGGTTCAAGATGTATATTCAGCGTTGTTTCATAAATGACAGCTTAAAATCTAACCACGTTTTTAATTTCATCCTTGGCTTAGACTTAGCTTATCATCTAATCTAAGGTATTAGATAGACTCAATAGATGGTATTCCATTAATTCCGACAATAACTTTATCTTGAGTGAGAAATGGGAGAATAAGGCCAATGTTCATTACCTCATTAGTTCTTAGCCATATTGGAGAATTTAATTTATAGCATTCCAAATTGAATTCATATAATATTTGTTTGTGCTAGTTTAAAGGGATATGAACAATTAAAAAATTAATTTGAAAATGGAATTTCATTTTAAATTGTTGGGTCTGCAACATTTAGTGTAAGATAATGACAACATTGTTAGTGAATACCGTGTCAAGTCTTACCTCGTGGATTTAAAATAGCTAGATTTCTCCTGGATAAAAAAAAACCTGACGCGGGTAAATGTCTCGTGATTCCATACCATAGCGTCATCAGTGGTAGGGGTTAGAAAGGTGTGATAATCCTATAATCCGACTAACACATCTCGTAACTTACGTACGTTAATCCTCGTAATACTTTATGTGCTCACGTGACAAATGTATATCAGGCCACTTTCAGTCTCAAAGGGTTACTTTATACATGGGAAACACATCACCATCGTCATTCATTTCATTTAAAGTACATTGATGGCATTGATAGCACTGTGACGCAAAATGGCTCCAGGGTTGGGACTGTGTTATTTAACATGTTGCTATAGAAATGCAAGATACATAAAATTTAAAGGGATGCAGTGAATCAAATCCGGATTTTTCTGTTTATTCGGGGTTTTTTTAATATATATAAGAAAAAGGACATAAGAGTTACTAGTGCTAAGGTAAACCCGTAATACAAAGAAAAGAACACGCAACCTTGATTAAGGAAGGAAATTGCTCGCAAATTGAGTATGGCTAAACTTGATGATTTGATTGGTTAGTTTTAAATTTTCGAGAAATCAAAATGCTCGCGAATAAAGCGAAAAGCAATATAAATAAGATATCATGTATACCAAATTTTCGGCTACATAACCTATGTCAGAGTCACCATCTTACTTTTTCAGGAAATGTATTACACGTTTTGAAAATTATGTTGCCTTTAAAACAATTTTGACAAGGATATAGTTTGTTACTGTTAAAAATTGACAAATTCGCGAATTTTTCTCCTTGCGAAGAAAAGTATCTAAAAGAAAATTGCGAAATTCTTGCATCTCTAAATTAAACAACTGTACAGTAACGATATGTTTAAGAAAATGAAGAGAAGCAATATAATATAACTATGATTTGATATAATCTGGACATGAAGTTCCGTTGTGAATGTAGCACTTTCTGGCATCTGTAGTTCTTTTATGTCATCTGTTGATCACTTGCCAATCCATGTATTCATTGTCATAAAATACAAGTAAATTTGCCTATAATGTTTTCATCTATGCTTGAAATATAATCAATCAAAAGTTTCATACAAATCTATTTGTGGTCTATTTACATAAGTCATTCCAATGAAATCCATATTTAATTTCCGGACCGGAAATAGATCTCTAAATTGCAATCTGTAAGTGGTACTCAAACACGACGATAATATTACCGAGAAAATCTATTTTCCTATAATCTATAGTATTATGACGAAACGTGTTTCATTGAGAACAATGGCGGAAATTACGTGACTAGAGATGAAATGATCCTACCTTTTTTCACTGAACAGTTCCATATTTTTATAGATTTACCAGCTCTGCAACGAGACAAATATAATTAGAAAGACACAAACCAGTGAAGGAAATAACGCATTTATCTCAACACGTTGAAATGAATAATAGCCAATTTATTATTCGATTTCACACTAGCCGGGAAAAGGTCGAACATCTTGAAAGTAACACGTAACCGGAAACGGATATATCGAGTTGGCGCATGCGGGTTAATCGTAACAAATGGTTTGAATTGAATTTGATTGCATATTAATTCTGACGTCTGTTTTCTCCGATGGAATGGTTTGACATTTTTTAAATATCGTTTTGTACAAAATCAATTCCGCGTTAGCCGTTTTCAACAAAGGCTATTTTAAAACTGACATTGCTTTACAGTTAACATGTGATGGGGAAAATGACAGTAGATGGCGTGATCGATATTTTCGTCTGTTTTACGACAGGAAATATCCACCGATTTCGCAATTTAATTGGCATTGATTGAAAATGTCTGTGAATGGGAGCCCTTATATTTCCAGTTATACTCTTCAGCCATGGTGCAATTGTCGGTGCTTATGGTAACATATTTCTTTTAGTGGTTGTTCTTTGATCACTGGTATCATCTCGGAAAATCGTAATTAATATTTTGCTATTATTCAAGGTTTTTTTAATTGTGCTATATGCTCATCATTAAACGAAAGAGAAGAAATCAGTTTTAGGTAGGATTTTTTTCAAGTAAAACATGCAGAAACTTCTTCCATAGGTATTTCAGAAAATATTAAACCGACTATAGTATTATCAAAAGATTTAATATTTTTTAGTATAGAACATATAACCGTGGTTAATAAAGTTTGATATGCATGAAAATCAAAATTTTACATTAAATTGTGTTTTGTACTTTTGTTTTGGCCATATATCAACCCAACTGAATATGAATTCAAATGACATGACAAAATGGATATAAAAATGTCTCATACCTAGCAATTTATTAGCAGTTTCAGAGAACAGTAAAATTCAACGTTTCTACTACAGAGAGTTGTGTCTTTGCCACGTGACTCGTGGTGATCACGTGACCGGTGACAACTGGTGGGAGTCATGTGATCTATAACAGCGGCGATAGAATCGTCTGTGCTACAGGAGACTATTCCACCTCAGGAATTCTCCACATCATTGATTTCATGTGTAATTTACATCCAGACAGGGTTCTTGATGTCAGTTGGCTTTGACAACGCGCTCTCAACAAAAGAGAGTCAGTGTATAAACCCATTAGTGATGGTCATGTCACACGAGCCGCCATTACCGGAAATAGACTGTGGCAAAACAAACGAGATTTGCATGTCGGCAGACGGTTTTTTAAAACCCCATCATTATTTGAAAAGTGGTTATTTTAAGTTCAGGTTTATTTATTTGCGGACGCATCAAATTACAGAAATGTTTATTTTCTATTTGCACTAGAATGCGGTTATATTTGATCAACAAACACTAACATAAATTTCATCTTCAGATGGCGTGCTCCCTTATTTGTTGCATGTATTGAAGCAGATAACTTGTTTTCTAATGATAATAACGACTTTGACTGTCACTTGGCCGACATCTGTACTAAAGTCTATAAAATGGTAGTTCCCAGTCCCACCCAAAGGCTCCCAAAACGCACGCATACACCACATCATATAAAAGATAGGCTACCCTTAAATAACTTACATTACATTCCCATAGAGGAATAAGTTTTAAAACTGACGAAAGTTGAAAATTATATATTTCAATTTGAGAATCTAAGATTTATTGGTGGATTCCATTGTACTAATACCAGCAATATCTGCTAAATACCAATTCATGCCTCGAATTATCTTTATGGCGTCGATTGTGCTCTAAAATGCGAACCCATGGAAGAAAGATATATCAACTATCGTAAAGTCACTACTCTATCCCAAAATAGCTTTGCTGTATTTATACAGAAGATGGGAAATAATAGCGAGACCCGCCCCGACATCACGTGCTACAGTCCTACCGGAGTCTAAGACTTGATTGTATTTCATCTGAATCGACAATCATCCATGTTCTATTTTGATTAAGACAGTTTTATGTGTAGTCGTTAGTATGATCTCACGCGTCCCATCGATCTTCTCAAGTAATTTCTTAGACTTTGAATAATTTCCTGCTGTTACCATGGAGACCGATATTTATGGCGTTGCAGTGGGTATCTGATATCCTTCCGGGACACTCAACACGCATGCGTGCCTACATGACAGCCACATGTTTAATCGCATAGCACCATGTTGATTTCCTACCTAAGCAAACACATTAATACAGACACAGGACATTAGCGTTGATATTTAGATAACCATTGCAAGAAATGTTAACAATAGCCATGTTTTTGTACTGATGGTGAACTGTTGATATGTATGATTGCTGATTTCATGATTATGATTTGTTTTATGTGGATAGGACTGGGTTGATACTTAAATAATAACAGAAATAAAAATTTTCATTATAAAATATTCCATCGTCCTGATGATTGGCTAAGTCCTCTCCTAAAAAATTACTTACATGGAATAAAAAAATGCCATATGCTACACATTCTCGAACCAGTTTTTACTCATTTTTAGTCATTTTTAGCTACAGGTAGACACAAACTGGAGTCTTTTATTTTCTTCCTCTAACATTTGTATTAAAATCATCGTATATATACTCCCTTTCTGCAATTTCAATTTTTATGGCCATACATACTATCACAGGAAAATTTCTGATAATATAGTTACGTTTTCTTCCTCTTCATTTCTATTTTTTACTTCCTCTTCTTTTAACGACTTTTGCCGTTGACATCCATCATGTTGAATATATGTTGATGAAGCATGCTAAAGGTACTATTTTTTTTCTAGTTTCAGCTTTCGGCATAGTTGGGATAGTAGCCGGTACCATCGTTTTCATCATACTGGCCACCATTGTAACATACAAATGCTATCGACGCCGGAGAGCCCAAGAAGTCCAGAGCAGGCTGTCGTCTGCCATCAAGAAAGGTCTTAAAGAAAGTACAAACGTCAAGAAAAGTAGTGTCTCATCACGCGGTACCCCAATGAAACACAAAGCTACCAGCCCTATCACTCCGCCGTCGCAGCACGACCTTGGATCTACCGAGCGTATGCTTCCGCCATCGCACTCAATGCAGTCAGAAAAAGAGTCCTCCGGACACATGAAATCAGAAGTATATGTTGAAAATGAAAAGGAAGGGAAAACACCAGAAAAAGAAGTTTGCATGAGAGAAAAACAAATTGATGAAAACAAAATACAGAAATTGGGCAACCTTCATTTTTCTGTGGAATATGATTCACTGAAGACCGCCTTACTTGTCACGATCCTTCGCGCTGTGGACCTTCCCCAGAGGGACCCAAGTTTAGGAGGTTGTGATCCCTATGTGAAGCTTCAGCTTCTCCCGGATAAAAGGCACAAGTGTAAGACAAGGGTTCTTCGGAAAACCCTCAGTCCAACTTACGACGAAACATTCACCTTCTATGGGATCAGTGAAAATCAGATTCAAGGAATTACTCTGCATTTCGTGGTCCTTAGCTTTGACCGTTTCTCGCGAGATGAGATCATCGGTGAGGTTGTGTATCCCCTAAATGGAGTGGACCCTACCCAAAAGGAAATCCATCTGACTAAAGAGATACACCCACGTCATCTTAAAGTAAGTAGCCACGTGATTTTGTATCATTTTGTTATTGTTATCGCTCACGGAATCAATTTAGGTAATGAATGGCATTATTATACACATGCTGTTTGCTTGTTTGCCAAGCAAGTAGCCGGTAATTTGTCTCTATGAAAAGGAACTCCCACGATTTGTTGATCAAGTTAACATACAAAGAACTCATCCATCATGAAAATAGATGGGGTATATGTATGGTTTCATGTTAGCTGGTTGGTAATCTTGATACTCAGTGGATATTCCGTGACGAAAAACTGTGAATATACAGGACCATATGCACTAAATGAATATTGCTAAAGAAGGTTCAGAGTCGCTTGCCTTTCATAACAAAAATGTTTCTCAAACTTCTCATTTTATTTTAATTTAATAATCAAGATGGTTTCATTTGTGTTTGACACAATATTACGTGACGGGTGAAATCGATGGTCAAAAGAACGCTTAAACTTTTATTCTATTCTCCTGGTACATAATCTGAACTCCACACACTAAATTGCATCTAGCCTGCTCTTGTAAGAATGTTGAACTAAGCAAAAAGGATTATACTGGTACTGTAGTTTAAATCTATACTTTGAACATAATTTATTTAGACTGTTTTAAAACAAATGTATCTTAAGTTGAACATTGAATTTTGAAGTGAAAGACAGACTTTAGTGAAAAATTTCCCCTATTTCATGCATTCTAAAGTGCAGTCAGTTGCAATATTAAGAGAAATGGCGTTCGGAAAATGGCTCCAACTAACAATTTAACTTTTATCTTAATGGGACGTCCCTGCCTGGTTCATTCAAGATTGATGAGGGATTACTGTGGTTGGGGACAGCAAGGCTATCCTGATCAAATCGCTAACTCACTTATTATTACTGTCTATTTACTAAAATTCGCGAATTCACTTAGGTTCGCGAAAATACTTCGCGGTTTTTTTCTCTCAGAAGCAAGGTTTTAATGTAAAAATATATCCCTATTAGTGATGCTTAAAAGGTTACAAAGAGGAAAATATTTCCCCGCGATTAAGTTCTAATAAGTAATCCGCGAAATTAAAGCTTCTATTAGAACTCTAGATCTAGATTATAGGGCTACTTAACAATCATTTACCACCACCTTCCTATACATTGTTTACATTATTATCTTAGCTTGTGTAGATAGTCATCTCCCCCAAAGAGCACAACAAAGCTAAATATACATGTTACTGGGACGAAATAGCGTTTACTGTTGAACGAAGTGGTTATAAGGATCTGTATTTTAATCAGATTGACATGACTGATATGGGGAACAGACGCTAAGCTATAGTTAATGGATAGTGTTATTTTGTTCATATTATTATTAATTTATTTACTGTACCGAATACACTGGTTTAGTAATCAATATCTACCGGAAATTACAATTATATGTTTACACTTACAACAATGAGCTTCAACAACTTTCTAAATCAGCATGATTGGGAATTATATTGGCGGAAAATTTCATGATTTATTCATAATTTGTTCTTGCATACTGCTTTAAAACAAGTTACATTGGGGTTATGCACTAAACGGAACGATCCATTTCATGACAAACTAATATCATTTCATAATGTATAAGTACAAAATCAATAATGTTTCTGTATAGCAATTTAAAGATTAATAAATTAATTAACAAAGAAGTGTCATAATGCATATTTTCGCGCGTGTAACGTCATGAAATCGTCATTGTAACAATGGCAGATGCCGTGACGACATCTCGATCGAGATGTAAACCCTGGGAGACCTATGAGCAGATACACAGCATCATTGATCGTTGTTTCCGCAAATAACATCGAATTCAGTAGAATTACTGTTTTGTAATGAGAACAGCGCCACATTTATGTCATTTGGGTGCGAAACTAACTGGATTACCTGATCAATTAAAATGGCTCTGCATGCAATACTGTTAGGGCGATCTTAATGCCATACATTAAGCCGTAATTTCGTACAAAAAAATACCTACATCAAGAAGCAGTGATGGTGTACGTGCCTTTGGTACAGTAGTTCAAGGTGATTGTATGCAAGAACAACCCAGGATTATATGTACAATACAACTTCAAACAATTAACCATGCTAGAATAGTTCTTCGCAGACGACAATCACGAATCAATGGTGGCAATCGAACAAACGTAACGACGCTTCAAGGTAATTCCCAATGTATGTAATTGTATCATCCTCTCGGATAGATCTATAAACACGCGTGTTTCAATTAATTAAAACTATCAATTAATACTGACAATAGTTGGAAGGGTGTGTTTACGCTTTGATTACGTATACGAATAATAGTATAACCAATCCCTGTTGTTCTTTCGAGGAAATGTAAGTTTCAACATGCACTTCCTTTTTCTGGTCGCGTGCTGAAGGCGTATGCGGAATAATTTCCATGTCATTTTTTCCAGAGGCGTATTTACTCTCAGAAAAGCAAAGGTGACATTCTATAGCAAGCCCTTTCTCGCTTGGTCGCGTGCTAGAACTGACTGTTAGTAGACTGACTTTGTTCTCCTGAAACGTCCTTCGTGTCTTAAAACTATATTTAAGACTTTGAACAAAATAAACCAATAAATATACCTTTCATTCAAAGAACACTTACATGATTTCTAATAAGAAATATCTTCAGACGAGATTGTTTCAATCGTGCGTATAACTACAAATGTAAACCGAAAATAGAAAATTATTTAGAGAAAATTATCAATATTTGTATATAAAATATGCATAATCTCACACAACGTTTAATGCTTTGACGCTTGTTATAGACCCCAATGGATCAAGCTAATGAGTTCAAAGCAATATACCTCAAGGTCATTGGGGTAATTGCTCTAAGTCTATTGTCTTGGTTGTATCTCAGGTCGCTATCCTGCTAAGCCCGACCGTTACATATTAGACATCGACTCTCTGAATCCTCTAGGGGGACACTAAACTTATTCATGATTAATTGGACACTACGTGGAAATAAGTCCGTCCTCGGAAGGATTAGGAAACCTTACTAGAACATCCAGAACATCCGGAAGGTGTTTCCCTGGTGTAAAAATGTCCATGAATTGATGTTTGGGTTTAATTGGTTTTCCTTGACGTGATCCAATCCTTGTCTTAGAAACGTGTTATATCTTACATGTGGGACATCAAAGATAGTACTTTTTTCTATCCGAATTGTTAAGAGTGAAACTGCGTCCATGGATTAAGTACGACGTTACCGGTGCCACGACTGATTCATCGAATTCACTGATAAAAAAAATCACAGAAAGTTGTAAAGAATAACAACCAATAATGAGTTGTGAAACAACTGACAGTCTGTCTTTGGGGTAATAAAGGACTCGATTTGTGTGCCTTTGTTAAATCGAGTCCGGTCAAACCAGCGCTCCTACTACATGCTATAAACACTAGTAAACATAACGGCTTTGTTATTTGGTGACAGAAATATGTACCTAACCCTGTGGACTTGCATAAATGAAATGTGCATTTTTTGCATATGTTGCCAAAATTTACAAATAACAATCTGCGAGTGCACAGTAATAAAAAGTCTGTCGATATTACCATTTCTTTATGCTTTTACTGACAACAATTTGTTTTCAACATCATTCAAACACATCTCTTTTACACTAAACAGATAAAAGAAAACACGTTGAAAAACTCCCTGTCTGTTACGTCATAAATATGGCAGATAGAGGCTACTGGCTAGGGTTTCTATAAAGGTTCCTCTTTTGACGTAAATTCCGCGTTAAATTATATCGTATAGATGCAATGCAGATTTTTCTTTCATACAATTATTTACTTTCGAAAATCATAAAAGGAAGTTGAACTCGTAAAAACAAGGATGGACACCGTGCAGTCAAGAAGAAAATTACTTTATCAAATCTACCGAGAGAAAAAAACAGCTTTTACTGTAATTTGTCCTGGTGCATATACCAAACTATTAAAGATGAAATCTTAACGCATGCAAGTTAAACTGTCACGTTTTTCATAGGCTGATTACATAATCACGCAATTCACAAACAATATCGCAAGAAAGCTTTTAGGGAATTTCCTACCACAGACTGGTAATTGAAATGTACCTAAAGATTCGTCTTCCGGCAAACAATTACCGTTAAAATCAAGTCACACGGGACACGTGATTTGCATAAATGCAATGTGCAGTACGTGTTAGCATAGACTGTAATACAGAGAGAGTGCGTGTATGCATTGAAAAACATCATAATAATCCTGAAGCAATTAGTTTATCTGAAGCTTTTTAATTGCGATTGATTACATTTACTTTAACGATTACATCATATCTGTCTCGTAAATTGTAGTAATTTCGTATAGTAAGTTTAAATTGCATCCAACTGGTGTTATGCTGCGCGCTAGTCAGAAGCAGAAACTACCACTAGCTATTTTTTGGTTATTGAATGAAATGAAACGTTGAGACAAAAAATAATGAATTAATCGATAAGAATAACAAGCAAACTGCTCGCATCAGTTCGTATGCTCTTATATCTGAGTGGGGAAAATACTAAAAGCAGATTAGGATCATGTAATCATTTTTAAAACGAAAAAAAGAACTAAATCACACATTACATTTGAGGTTTCAAGAAGGGAGGTGTGTGACATACTCACATACAGACCACCACAGCCGGGACATTATTTTCTGAATTTCAGCAGTGCAGGATTAAGTTAAGTCGCGTCGTTTCTCCCTGAAGACATCCCACTGACATCCTCGTGTGGGTGTCCATTATATCATGATATGTCAAAATATACAATAGGATTGTTTCCTAATATAAACAGGCTGTATAATATGAATAGCACACAGCATATAATGTCATATGATGGACTTTTAAATAGCATTATTGGTTCTCTATAATTGTGGTAGTGCATGCATTCTGTAAAAAGCAAAACTATCAATACGGAATACGCGTATATTATGTAATGCACAATTACATCATACACTGAAGAATCAATCTTGAAGCATACGCCTACTGTCTGATTTGGTTAGGAACCCATGTCTGTAATTATCTCAACATAGAAGAAATTATTTGAAAATAACTCAGTTCTGAAATTGAGTAGTTCAAAATGGCTGATTTATGACATTCCCTGACTTCTGATAATGTGGTTATAGAATACAGACTTTAAGCATGACTCATTCTGCATCTCGCACTTTAGATATATTGTAAAATAATCTTGAATTGACATATACGCAATAATAACTATTTCACAGATTTCGGGTTACCGAAAATTTTGCAGAATATATCCGACAAGCAACATATTTAGAATGAATCAAGGACTTTGGAATATTGAAATTTCTCTATTTAACCCTGACACATATTATTTACAATATATGTTAGATATCCTCTAAATTGTTTACTACCACTACGCAGGTAAGTCATCCATTATTAGTTTAAAATAATTCTTAGACATGTGTAAGACACTCAAGTCAATTATTATGTTTATCTACAGAAGTAAGTTACCATTATTTTTCCTAAAAGAGAATAATTTGATGATGCATCATACTTACAAGTACACCTTTTCGGATAAAAAATGAGTTTAAAATCAGAGTAGATCATTTTGTATTTAGTTATTGGTCACTAAATGCTAATGATTGTCATTATAGAAAAAAACAACATATATAATAACATGAAGGAACATACAAATCAAGACTTGCCTGTCTTTTTTCAGAGAAGATTTGGATCAAAATTCAAGAGATGAAATTTCCAAGAATTTGCTGGAATGTCATAATAACGAATCTAAATATGCTGACAGTTTTCTTTAAATGTCAATTGAAACAATATATTTCTTCATATTCCAAGTAATTGTATCATACTTCAACTTTAACACAACCACTTGTGATCTCTGGAGAACCAGCACTACAACTTAACGACCCTTCGGAGGCCAAACACTGTGTCATTATGATTGATATTCCATAATGGAAGCCGTGATCAAATCCAATATTGATACTATAATACTGTTAGCCATCCCACCGCTGACACCTCTTCGACTGAAGTGTCAGGTTATAATATATTTCATCAATGGATGACATTTGTAAACAAAGATTGGATATAGATATTTCTGAAATCGACTCGGGTTATGCTAAACCTGTAAATAGACTAATGGACATTGTTTTAGACTATGTTGGACCCGATAGTCGAGTAATTGAGATGGCTGGTATTTTACTATTTTACACATGGGATGCGGTTGGCGATTGGCTAAGGTGTCTGACATTTCCCCACAAACCGCCCACCTTTTGGCTACGGTTACCGAATGGTTAAGATGTATAACTCTCTACAGCTAGACCCCGATCATTGTGTCTTCAGTGGCATAGTACATCGGGCTAGGTATTGAGTTGCGTTTGCTAGATAATCGCTATTGGTAAAAATTTTCCTCCACAATGCACTCTGGTTCACCCTTAAATGGCAAGATCTATTTCAGAACGAAATTGAATAGAAAGCAAATAAAACTTGTGTAACATGTAATTATTCCAAGTTAATCAATCTTTACTTAAAGGACCATGCACCTCAACATTTTTTATGTTTATAAAGTACTGTCATCTTTGTTTCTAAAGGTGTCATCTTATTTAGTCGTGTTAGATTGATTTAATCTGCATTCAGAATTCTACACTTGTAATTTTTGCGCAATCGTATAAGATCAATTATACATACCATAAAATGATACAATGAATAGTCACATTAAGCTCTGATGATCAAAACTTCGTAAATTCAAACATCAAATCCCGTAGTATCGCATGCAGTCATTTAGAAGCTTTTCGATATGGTACGGTTCAAAAACAAATTGTACAACCAAAAACAAAAATTTATATTTTTGATATCAAGTTTACATACCGGTAACATGTTGATGTCTTACAATCTCCTTAAAGCTTTTATTTATCAATGATACGTTTCGTTCTATGCTCGTTTTGTTTGTTCACAAGAAATGTCCAAAGAAGCAAGCGGTTATGTAACCTTTAAAGATGCTCCACCGCTGACAAATGGTATTTTTCACTATCAAAAACAGCAGCAGACGATTATTTTTCTTCAGTTACAAAAATTACTTACTTTACACCATTACCATCGATGAAAAGTTTGAGCTTCTAATTTTACTTCAAGTTTAAAATATCGAAAATAATTAATTGCATCCCGAAAAAAATCCGTTACGCTATATCCTATATGGAATAATGTACTGATTGCGCATGCACCAAAGGCCAAATAAACTATTTTATATTGTATTTTGCGTTAACTAGACATATATATACGCGATTAAACACCAATTATTGTTCAAATTATGAATATCATTAAAATGCTCTGTCGGCGGTGGAGCATCTTTAAGGCTTTGCCAAAGCGAACTTTGATAATCTGAAGGTGGGAAAGAAAGCGGAAGATTCTGTCATCAAAGTATATGACCGGGCGTTATAAGTTTTACATCAGAATTCAGTACAAGTTATTATCACGTTCGTAGAAACGTGTCAATAAGATTATTAATTAGCAGACGACAACTCGTTAATGCCACAGACGTAATGGACCGAAGGGATATCAAATCCCTGTACTGGAAACCAATGGTACGTCATAGGGACATTGTGGCAAATTCCCACTGGTTGTTGATTAATTCTATTGTTTCCTATTTTAGCTCGTGATAAAATTGTGTCATTATTGTAATCCTTTCCTTTTTAGATTATCATCAAAGCTTATTTTGGGAGCGTGGTATTATCGAATTCTCTATTTGTCTGGGGTTTAGAGCAAATACATATATCAACATGTGATTTATGTACGCTATCAAGTTTCGATTTATTGGAAACTCTATAACGATTTATTCTTTAAAGTTATGAAATCCATATATGTTCTAATGGAATTCTCTTATTCTAATTTGTTCTGAATATCAGTTTTCTTCATCTCCAGGTTCCATGGGATTTCAATTAAATTTTGAAAAATGTCACTATTAAATTCTGGTAAAACATTATTGAATATATTTTATTTCAGTGTTTAGTATTATCTTTTAAAGACTAATACATTGACACTTTTTGCCTGGGATTTTTTTTCCGAGATATAAAATCTGAAATATGAACTACAATTAATACCGTTAATGTTAAATCATCGATTGTACCATGAGTTTTGCAGTTTTATGCGGACATGATAAAGACAATCTATCCCCAAACTTATCGTTCACTGTACACTGTTATACATCATACCAGAGATAAATATAGTATCACTTAAATATAGTTCCTATTGTATATTGTTCTTTTAGATTCTACTTTCCATACAGTGGATCATAAAAATTCTAAACATGGTTAGAGAATTTATGTGCCGACATAAACACCACACAATATGTTTCAAAGTTATCTTCCCCATCATATGGGCAGTACTATAAGGGGAAATGACAAAACATGGCAATAAAAAACCCCATTTCTCTCGACCACCCAGTGTGAAAAGTCATCCAATATGGCCGTGCTCTGACGTCATTTCCTGTAAACAGACCAAATCTCTGACGACATCTTGGGAATTCCAACGTACAGCAATCATGAGCCATGCTTATGCGCCGATAGTGGGAAAGACAAGAAATCAATGGCTTGTCCAGTTGGTGATTGTTTTTATTTGTCTGGCTTCTGTGTATGACTGTCAGCCTCAGTATTTACTGTAGCTGTACATGTTTGGAGGAAACATTAAGATATCATATAAATCACTGTAGCAAATTGTTTTGTGTCACAACTATATTACAAATCTAGTATCGGGCATTTTGGTAGTCAGTTGATTCGATGGACTGGAATATTAATACAATCTTTTCTCTTCTCTCATTGCTGATCACACATTGTTTCAAGGTGACTAAAATTTAATAATGATAATAATATATTTTATTTAACCAGGGCTGTACATTATTATTTAGACAAGTTTGATGTACAATATGATCATGCATCAATGCAGATTGTTATCTCAGATAAACAAATTATGACGATGACAAAACATTACAGTCCAGGTTCACAAATAATACAAAATGCTTTTTCATTAAAATAACAAATATATATGTAAGAACATCACAGTAATGTAATCTTAAACAAAGTCTTGTAATGCTGAAATGATTTCAACTTTTTGGTAGCAGGATCAGTCGTAGCAAGACCTCATGATCAGCTTCGTTGTTGGTCGAATCGCTATCCCCACCAATAACCAACTATCTTCTCACTAAGCTGACAAATACAGTTGTCTACATTATTCCTAATATGGTTAAGTAATTTATCAACAAGACATCCATACGAACGTACATTATTTTGTGTTAACTTACAGCAAACTTTGATATATAAGAATAAATGCCTAGAATGGCATGGTGCCATAATTAATACCTCGACTATTTTGTTTATTGTTTATTTTAAAAAAATTATCACTTTTGTCACTGTCTGATTGTCTCCCTTTGGTTTTTTCAGTTCCAGATGCAGGGCCGAGGAGAACTACTCGTGTCCCTATGTTACCAGCCCGCCGCTAACCGCCTCACTGTCGTTGTGCTGAAAGCCAGAAACCTACCAAAGATGGACATCACGGGGCTGTCAGGTGAGAATTGTAGGTTACTTTCACTTTCACTTTCATTTTTTACGTCATTAAAATGTTTGTCTTGTCCCTATTTAATGCTTATCATAAAAGAGTATGACAGACTATTTGATCGATGCCAGTACAATGTGACCGGATGAGGTGTGGTGTTTGGTGTCTTTGTTTTTTCAGTAAGATAGCACTATATTTTTGCAGTCTCCCACAACAAACATGCTCTCTCATTTCCTACAAATTATTACCAAGAAGGAAATCTGCACTTACGATCATGGGCGTTGATACAACGTTAAGCATCACAAATCGTATTCAAACACATTCCACAAACAGGTTACCTTTATTACAGCAAACAGACTATATTTTGCTTGTCGTTGTCCACAGAGCCTTAATTGGAGCCTCATCATTACATTACATATGATAAAAGATTTTTGTATTTATACATGATAACAGCAGCAAGGTCGATCAGGAGTGGTTGTCTGCGTAAACAAAAGTCAATTTCAAAGGAGAGCGTGTACATAAGAGTTCACATCAAGCGTTGTTTAATACGCATGCGTTGTTTATCATTGTCGCCAGAATAGCTTGACTGAATCAATATCATCCCCACATAACTCTTTAATTGCCAAGATAACCTGCAAATACATTGGCTAAGGCATAACATGGTTAATATTTAAAGATATTTGTGTTAGGTCGTGTCACAGTTCTGTTCATGATGATTCACTCGTTAGATTGAACTCTGCCGAACAACACAGCAGGTCCTATATAGAACAGCATTGCTATTGTACGATGAATATGTATAGAATCTCTTGAATCACACAAAGGCAAGCATCAGTACATTTTATTATGCATTATGAAAATATATTGAAAAGGGGAAAATAAGGCAAAATACAGGTACTGATCGTAAATAAATGCCTTTTTTCTTGGAACTTTGGATTTCTTCCTTATTTCAAACCCACCAGATATACCCCAAAGATTATATAATAACTATTTATTGGGCATAACAACACAATATAAACAAATAAATTATTGTATGAAGATAATAACAGTGATAGTAACCCATGGAGTATCGAGGATGCAAGGATACAAAATATCCACAATTATGCAATGCCAATAAAAACATCGAGTTATAAATTCTTTACTGAATATGAAAACCGCAATTTATGATAATCTAATTACTCTCAATGGCGCACTTATATAGTATTTTTGTATAAATTGTCAGATATTGATTTTCACATCGACCATCCAAACTTAATAACACTTTAAACAAAACTCCATGATGTAATTGCATAACGAACACATTACCAGCTTCTGAAACCTTTTAATATGCTATTCTTGGGTGATGGATCCAAAGCTCTAAAAAGCCCCATTGTTCATATGTCACAATCAGCTGATTGTATTTGTTATGTCACGTGACGGACCATTGTTATGTATTTTCTCTTCGTACCTGTTACAGACAAATTAATGATCTAAAACATAATTGATTTCTTAACATGCTGGTCATTTATCATATCCTATCAATAAGGTTTTAGATTGGAGTACTCTCAATATAACATTTTATACAGTTATCATAAATAAGATTGATTTTCAAATTATAATGTGTCAAATAAATATGCGTTTCATGAGAGAGCTGTTAGATTGGAATTTAGCAATTTTGATATGTTTTCATAACAAAAACTTTATCAATAAATTTGGTTTTCAAATTATGATGTGTTCAATAAGCTGTTTCAGATTGGAATACTTGTTTTTCATAATAAAGGAATTAAAATTGATTTTTAAAAACATGTGTACAATATGCAATGTTTATAATCGTATTTCAGTTTATGAAAACATTACAGAACCCATAGATTAGTGGATCTTTCCATAATAGAAAATGATATTACCGACAACTATCTAGGAAAGGCTTTGAAGGCTCCAAACTCTAGAATTACATACTAAGTATATTGTACACTGAGGTGAACAGTGCAAACATTCGGAAACCTCCATGTCAGCTGCAAGCATAATTTAGATATGAGTTCAGATCTGTCCGTGACAACATTTGTCTGTATACAATGTACGTCCATACGAGTCTGACTGTTTAAATGCCCGCAAAACGTCCTGAGGGAAACGTCGCAATGTAATTATAAATTCCACAAACACAGCTATTGCTTTCTGTCTCCCTCTTAGTTTCGTGTTTATTGTCGCCTGGCGCGACTTCATGGTATTTTACCAGGCCAATTGTCTCCTTACCGTAAACAAAACAAGCATGGTTAGGCTATTAAGGCATTTTGATTTAAAATTTTGTATATGATTTTAAGGTATTATTAGCATAATTCACTGATTGGAGTAAAAATTTTGAAAACCTTCTTTGGTTAAAAAATTCACATTGAATGTAAGCCCTTTCTGTAGAACATTTCTTTTGTAACTTCATCAACCTGAGGCTAAAACAATATGCATTATGCATTTTATCTTATGATCTATTGAATCCTTATCTATAACACATGAAACAAATTCCATTACTTTATTGAAAAAATAAATATTTTTTAAAAACATGGCTTACGATTAAAAATTATTCGTTCCTGGTGTGTGTCTCTTTGTCTAATAGATCGTGAATCACGAATCATTTCAAGGTATGTTTAGAGTTGATAGAATGTGATAGAATAAAAAAAAATAACCAATCTATTTCCACCTCCAAACAAATTAAGGTTCTGGACTTTCTTTATTGTCCATGAAATCACCAGGAGACTTGGTCGATCCGTCTCGAGGAGATAAATATAGACAGACATTCTTATAATAAAATTACGGTATAACACCAACTTGTGTCTGGTCCGCTTTACGACACTCCTGCTTTACGTCACGTGGTGTCATATTCAGACTGAAATATATCGATTTATACACGTGCTTAATTTACATTATGATATAACGTACTTAGTGATTGTTGTAGGGCATTTTTTGTGTTTCACTATCAAAACAGTTGAAGGTAGGATAGGTTCAGTCAATGCTACATCTCATCTTACTCATTTCTACCCTTTTTCTTGTAAATGAAAGGCAACAGTCATAAATTACAATTCATACAAATAAAAGTTTTAATACTAGTGCTTTGCACCAAGTCTCCTGATAATATACACCCGAAAATTCCAGTGAAATGCTTTAAGTTGTGTTATTTTTTTTCTTATAAATATAATTGTACATGATTATCAAATCATGAGATCCTCGTCGAGAGTTTAAACTAATTCAATTCTGAGTTAACATGATTGTGAACTAGGAACCGCGGTGGTCGATTGATTACGATTCTCCAACACATTACTACTAGCCCTCCATTTGGGTAACCAGTTCGATTCTCCAACACATTACTACTAGCCCTCCATTTGGGTAACCAGTTCGAATCCCATGTGGGACAGTTGCCAGGTACTGTTCGCTGGTCGGTCATTTATCTCCGAATACTGTTGCTTCCTTCAACATTTAATCCCATTACGTCCTTAAATAACCTGTTTGGTAATAGGGCGTTACACTAACAAACCAAACGATTGTAAACAAAAGTTAACATTATCAGACTCAATATTACATAAAACATCAAGAGGCACAACAATTTGGTATTCTGATCATTGTATTTCATATGTTGCAGATCCCTATGTCAAGATATATCTTCTCTACAATGGCCAAAGAATCGCTAAAAAGAAGACGCATGTGAAAAAGCGAACACTGAACCCCGTATTTAACGAGTCCTTCCTGTTTGATGTTCCATACAATGAGGGTCTACAGAACATCAGCCTGGAGTTTCTCGTGCTCGATTGGGACCGCGTGACGAAGAACGAGGTGATTGGTCGGTTGGAGGTTGGCGCGAGAAGCAGTAGCCAACAGCTGCACCACTGGAGCGAGGTCATCAACTGCCCGCGTAAGCAGATCGCCGAGTGGCACAAGTTGAAGGAATGAGAATGACGTTTATTTAACTGAGCTTGAGGCTAGCCAATCTGGCTATACAGTGACTTACATGCAGTAATTTAAACTTTAATGTATAATTGATATAAACAAGTTGTTATTACAAAATGCAATGTATTGAGGAAGCGCTCGGCAATAGTGGAATTAATTATATATAGTTTAAGTTACATGCATGTAAAAGGATTCAATCAGGAACTTACCAAGAAAAAAATCTCCACAGCGGACGGTGTTTCATAAAATGTATGGGTGTAAAAATATGAATATGTACATTGAAATACAAAAAGATATTTCCATATGTACAGTTCATTGAAATATGAAAAAATTATATGAATTATATTATATCAAATACTGAAACACGAATAATGGTAGTATTCAAATCATCATGTTAGTATTAAAGAAAACGATTTGTTCATATGAATTGACCTTCAACGTTTGCATGGTCAAAGGTCAATCAATGCTTTGTTGACAATTTTCTTCTGCTCTAAATCTTGTTGAAAATGAGAATGTATATAAATAATCATTCATAGAAGACATTATTTACAAACTGTTAAGAAACATCTATGAACCTTCATGATACCTTCCGAGAGTAATATCTCTTCGGAACTTATCCAATACGTAATGACTTTTCATCATTACAAGGATTTCGACAATTTCACTCCATTAAAGGATTGTATTCAGCCCGAATGTGGTCAGTGAAGCGAACTATCCATCCGTTAAAGACAAAATACAAAGTATTGTGTGATATGGACTGACCTTCACGGTAAGCAAGATTGCCAAGACATGACGTCATGCAGACCATGTGTTGTCCTAGCTTTTTGCTTACACCAAAACCAATTCCGCCGTTATCATATCCACCGACTCCCGACTCCTATACGAAACAAGTCATTGAGTTCTTTGTATTTGAGATATCGTCGTTGGAAGAACAAAGAACAGCAATTGCTACTTTCTTGATATGTTAATGATCCCGTGTATTTTGTATCATTTCGCCAAAGGTTTCGTGTTCTTGTTTGAATGTTTGGGATAAATAAATATCTTTGTAATATTGGTCTTAACACCATCATTGAATGACTCAAATATCTTAGAATGTTGAACAAGTATATCAACCCATTTATATATTTTGCCTTGGCCTTCAGAATATGAGCAAATTTTCGTTTAATATGAAATATGTCATGATATTTTTCTTTTACAGCAGAAATTGCCTATTCTGAGTATTTCTTTCAACTTTACGAACGACTGATTTAAAGACACAGCTAATATGATTTGTATCAAAGCAACAGGATGCTAAAGCGAGGTTCAAGATGACACGGCAAGATGTGCAATTGTTTAAGTCGAAATTGGTTGAATTGAGTCCTATGCTGATAATTCGAGAAATTGAGATTTAGATTGATGATATGAAGAATCATGCCCAAATAGTCGAAGTTTTAAGAAAAATCGGGAAACTGAAGTTTATCAGTCTCTCATATGATTGATATATTTCGATATATTGAAATCTGGTAATTTTAACAAGTATTGTGAATTCGATATATCGAGGTTTGATAAAAAAAACTTCTATCGATGTCAGAAAGCAATGATGGCTTTAAATGTTTGTATTTTTGTAGGTAATTATTCCAATTAATTACTGGAAAAAAGTGACGTAAATCGACACAAAAATTGTTGCTGTTGTTTATTGACGACAATATTATGTGAAATGTCATATTTTATTTACTTTTTGGAACAATTAGTATAAGTATAATTAATTAAAAGTTATAATAGAAAGACTTTCCTTCGTAACAAGAGGAAGATTGTTGTTGATAAAGATATTTTGCTATAATATATTTTTCAAGGAAATTGTTGCATTCAATAGCTGTTTTTTGTCTTTTTGTCGTCTATAACGTAGAAAAAATATCCTAGTGAAAAATTACATTGGAAAATGATCTAAATGATAAACGATGAAATAAACTGTTGCACATCACATGTACTGTTGTTTTCTTTCTTTTTTTCTTCAAAATCTTTCCTGAAACATGATGTTTTTATTCGGATCTACAAGAGGTGAAAACTCTTACAGATTATGCAATACTATTGATATATGAAGATGAAATGAAAAGAAAAAATCAGCAGAAAGAAATTTTTGTTTCCATATGTATATTTAATATTTCTTTGGCATCGACTTCTTCAACATCTTCGAACGATTTTCAAAAGAGATGCATCGACCTTTTATGATAAACCAACATCTCGGATACTTTTAGAATATTATAGTTTTGCGGAAGCTGTGAGCTTTTTAAACAAATATATTTCTCCTGTCAATAAGTACGAATGAACGAACGAATGAATGAACAAACAAACGAAACATATCCAGTTAAAATCAGAACAGCAACAGACGAAAGAACCAACACCAAAACACACGTCTGACTTAATTACATGTATACAGCTCCCATATCGATTCCTTCCTCTCGCGCCAACACGTTTCTCGTACCAAACTATCAACATTCACACAAGAAAAGACACCAAGTGCTATGGGTGAGGCAATTGGATTGATCAACACATTCCCCCAAACAATATCAGTGTTGCTACAAGTCAACATTGTTAGGACAAGTTCCGGGTTTATCCCAGATAATCTTACATGTACATGGTACATTTAGCAACAGCAGAATATTTTTATCTATTAAATTTATACTCCACTTTACTGAAAGTGAATTTTACAGAAACCGACATTGGTGACGAATGAGAAAGCAAATGTAATGAAATTTGCGTATGATATACCGATGAATGATAAAGATAAAAAATATTATGAACTTTTGAAATAGAATGAAAATCACCATGTTCATTTCTTATTTCTTTTTTTTTTATTGATTTACTTTTTAAATTTCTATCTATTAATTTCGTGGTAATGGTATACGAGTTCATAATAGGATTTATTAGGCTTCAATTATTGTGATTTTAAGTTTACCTCACTACCCTTTAAACACATTTGAAGTCTTCTAATTTTCAGACTGGAAGAGTTCAATATGAAATCAGAGGGGTGAACAACAACAGTGATCGGCATGATTCTAGTGACGTCAATCTACGGATAAATCAATCGACATCTGATCTCGATCCCAGTAAAACATATCAACTATCCCCTAATTTGTATCATTGATAGTTTCCAATCGTTCTACTTGGTCATTACATTCTATTGCCCCAACCGCAGCGTACTAGTATTTATGTCCCTCGGTATCAGAAGTCTTTGTCTATTAGTCTCTTATCTACAGATATACAAGTAGGACGCATTTAGATTGTGACGTGGTTGCTAGACATCAACATGTTTCCATACATTTTTTTCTGTACCTGCTGATAATGAAGGTCGTTTTTCCTCGGTAAATGACAAATTCTAAATCAACATATAACGTCATTGATCTTTTTCAAGTTTCTTTATGGACAAAGAATATCATAAGATTTAATATTATAGGTAATTATTTTGTCTATTATAAACATGATTGCGTGATGCATTACAGATATATTTTACACATTATAATGTCAGTGATAATTTTATTTTTAGTAACGTTGATTCGATAACCAGAAACGTTGGTTTTAATGTCATAGTCGTTTTTATTAATATCTTTATCGTACAATGAAATCATTTATTTGTAATTGGAATATTAAATACAAAATGTTTAGTTTTTTATCTTGCTAACCGTTTACGACATATTGAATCTGAAATTATACACTGAAAATGATTCATGAG
Source organism: Argopecten irradians (assembly GCF_041381155.1). NCBI lineage: Eukaryota > Metazoa > Mollusca > Bivalvia > Pectinida > Pectinidae > Argopecten > Argopecten irradians. The sequence goes on from NC_091143.1 coordinate 41,669,072, forward strand.
AAAAGCTGTCGAAGGATGTCATAAAGTAAACAAATTCCATATTATTGAAAATAGAAATCTGAGATTGTTGACAAACGTGTTTATCAAACGCTACTTTATGAATGACAGTCATTATTAAGAGTCGGTGCCAAGGCTCTACTCACCAGCGCTATCAGATCCAATATTGAAGCGTCAGCAGGAATCTGACTTGTGTGGGCGTACTCTGACGGCGACAAGCCAGCGTCTTCAGCAAGCCCCCAGGGAAAACGCAACATACAGTGTCAGGCAGTCACCATCAATGAACGCAAATGAAATTGTGCTCGATAAAAGGAAGGATCCTGTATACTAACAAACAGCGATCATTTTGGGCCTCACAGTGTTGTTAGAGTCTACTTCAAGCAAAGTCATATCTTTTTAAGTAGTTTTTTCTTTCTTTCTCACATAAACCTGTTCACATTGTCTTTTTATATAGATTCTCATACTTGTAATGAATCTTATTCCCAAATATTTATTGTTACTCTCGTGAACTTTGCTTAACAGAATTTGTTTTAGTGTCACAAAATGTATCACTATACATGCATTGCATTTAAAGCAATATCAACGTCACTAAGGTTACTTGCCGATAATCTAGTCACGTGGTTATTTTATTCAATAACTTGTCTATTCCTATACAGAATCTCTTTTCCCGCATTTATTTTTTTTCCCATTATGACGAAAACGTTTTACTATTACAATACATCAATGCTTTTATTGTCATCTTTACATTCCAGTATTCTGGTCACGTGACTATTTATATGACTTTCCTATACAGCAATTCAGTCGTAAACATTTTGCGGTTTTTGTTTTCATTATTTGAGAAATTGCAAACATCATAAAACCTATGATTATATGTACCATAATTTTTTATATCAAACCCGTGACAGCACACAACGAACCTTACACAAGCAAACTCGATGTCATTATTGACGAACACGTGATTCCCGATTTAGAGCAGGCTTAGAAAGACCGGATGTTGTATATACTCTGGATCCATTAAGGAGTTATGTTCCGGATTTCATTAACGACCGAGCTTGATGAAAGAACACGATACCTACCTTTCAGATATCAATCAGCTGGTCTCGTGCAGAACAGAGCGATGGTCGATAGAAAATGAAAGAAAAACTAAGCAAAACAATAGAAAACATTTGATCAGCAGTTTATCCTTTGGTAGTTATTTTGCTTTCTCTTTGAGGACGGACTGAGGTCGGTTCTACTTTCCAATTTTCCATCACACCAACATATATCCGCAACTATTTGATGGATTGTGGCTAGATTAGGGTTACATGTCCAGTACAAAGTGCGTCGCCAGTCTAATAGAAAAATCCTATTGAGTTTCATCCTTATATAGATCTCGTTGTGCGGTCTACCCATATAATATCTACCTAACAATAGAAAGTTTTTATCCCTGTCACAAGGTTCAAAAAGAACATTTTATGTGTCTATAAAGCCATCTTACGAAATCAAACCTCTAAATCCGTGTCGATTGAATTGGGGTGTAAAATGTTGAATAACACAATTAATTCAATTAATTCAATCAAAATCAAATCAAAGAATGACAAAAGGAAATTATCTCTGAACATTTTTTTTCCAAATTATTTTAGAAACCAGTAGAAAATATATTGTGTTTATGTTTTCGATGTCTCCCTTTGCATCTGAACTGTATTCATATTTACTCGTTGCAATAGAATATGATAGTCATGCATGAATAAAGCGTGATGGTCATGCATGAATGATTTCAATATACTTTTAAAATGCTGCTGATTTATATTATGGTTTCTTTTTTCCAAAATCTATATTCTACCGTTAAAACAATAATTTGAAGATCATCATTCAGCGTAAAGGTTCTTCGTATTTGATTGAAACGACACAGGAGAGCTGAGGTTGATTTCGAGTTCCTATTCTACCACTCTAACAATAGTTTGAAGATGATCATTCAGCGTAAAAGTGTCGCGTATTTGAGTGAAAAAAAACACATTAGTTTTGCAAACATTGCTGAACGTAGGCTGACATACAAATATGGAGATTATATTTTTCCTGTGATAGATTCAGGCGTCCCAGAGTTGGTGAAGATAATGTTTTCGCCATGCTGAGACATCCTGTTAGGCGCTGTCCGAGACATGGCTCTAATCACACTATACTGAAACGCAATTCGACAGTTATTTCCGCATGTACTACCGCTAATATTCTTCCTTAAGGCCGTATACGTTACCAGGTTCCCGAGACATCGTTAAGGATACACATCAACATTCATTGAATGTGTAATATTTCAATGGTCGGCTGACATGTCTTATCTTATATCATTTTGTTGTTTCTAGGTTGAAAGGTTTAAACGATAATCGCATTGGTGATATAAAACAACTCTTGCTCTAAAAATACATATTTGATCAGGATCCCCTATTAAACACTAATGAATCCATTTGCAAAATAAGTGAGAGCTCCAAACTAGATAGACAGATATCAAGCGAGAATAAGTTTGTATGTTTCATTCATCCCTGAACACACATTTGATAGACAGATATCAAGCGAGAATAGGTTGGTATGTTTCATTCATCCCTGAACACACATTTGATAGACAGATATCAAGCGAGAATAGGTTGGTATGTTTCATTCATCCCTAAACACACATTTGATAGACAGATATCAAGCGAGAATAGGTTGGTATGTTTCATTCATCCCTGAACACACATTTGATAGACAGATATCAAGCGAGAATAGGTTGGTATGTTTCATTCATCCCTGAACACACATTTGATAGACAGATATCAAGCGAGAATAGGTTGGTATGTTTCATTCATCCCTAAACACACATTTGATAGACAGATATCAAGCGAGAATAGGTTGGTATGTTTCATTCATCCCTAAACACACATTTGATAGACAGATATCAAGCGAGAATAGGTTGGTATGTTTCATTCATCCCTGAACACACATTTGATAGACAGATATCAAGCGAGAATAGGTTGGTATGTTTCATTCATCCCTAAACACACATTTGATAGACAGATATCAAGCGAGAATAGGTTGGTATGTTTCATTCATCCCTAAACACATCTGCACATTTGATAGACAGATATCAAGCGAGAATAGGTTGGTATGTTTCATTCATCCCTAAACACACATTTGATAGACAGATATCAAGCGAGAATAGGTTGGTATGTTTCATTCATCCCTAAACACATCTGCACATTTGATAGACAGATATCAAGCGAGAATAGGTTGGTACGTTTCATTCATCCCTAAACACACATTTGTTAGACAGATATCAAGCGAGAATAAGTTGGTATGTTTCATTCATCCCTAAACACACATTTGATAGACAGATATCAAGTGAGAATAGGTTGGTATGTTTCATTCATCCCTAAACACATCTGCACATTTGATAGACAGATATCAAGCGAGAATAGGTTGGTACGTTTCATTCATCCCTAAACACACATTTGATAGACAGATATCAAGCGAGAATAAGTTGGTATGTTTCATTCATCCCTGAACACACATTTAAACTCTTCCAATTCAAAAACTGGAGCAGTCTATTTTAAAAACATGGGGTGGTTTATCTAATCGAAACCAATATGTTTATTTCATGACACTGAAATGTTTACAGATACTCTTCGACGATGTTGCATGACTAAAGTGCATAGGATATGCACGCAGAAAAGTCAATAACAGAATTTGTTTACTTTAAAAGACAAATTACCTTGGGAATGTCATTGGGAGAAATGGCACCTTCACCGATTAGAGTACACAGGTCTTTCGTTCACGTTAACAAAAGAAATTTTTTTATTACCTCCATGTGAATCCCTTTAAATATTAAAATTTTAAAAGTTTAGAAAAGAATATGGCATTCCAGACGGGATTGTTCCCAGTACAATTATCCCAGTGTGTACTGTATTGTTCAACGTTTTCAATAAAATCTAATAGATATAATGCATAACAAAATTTATCATTTTAACAAGTTGTCTATGAAAACATTGGAAAACAAGAATATAAAAAATAAATAACAACTTCATTTCGTTTAGTACATCTCTTATTAACGTCCCACGTACCGATACGACCATTTAAGGTTATGTTCCGGAGATAGGGTAAGGCTGGGGTAACCAGGAAAATACCAAACTGAAAAAGAATGTGAAAAAGGAGTTAGAAGGTGTTGTTAAAAGCTGTATCATATATTTACAGATACTTGTCCCTTTTAGTCAACGAAAAGCAAATTAATTTATACTTCTAAACGGCTTAAACCAAAATAAGATAACAAATTCCAAATAGTAACGTGGAAAGGTGTAATAAATCAAGTTTTTGGAAAAAACATCAATACATTAAAGAATTTTCCTTTTTGGATATTTTTATGACGAAAAAGCACCAGTAATTGACTAGTAGTTTTTGTTATAGCATATGATGGTTGATTTCACTTCAATTTATTGAAATTTCTGTTAAGAACCTTCCGCAATTATCAAAAAGTCGGTAATTGTCTCTCACATGACCGACTGCTTTGTACTTGATCATTAATCCCATGGATGCGTAAAAATTTGAAAAATGTCGAAAAATGAAAATAAGGATATTTGTGTCAACCTAAAGAAACACACGCATGCCGCCATGATCAATTCAATTTCCTGCAATGAACATCATGGAATCAATTACAAGAAACTGCCAGCAATCGAAATGAGATTCTCAATAGCAAATAAAGAAACTCGGTCAACTTGACGCCAATTTCCATGTCAATTTTGGCTATAAATTAAACATTCTTCAATTGTGCCATATTCAGAACTAAATTCAACATATAAATTGTCTGAATAATTCTTCTCCGACTGAAGAGCAATCTCGGAGCCAATTCTAATACTGGTAACTACAACGTGATAGAGTAAGGGAGTTTTGACGATTTCTATAAACGAGAACCAGTTTAAGGAAAAGGGCAAATGTTAACTATTGACATATTCATCCAGAATCAAATGGACCCAGGTGCAGAAGGAGTGTAAGCGTCCTCAGAATTAATGAAATTAGGAAAAGTATTATCAGAGGATAAGCAAGCAGCAGCTTAACCATATTCGGTTACTCTCAACCCCTGTCAATCATCGAAACTATATCAGTAAAAATAATTTTAAATTATTTTGCTGATATACTATCTTTAATAAAATATTTCAAAAAATGGGGAATGTGTCTAAAGAAAATATAAAAAAAATCTTCTCGAGAATCTTGAAAATACGACCAGGGTCGATTATATTAATCTTTTTCATGAGTCAATGTCTTCAAACCTTATATTTCCCATAAAAAGTGCATTGCTAGAGATTTTCCTTCAATGTGTTCTATACAAATAGACCCAGATGCACAAGGGGTGTAAGCGTCCTCCGAAGAAAACAGTCATAAACTGTGGTCAAATCATCTAAGGCGTAAATCTCAATTGAGAATCGGGTTGTGAATGATTCCTGGTTATCTACAGACCACCGTAGATTTCATATTTAAATTTTGTATGCGATGATGTTCTTTCACCTGATAATAAATACATACCTACCCCATATTGTGATTTTCCTGAAATCGACAAATGTATTTCCATTGCAACATGGAGTTGTGTTTTTAAGCCGCGTCTGGCTGAAAATGTAAGTAAAAAAAAATAGTAAAAGCAAAAATCTATTTTAGAATATGTTACGGTAAATGTATTTAAAAACTAGTTACAGTATTGTACAATTAAAGACTTTTAGACTGAAAATAATGTCTTTGAACAGTATAGCAGTCCGGTTACTTACATTCATTCTAATAGGGACCGCGGTGGCCAAGTGGTTAAGATGTCTCGACATATTACCACAACTCTGGGTCGCAAGTTCGAATCCCGTGTGGAGCCGTTGTCATGTACTAACTGCTGGTCGATGGTTTTTCTCCTGGTACTTTCATCCACAAACAAACCTGGCACGTCCTTACATGACCCTGACTGCTAATAGGACATTAAACTAATAAAACCAAAACCAACATCCATTCTACGTAATAATATAGTCGAACCTCCCTTAGCGACCACCTGTGTATAAAGACATTACAACCTGCAAATGCTTTTGTCCAGAATCTATAGCATAAACTGTAATTCGCCCAGTCTCTAGTTTACCTGTACTTTAACTTAAATACATCCATTGATACTAATTTCACACGTCAGTTCGTTAGTTTAAAACAACCCATAAAAGGACAATCCCAATAACAATTAACTTGACGAGGATTCACAACTTGTGCAGTATAAACCATAGTCAGAGACAGCCAATAACGACATTAGTTGAGTAATGGCGTCCATTTACAGGACGAACTAACATAAAATGTATCTTAACACGTAATGCCCTAAAGAAGTTGTTGGTTACATACCTTGATAAAAAAGAGGAAAATGTGTCGCAGATTTTGTCTCATCAAATTATCGTCAATCTTACAAAAAGCTTTTGCAAGGTAATCGCTTCCTTAACTGTCGTAACCCATTGCTTTCTTTCCGGTCGTCATGTACCAAGAAACCATTTTTGTTCCTGATGTGTCACCACATTTTCTTAGTTGTTAAGGCTAGTCTTAGACAGCATATTTGATACAAAGGCTAGATAATTTCTGTTAAACAAAGGGTAATCATTTATCTCCCAATATATACATGAAAGTGATTGTCAGAATGAATACGGACTGATGTCAACCTCTGCGCATTCTCAATAGTCCAGAATATTACCCCTAGAATGTGGAGGCTGACACCGACATTACTTTCCATGTCTTCCCAATGTGGGTTAGTCAAATAAAACTGGTCAGTTCAGATTGGTAAATTTGACTTATAAATACAATCCACATTAGTAAATCGAGTTTTCATAGGTTGTAAAGTACATTTCTTGGTTACACACCGACCATATCGATACACCATAAAAAAACAATTAACACCTGACTTCCTAAGGAGGTACTGCGCACCTATTAAGGAGGTGATAATGTGTCAGATTTTTGCCTCGTCAGACAATTGCATTTTCATCAATCTATAGCAAGTCCGGGTGACACAGTTTCGACACCATATTTTTGTCTTGTTTTTGTTTGTTTGTTTGTTTGTATGTTTTTGTTGTTGTTTTCTCGGAACGCGTTCATTAGGATTCCCATTTGCTGTAGGTGAGTGGTTATTAGTAAATGACTCGACATATTACTACAAGCTCTTCACCTTAGGGTTGCTAGTTCGAATCCCATATGTGGATGGTACCAAATACAAACCATCACAGCTGTTGGTAACACATCAATCAAATACATCACAGCTGTTGGTAACACATCAATCAAATACATCACAGCTGTTGGTAACACATCAATCAAATACAAACCATCACAGCTGTTGGTAACACATCAATCAAATACAAACCATCACAGCTGTTGGTACACACATCAATCAAATACATCACAGCTGTTGGTAACACATCAATCAAATACAAACCATCACAGCTGTTGGTAACACATCAATCAAATACATCACAGCTGTTGGTAACACATCAATCAAATACAAACCATCACAGCTGTTGGTAACACATCAATCAAATACATCACAGCTGTTGGTAACACATCAATCAAATACAAACCATCACAGCTGTTGGTAACACATCAATCAAATACATCACAGCTGTTGGTAACACATCAATCAAATACATCACAGCTGTTGGTAACACATCAATCAAATACATCACAGCTGTTGGTAACACATCAATCAAATACAAACCATCACAGCTGTTGGTAACACATCAATCAAATACATCACAGCTGTTGGTAACACATCAATCAAATACATCATAGCTGTTGGTAACACATCAATCAAATACAAACCATCACAGCTGTTGGTAACACATCAATCAAATACATCACAGCTGTTGGTAACACATCAATCAAATACAAACCATCACAGCTGTTGGTAACACATCAATCAAATACATCACAGCTGTTGGTAACACATCAATCAAATACATCACAGCTGTTGGTAACACATCAATCAAATACAAACCATCACAGCTGTTGGTAACACATCAATCAAATACATCACAGCTGTTGGTAACACATCAATCAAATACATCACAGCTGTTGGTAACACATCAATCAAATACATCACAGCTGTTGGTAACACATCAATCAAATACATCACAGCTGTTGGTAACACATCAATCAAATACAAACCATCACAGCTGTTGGTAACACATCAATCAAATACATCACAGCTGTTGGTAACACATCAATCAAATACAAACCATCACAGCTGTTGGTAACACATCAATCAAATCAAAAAATCGTTGTACAATCAATCAAATACAGCAAGCTGTTGGTAACACATCAATCAAATACAAACCATCATAGCTGTTGGTAACACATCAATCAAATACATCAAGCTGTTGGTAACACATCATCAATCAAACATCATAGCTGTTGGTAACACATCAATCAAATACAAACCATCACAGCTGTTGGTAACACATCAATCAAATACAAACCATCACAGCTGTTGGTAACACATCAATCAAATACATCACAGCTGTTGGTAACACATCAATCAAATACAAACCATCACAGCTGTTGGTAACACATCAATCAAATACAAACCATCACAGCTGTTGGTAACACATCAATCAAATACAAACCATCACAGCTGTTGGTAACACATCAATCAAATACAAACACCATCATAGCTGTTGGTAACACATCAATCAAATACATCACAGCTGTTGGTAACACATCAATCAAATACAAACCATCACAGCTGTTGGTAACACATCAATCAAATACATGTAAACATCAATCAATCATCACAGCTGTTGGTAACACATCATCAAATACAAACCATCACAGCTGTTGGTAACACATCAATCAAATACAAACCATCACAGCTGTTGGTAACACATCAATCAAATACAAACCATCACAGCTGTTGGTAACACATCAATCAAATACATCACAGCTGTTGGTAACACATCAATCAAATACATCACAGCTGTTGGTAACACATCAATCAAATATCATCACAGCTGTTGGTAACACATCAATCAAATACATCACAGCTGTTGGTAACACATCAATCAAATACATCAGCTGTTGGTAACACATCAATCAAATACATCACAGCTGTTGGTAACACATCAATCAAATACAAACCATCACAGCTGTTGGTAACACATCAATCAAATACAAACCATCACAGCTGTTGGTAACACATCAATCAAATACAAACCATCACAGCTGTTGGTAACACATCAATCAAATACATCACAGCTGTTGGTAACACATCAATCAAATACAAACCATCACAGCTGTTGGTAACACATCAATCAAATACATCACAGCTGTTGGTAACACATCAATCAAATACATCACAGCTGTTGGTAACACATCAATCAAATACATCACACAGCTGTTGGTAACACATCAATCAAATACAAACCATCACAGCTGTTGGTAACACATCAATCAAATACATCACAGCTGTTGGTAACACATCAATCAAATACATCACAGCTGTTGGTAACACATCAATCAAATACATCACAGCTGTTGGTAACACATCAATCAAATACATCACAGCTGTTGGTAACACATCAATCAAATACAAACCATCACAGCTGTTGGTAACACATCAATCAAATACATCACAGCTGTTGGTAACACATCAATCAAATACATCACAGCTGTTGGTAACACACAATCAATCAGTGTGGTAAACATCAATCAAATACATCACAGCTGTTGGTAACACATCAATCAAATACAAACCATCACAGCTGTTGGTAACACATCAATCAAATACATCACAGCTGTTGGTAACACATCAATCAATAATCAAGCTGTTGGTAACACATCAATCAAATACATCACAGCTGTTGGTAACACATCAATCAAATACATCACAGCTGTTGGTAACACATCAATCAAATACAAACATCACAGCTGTTGGTAACACATCAATCAAATACATCACAGCTGTTGGTAACACATCAATCAAATACAAACCATCACAGCTGTTGGTAACACATCAATCAAATACATCACAGCTGTTGGTAAACATCAATCAAATACATCAAGCTGTTGGTAACACATCAATCAAATACATCACAGCTGTTGGTAACACATCAATCATACATCACAGCTGTTGGTAACACATCAATCAAAATACATCACAGCTGTTGGTAACACATCAATCAAATACATCACAGCTGTTGGTAACACATCAATCAAATACATCACAGCTGTTGGTAACACATCAATCAAATACAAACCATCAGCTGTTGGTAACACATCAATCAAATACAAACATCACAGCTGTTGGTAACACATCAATCAAATACAAACCATCACAGCTGTTGGTAACACACAATCAAATACAAATACATCACAGCTGTTGGTAACACATCAATCAAATACATCAAGCTGTTGGACACATAATCAATAAAACATCACAGCTGTTGGTAACACATCAATCAAATACATCACAGCTGTTGGTAACACATCAATCAAATACATCACAGCTGTTGGTAACACATCAATCAAATACATCACAGCTGTTGGTAACACATCAATCAAATACATCACAGCTGTTGGTAACACATCAATCAAATACAAACCATCACAGCTGTTGGTAAACACATCAATCAAATACATCACAGCTGTTGGTAACACATCAATCAAATACAAACCATCACAGCTGTTGGTAACACATCAATCAAATAACAACATCACAGCTGTTGGTAACACATCAATCAAATACAAACATCACAGCTGTTGGTAACACATCAATCAATCAAACCATCACAGCTGTTGGTAACACATCAATCAAATACAAACCATCACAGCTGTTGGTAACACATCAATCAAATACAACCATCACAGCTGTTGGTAACACATCAATCAAATACACAAACATCACAGTGTTGGTAAAACAATCAATCAAATACATCACAGCTGTTGGTAACACATCAATCAAATACAAACCATCACAGCTGTTGGTAACACATCAATCAAATACAAACCATCACAGCTGTTGGTAACACATCAATCAATACAAACCATCACAGCTGTTGGTAACACATCAATCAAATACACACAGCAGCTGTTGGTAAACATCATCAATCAAATACATCACAGCTGTTGGTAACACATCAATCAAATACAAACATCACAGCTGTTGGTAACACATCAATCAAATACAAACCATCACAGCTGTTGGTAACACATCAATCAAATACATCACAGCTGTTGGTAACACATCAATCAAATACATCACAGCTGTTGGTAACACATCAATCAAATACACACAGCTGTTGGTAACACATCAATCAAATACAAACCATCACAGCTGTTGGTAAACACAATCAATCAAATACATCACAGCTGTTGGTAACACATCAATCAAATACAACATCAGCTGTGGTAACACATCAAATACAAACCATCACAGCTGTTGGTAACACATCAATCAAATACAACCATCACAGCTGTTGGTAAACATCATCAATCAAATACAATCAGCTGTTGGTAACACATCAATCAAATACATCACAGCTGTTGGTAACACATCAATCAAATACACACAGCTGTTGGTAACACATCAATCAAATACAAACCATCACAGCTGTTGGTAACACATCAATCAAATACAAACCACACAGCTGTTGGTAACACATCAATCAAATACAAACCATCACAAGCTGTTGGTAACACATCAATCAATACAAATACATCACAGCTGTTGGTAACACATCAATCAAATACATCACAGCTGTTGGTAACACATCAATCAAATACAAACCATCACAGCTGTTGGTAACACATCAATCAAATACAAACCATCACAGCTGTTGGTAACACATCAATCAAATACAAACCATCACAGCTGTTGGTAACACATCAATCAAATACATCACAGCTGTTGGTAACACATCAATCAAATACAAACCATCACAGCTGTTGGTAACACATCAATCAAATACATCACAGCTGTTGGTAACACATCAATCAAATACATCACAGCTGTTGGTAACACAGCTGTTGGTAACACATCAATCAAATACACACCATCACAGCTGTTGGTAACACATCAATCAAATACATCACAGCTGTTGGTAACACATCAATCAAATACAAACCATCACAGCTGTTGGTAACACATCAATCAAATACAAACCATCACAGCTGTTGGTAACACAATCAATACAAACCACAGCTGTTGGAAAACATCAATCAAATACACAGCTGTTGGTAACACATCAATCAAATACAAACACAGCTGTTGGTAAACACATCAGTTGTCAAATACAAACACCATCATAGCTGTTGGTAACACATCAATCAAATACACACAGCTGTTGGTAACACATCAATCAAATACATCACAGCTGTTGGTAACACATCAATCAAATACAAACCATCACAGCTGTTGGTAACACATCAATCAAATACAAACCATCACAGCTGTTGGTAACACATCAATCAAATACATCACAGCTGTTGGTAACACATCAATCAAATACAAACCATCACAGCTGTTGGTAACACATCAATCAAATACAAACCATCACAGCTGTTGGTCAATACATCAACACATCAATCAAATACAAAACAAAACAAATATCACAGCTGTTGGTACACACATCAATCAAATACAAACCATCACAGCTGTTGGTAACACATCAATCAAAAACAAACATCACAGCTGTTGGTAACACATCAATCAAATACAAACCATCACAGCTGTTGGTAACACATCAATCAAATACAAACCATCACAGCTGTTGGTAACACATCAATCAAATACAAACATCACAGCTGTTGGTAAACACATCAATCAAACACAAACCATCACAGCTGTTGGTAACACATCAATCAAACACAAACCATCATAGCTGTTGGTAAACACATCAATCAAAATACAAACCATCACAGCTGTTGGTAACACATCAATCAAATACAAACCATCACACAGCTGTTGGTAACACATCAATCAAATACAAACCATCACAGCTGTTGGTAACACATCAATCAATCAAATACAAATCCATCACAGCTGTTGGTAACACATCAATCAAATACAAACCATCACAGCTGTTGGTAACACATCAATCAAATACAAACCATCACAGCTGTTGGTAACACATCAATCAAATACATCACAGCTGTTGGTAACACATCAATCAAATACAAACCATCACAGCTGTTGGTAATCACATCAATCAAATACAACCATCACAGCTGTTGGTAACACATCAATCAAATACAAAACCATCACAGCTGTTGGTAACACATCAATCAAATACAAACCATCACAGCTGTTGGTAACACATCAATCAAATACAAACCATCACAGCTGTTGGTAACATCAAATCAAATCATCACAGCTGTTGGTAACACATCAATCAAATACAAACCATCACAGCTGTTGGTAAAATCAATAAATACACATCAATCAAATATCAAATACAAACCATACACAGCTGTTGGTAACACAATCAATCAAATACATCACCATCACAGCTGTTGGTAACACATCAATCAAATACAAACCATCATTACAGCTGTTGGTAAACACATCAATCAAATACAAACCATCACAGCTGTTGGTAACACATCATCAAATACAAACCATCACAGCTGTTGGTAACACATCAATCAAACAATCATCACAGCTGTTGGTAACACATCAATCAAATACATCACAGCTGTTTGGTAACACATCAATCAAATACAAACCATCACAGCTGTTGGTAACACATCAATCAAATACAAAACCATCACAGCTGTTGGTAACAACATCAATCAAATACAAACCATCACAGCTGTTGGTAACACATCAATCAAATACTACACACAGCTGTTGGTAAACACATCAATCAAATACACACAGCTGTTGGTAACACATCAATCAAATACAAACCATCACAGCTGTTGGTAACAACATCATCAAATACAATACCACACAGCTGTTGGTAACACATCAATCAAATACAAACCTCACAGCATCATCAAATTGGTAACACATCAATCAAATACAAAACACACAGCTGTTGGTAACACATCAATCAAATACAAACCATCACAGCTGTTTGGTAAACACAAATCAAATACACAAGCTGTTGGTACACATCAATCAAATACATCACAGCTGTTGGTAACACATCAATCAAATACATTCACAGCTGTTGGTAACACATCAATCAAATACCATCACAGCTGTTGGTAAACACATCAATCAAATACACACAGCTGTTGGTAACACATCAATCAAATACAAACCATCACAGCTGTTGGTAAAACACATCAATCAAATACACACAGCTGTTGGTAACACATCAATCAAATACAAACATCACAGCTGTTGGTAAACACATCAATCAAATACATCACACAGCTGTTGGTTAACACATCAATCAAATACAAACCATCACAGCTGTTGGTAACACATCAATCAAATACAAACCACACAGCTGTTGGTAACACATCAATCAAAATACATCACAGCTGTTGGTAACACATCAATCAAATACAAAACCATCACAGCTGTTGGTAACACATCAATCAAATCAAATACACACAGCTGTTGGTAACACATCAATCAAATACAAACCACCATCACAGCTGTTGGTAACACATCAATCAAATACACACAGCTGTTGGTAACACATCAATCAAATACAACCATCATCGTTGGTAACATCATCAATCAAATACACAATCACAGCTGTTGGTAACACATCAATCAAATACAAACCATCACAGCTGTTGGTAACACACACAATCAATCAAATACACACAGCTGTTGGTAACACATCAATCAAATACAAACCATCACAGCTGTTGGTAACACATCAATCAAATACAAACCATCACAGCTGTTGGTAACACATCAATCAAATACACACAGCTGTTGGTAACACATCAATCAAATACAAACCATCATAGCTGTTGGTAACACATCAATCAATCAACAGCTGTTGTAACACATCCATCACAGCTGTTGGTAACACATCAATCAAATACAAACCATCACAGCTGTTGGTAACACATCAATCAAATACAAACCATCACAGCTGTTGGTAACACATCAATCAAATACAAACCATCACAGCTGTTGGTAACACATCAATCAAATACAAACCATCACAGCTGTTGGTAACACATCAATCATCAAATACAAACCATCACAGCTGTTGGTAACACATCAATCAAATACAAACCATCACAGCTGTTGGTAACACATCAATCAAATACAAACCAATCACAGCTGTTGGTAACACATCAATCAAATACAAACCATCACAGCTGTTGGTAACACATCAATCAAATACAAACCATCACAGCTGTTGGTAACACATCAATCAAATACAAACCATCACAGCTGTTGGTAACACATCAATCAAATACAAACATCACAGCTGTTGGTAACACATCAATCAAATACAAACCATCATAGCTGTTGGTAACACATCAATCAAACACAAACCATCATAGCTGTTGGTAACACATCAATCAAATACAAACCATCACAGCTGTTGGTAACACATCAATCAAATACAAACCATCACAGCTGTTGGTAACACATCAAATCAAATACAAACCATCACAGCTGTTGGTAACACACAAATACAATCACAGCTGTTGGTCACACATCAATCAAATACAAACCATCACAGCTGTTGGTAACACATCAATCAAATAAACCACATCACAGCTGTTGGTAACACATCAATCAAATACAAACCATCACAGCTGTTGGTAACACATCAATCAAATACAAACCATCATTATCTGTTGGTACACACAGCTGTTGGTAACACATCAATTCAAATACAAACCATCACAGCTGTTGGTAACACATCAATCAAATCAAATACATCACAGCTGTTGGTAAACACAATCAAATTACACCATCATAGATGTTGGTAACACATCAATCAAAAACCATCACAGCTGTTGGTAACACATCAATCAAATACCAGGTCAACACAGCTGTTGGTAACACATCAATCAAATACACCACAAACCATCACAAGTGTTGGTAACACATCAATCAAATAATTAGCTGTTGGTAAACACATCAAATCAAACACAAACCATCACAGCTGTTGGTAAACACATCAATCAAATACACACCATCACAGCTGTTGGTAACACATCAATCAATCACAATACCGCAGCTGTTGGTAAACATCAATCAAATCATCATAGCTGTTGGTAACACATCAATCAAATACAAACCATCACAGCTGTTGGTAACACACACAATCAATACAAACCATCACAGCTGTTTGGTAACACATCAATCAAATCAAACACAGCTATGTAACACATCACAGCTGTTTGGGTAACACATCAATCAAATACAAACCATCATAGCTGTTGGTAACACATCAATCAAATCAAACAAACCATCACAGCTGTTGGTAACACATCAATCAAATACAAACCATCACAGCTGTTGGTAACACATCAATCAAATACACCATCACAGCTGTTGGTAACACAATCAATCAAATACAAACCATCACAGCTGTTGGTAACACATCAATCAAAATACAAACCATCACAGCTGTTGGTAACACATCAATCAAATACAAAACCATCACAGCTGTTGGTAACACATCAATCAAATACAAACCATCACAGCTGTTGGTAACACATCAATCAAATACAAACCATCACAGCTGTTGGTAACACATCAATCAAATACATCACAGCTGTTGGTAACACATCAATCAAATACAAACATCACAGCTGTTGGTAACACATCAATCAAATACATCACAGCTGTTGGTAACACATCAATCAAATACAAACCATCACAGCTGTTGGTAACACATCAATCAAATACATCACAGCTGTTGGTAACACATCAATCAAATACATCACAGCTGTTGGTAACACATCAATCAAATACAAACCATCACAGCTGTTGGTAACACATCAATCAAATACAAACATCACAGCTGTTGGTAACACATCAATCAAATACAAACCATCACAGCTGTTGGTAACACATCAATCAATCAAATACAAACCATCACAGCTGTTGGTAACACATCAATCAAATACAAACATCACAGCTGTTGGTAAACAAATCAATACAAACCATCACAGCTGTTGGTAACACATCAATCAAAACACAAACCATCACAGCTGTTGGTACACATCACATCAATCACAAACCATCACAGCTGTTGGTAACACATCAATCAAATACAAACCATCACAGCTGTTGGTAACACATCAATCAAATACAAACCATCACAGCTGTTGGTAACACATCAATCAAATACAAACCATCACAGCTGTTGGTAACACATCAATCAAATACAAACCATCACAGCTGTTGGTAACACATCAATCAAATACATCACAGCTGTTGGTAACACATCAATCAAATACATCACAGCTGTTGGTAACACATCAATCAAATACAAACCATCACAGCTGTTGGTAACACATCAATCAAATACAAACCATCACAGCTGTTGGTAACACATCAATCAAATACAAACCATCACAGCTGTTGGTAACACATCAATCAAATACAAACCATCACAGCTGTTGGTAACACATCAATCAAATACAAACCATCACAGCTGTTGGTAACACATCAATCAAATACAAACCATCACAGCTGTTGGTAACACATCAATCAAATACATCACAGCTGTTGGTAACACATCAATCAAATACATCACAGCTGTTGGTAACACATCAATCAAATACAAACCATCACAGCTGTTGGTAACACATCAATCAAATACATCACAGCTGTTGGTAACACATCAATCAAATACAAACCATCACAGCTGTTGGTAACACATCAATCAAATACATCACAGCTGTTGGTAACACATCAATCAAATACAAACCATCACAGCTGTTGGTAACACATCAATCAAATACATCACAGCTGTTGGTAACACATCAATCAACACATCAATCAAATACATCACAGCTGTTGGTAACACATCAATCAAATACATCACAGCTGTTGGTAACACATCAATCAAATACAAACCATCACAGCTGTTGGTAACACATCAATCAAATACAAAACATCACAGCTGTTGGTAACACATCAATCAAATACAAACCATCACAGCTGTTGGTAACACATCAATCAAATACAAACCATCACAGCT
The DNA here is from genome assembly GCF_041381155.1 of Argopecten irradians. Taxonomy (NCBI): domain Eukaryota; kingdom Metazoa; phylum Mollusca; class Bivalvia; order Pectinida; family Pectinidae; genus Argopecten; species Argopecten irradians. The sequence goes on from NC_091143.1 coordinate 41,687,194, forward strand.
GTTGGTAACACATCAATCAAATACAAACCATCACAGCTGTTGGTAACACATCAATCAAATACAAACCATCACAGCTGTTGGTAACACATCAATCAAATACAAACCATCACAGCTGTTGGTAACACATCAATCAAATACAAACCATCACAGCTGTTGGTAACACATCAATCAAATACATCACAGCTGTTGGTAACACATCAATCAAATACAAACCATCACAGCTGTTGGTAACACATCAATCAAATACAAACCATCACAGCTGTTGGTAACACATCAATCAAACACATCACAGCTGTTGGTAACACATCAATCAAATACACAAACCATCATAGCTGTTGGTAACACATCAATCAAATACAAACCATCATAGCTGTTGGTAACACATCAATCAAATACAAACCATCACAGCTGTTGGTAACACATCAATCAAAGCTGTTGGTAACACATCAATCAAATACATCACAGCTGTTGGTAACACATCAATCAAATACAAACCATCACAGCTGTTGGTAACACATCAATCAAATACAAACCATCACAGCTGTTGGTAACACATCAATCAAATACATCACAGCTGTTGGTAACACATCAATCAAATACAAACCATCACAGCTGTTGGTAACACATCAATCAAATACAAACCATCACAGCTGTTGGTAACACATCAATCAAATACAAACCATCACAGCTGTTGGTAACACATCAATCAAATACATCACAGCTGTTGGTAACACATCAATCAAATACAAACCATCACAGCTGTTGGTAACACATCAATCAAATACAAACCATCACAGCTGTTGGTAACACATCAATCAAATACATCACAGCTGTTGGTAACACATCAATCAAATACAAACCATCACAGCTGTTGGTAACACATCAATCAAATACAAACCATCACAGCTGTTGGTAACACATCAATCAAATACATCACAGCTGTTGGTAACACATCAATCAAATACAAACCATCACAGCTGTTGGTAACACATCAATCAAATACAAACCATCACAGCTGTTGGTAACACATCAATCAAATACATCACAGCTGTTGGTAACACATCAATCAAATACAAACCATCACAGCTGTTGGTAACACATCAATCAAATACATCACAGCTGTTGGTAACACATCAATCAAATACATCACAGCTGTTGGTAACACATCAATCAAATACAAACCATCACAGCTGTTGGTAACACATCAATCAAATACAAACCATCACAGCTGTTGGTAACACATCAATCAAATACAAACCATCACAGCTGTTGGTAACACATCAATCAAATACAAACCATCACAGCTGTTGGTAACACATCAATCAAATACAAACCATCACAGCTGTTGGTAACACATCAATCAAATACAAACCATCACAGCTGTTGGTAACACATCAATCAAATACAAACCATCACAGCTGTTGGTAACACATCAATCAAATACAAACCATCACAGCTGTTGGTAACACATCAATCAAATACAAACCATCACAGCTGTTGGTAACACATCAATCAAATACATCACAGCTGTTGGTAACACATCAATCAAATACAAACCATCACAGCTGTTGGTAACACATCAATCAAATACAAACCATCACAGCTGTTGGTAACACATCAATCAAATACAAACCATCACAGCTGTTGGTAACACATCAATCAAATACAAACCATCATAGCTGTTGGTAACACATCAATCAAATACAAACCATCACAGCTGTTGGTAACACATCAATCAAATACAAACCATCATCACAGCTGTTGGTAACACATCAATCAAATACAAACCATCACAGCTGTTGGTAACACATCAATCAAATACAAACCATCACAGCTGTTGGTAACACATCAATCAACACAAACCATCACAGCTGTTGGTAACACATCAATCAAATACATCACAGCTGTTGGTAACACATCAATCAAATACAAACCATCACAGCTGTTGGTAACACATCAATCAAAATACAAACCATCACAGCTGTTGGTAACACATCAATCAAATACAAACCATCACAGCTGTTGGTAACACATCAATCAAATACAAACCATCACAGCTGTTGGTAACACATCAATCAAATACATCACAGCTGTTGGTAACACATCAATCAAATACAAACCATCACAGCTGTTGGTAACACATCAATCAAATACAAAAACATCACAGCTGTTGGTAACACATCAATCAAATACAAACCATCACAGCTGTTGGTAACACATCAATCAAATACAAACCATCACAGCTGTTGGTAACACATCAATCAAATACAAACCATCACAGCTGTTGGTAACACATCAATCAAATACATCACAGCTGTTGGTAACACATCAATCAAATACAAACCATCACAGCTGTTGGTAACACATCAATCAAATACAAACCATCACAGCTGTTGGTAACACATCAATCAAATACAAACATCACAGCTGTTGGTAACACATCAATCAAATACAAACCATCACAGCTGTTGGTAACACATCAATCAAATCACAAACATCACAGCTGTTGGTAACACATCAATCAAATACAAACCATCACAGCTGTTGGTAACACATCAATCAAATACAAACCATCACAGCTGTTGGTAACACATCAATCAAATACAAACCATCACAGCTGTTGGTAACACATCAATCAAATACAAACCATCACAGCTGTTGGTAACACACACATCAATCAAATACACCATCACAGCTGTTGGTAACACATCAATCAAATACAAACCATCATAGCTGTTGGTAACACATCAATCAAATACATCACAGCTGTTGGTAACACATCAATCAAACACAAACCATCACAGCTGTTGGTAAACACATCAAATCACAAGCTGTTGGTAACACATCAACTCAAATACAAACCATCACAGCTGTTGGTAACACATCAATCAAATACATCACCACAGCTGTTGGTAACACATCAATCAAATACAAAACCATCACAGCTGTTGGTAACACATCAATCAAATACAAACCATCATAGCTGTTGGTAACACATCAATCAAATACAAACCATCACAGCTGTTGGTAACACATCAATCAAATACATCACAGCTGTTGGTAACACATCAATCAAATACAAACCATCACAGCTGTTGGTAACACATCAATCAAATACAAACCATCACAGCTGTTGGTAACACATCAATCAAATACAAACCATCACAGCTGTTGGTAACACATCAATCAAATACAAACCATCACAGCTGTTGGTAACACATCAATCAAATACAAACCATCACAGCTGTTGGTAACACATCAATCAAATACATCACAGCTGTTGGTAACAACATCAATCAAAAATACAAACCATCACAGCTGTTTGGTAACACATCAATCAAATACAAAACCATCACAGCTGTTGGTAAACACATCAATCAAACACAAACCAACACAGCTGTTGGTAACACATCAATCAAAAACAAACATCACAGCTGTTGGTAACACATCAATGGTAACACATCAATCAAATACAAACCATCACAGCTGTTGGTAACACATCAATCAAATACATCACAGCTGTTGGTAACACATCAATCAAATACATCACAGCCGTTGATAACACATCACAGCTGTTGGTAACACATCAATCAAATACAAACCATCACAGCTGTTGGTAACACATCAATCAAATACAAACCATCACAGCTGTTGGTAACACATCAATCAAATACAAACCATCACAGCTGTTGGTAACACATCAATCAAATACAAACCATCACAGCTGTTGGTAACACATCAATCAAATACATCACAGCTGTTGGTAACACATCAATCAAATACAAACCATCACAGCTGTTGGTAACATCAATCAATCAAATACATCACAGCTGTTGGTAACACATCAATCAAATACAAACCATCATAGCTGTTGGTAACACATCAATCAAATACAAACCATCACAGCTGTTGGTAACACATCAATCAAATACAAACCATCACAGCTGTTGGTAACACATCAATCAAATACAAACCATCACAGCTGTTGGTAACACATCAATCAAACACAAACAACCATCACAGCTGTTGGTAACACATCAATCAAATACAAACCATCACAGCTGTTGGTCAAAACACATCAATCAAATACAAACCATCACAGCTGTTGGTAACACATCAATCAAATACAAACCATCACAGCTGTTGGTAACACATCAATCAAATACAAACCATCACAGCTGTTGGTAACACATCAATCAAATACAAACCATCACAGCTGTTGGTAACACATCAATCAAATACAAACACATCAATCAAATACATCATAGCTGTTGGTAACACATCAATCAAATACAAACCATCACAGCTGTTGGTAACACATCAATCAAATACAAACCATCACAGCTGTTGTAACACACAATCAAATACAAACCATCACAGCTGTTTGTAACACATCAATCAAATACAAACCATCACAGCTGTTGGTAACAACATCAATCAAATACAAACCATCACAGCTGTTGGTAACACATCAATCAAATACAAACCATCACAGCTGTTGGTAACACATCAATCAAATACAAACCATCACAGCTGTTGGTAACACATCAATCAAACATCAAACAAACACAAACCATCACAGCTGTTGGTAACACAATCGTCCATAGACATCTATATCCAAACCACAAAGACGAGCGTAGTTTCTTTACATCTTTCCCTCGAAATATAACGAGATCTGCTTTATCGAAAATTGTTGTGTCTTTTGATAAAACACAATTGGAAACAGGACAATCCCTGAAAACTTTTGACGTGTCCCATCCAGTCGGGCCTACCCAATCGTCTACCCAGTACTTAGGGCTTAACATGAGGATTCTATGGTTGTCGTTTGTGTAAGTTGACAGTGACGGTGTAGTATGGTATTTTGACCCCCATGGTAGACTAACCCCGGGGTGAAATGAACCTCCCCATGGTAAAGTGAACCCCCCTTCCAAAAGTTACAACTACACTTGAACACATGTTTTTTTTAACTCATTTATGATTTACTCCATATTGGGATTAAGTTAAGACCTATGGCTAGCAGTGGAAAGCATTTTTTTGAGGAGGTGGGGTGGGGGGGAGGGGTTCAAAATACCATGCCCATGGTGAAATGACCCCCCCTATCCACACCAATTATTTCTTTTCGAAAGACATCTCACTGCTTTGACTTTAAGTTACATTAGAATCAGTTAATATTAAGTGTTATTTACAAAGACTGTGACTATTAGAACTTCAGCTTAGAAGGGGAAGGGGGGATGTAGCCTTGTTTTTAAGTCAAACATAGGGCCATCTAAGGAAATCGATTGATAGAAAATCAAATACAATCATTCAAGTATACAATTAATTGTTGATAATTAAAATCTGTCAAAGTTGACATTATTGCTGACTTTGGAATTTGTAGTATAGGGAGGTGTTATAGTGTAACACACAACTGACATGTATAATATAGGGAAGTGTTATAGTGTAAGACAACTGACATGTATAGTATAGGGAAGTGTTATAGTGTAATAGACAACTGACATGTATAGTATAGGGAAGTGTTATAGTGTAACACACAACTGACATGTATAATATAGGGAAGTGTTATAGTGTAATAGACAACTGACATGTATAGTATAGGGAAGTGTTATAGTGTAATAGACAACTGACATGTATTGTATAGGGAAGTGTTATAGTGTAATAGACAACTGACATGTATAGTATAGGGAGGTGTTATAGTGTAATAGACAACTGACATGTATAATATAGGGAGGTGTTATAGTGTAATAGACTGACATGTATAGTATAGGGAAGTGTTGTAGTGTAATAGACAACTGACATGTATAGTATAGGGAGGTGTTATAGTGTAATAGACAACTGACATGTATAGTATAGGGAAGTATTATATAGTGTAATAGACAACTGACATGTATAGTATAGGGAAGTGTTATAGTGTAATATACAACTGACATGTATAATATAGGGAGGTGTTATAGTGTGTGTTATAGAAAACTGACATGTATAGTATAGGGAAGTGTTGTAGTGTAATAGACAACTGACATGTATAATATAGGGAAGTGTTATAGTGTAATAGACAACTGACATGTATAGTATAGGGAAGTGTTGTAGTGTAATAGACAACTGACATGTATAGTATAGGGAAGTGTTATAGTGTAATAGACAACTGACATGTATAGTATAGGGAAGTGTTATAGTGTAATAGACAACTGACATGTATAGTATAGGGAAGTGTTATAGTGTAATAGACAACTGACATGTATAATATAGGGAGGTGTTATAGTGTAATAGACAACTGACATGTATAATATAGGGAGGTGTTATAGTGTAATAGACAACTGACATGTATAGTATAGGGAAATGTCATAGTGTAATAGACAACGGACATGTATAGTATAGGGAAATGCCATAGTGTAATAGACAACTGACATGTATAGTATAGGGAAGTGTTATAGTGTAATAGACAACTGACATGTATAGTATAGGGAAGTGTTATAGTGTAATAGACAACTGACATGTATAGTATAGGGAGGTGTTATAGTGTAATAGACAACTGACATGTATAGTATAGGGAGGTGTTGTAGTGTAATAGACAACTGACATGTATAGTATAGGGAAGTGCTGTAGTGTAATAGACAACTGACATGTATAATATAGGGAGGTGTTGTAGTGTAATAGACAACTGACATGTATAGTATAGGGAAGTGTTATAGTGTAATAGACAACTGACATGTATAGTATAGGGAAGTGTTATAGTGTAATAGACAACTGACATGTATAGTATAGGGAAGTGTTATAGTGTAATAGACAACTGACATGTATAGTATAGGGAGGTGTTGTAGTGTAATAGACAATTGACATGTATAATATAGGGAGGTGTTATAGTGTAATAGACAACTGACATGTATAGTATAGGGAAGTATTATAGTGTAAGACAACTGACATGTATAGTATAGAAAAGTGTTATAGTGTAATAGACAACTGACATGTACAGTATAGGGAAGTGTTATAGTGTAATAGACAACTGACATGTATAGTATGTTCGAGTGCCAGGTGTCGTTTTATTACAGCCGTTGTATCATGGTATTTTGAATCATGGTGTTATAGTGTAATAGACAACTGACATGTATAGTATGTTCGAGTGCCAGGTGTCGTTTTATTACAGCCGTTGTATCATGGTATTTTGAATCATGGTGTTATAGTGTAATAGACAACTGACATGTATAGTATAGGGAAGTATTATAGTGTAAGACAACTGACATGTATAGTATAGGGAAATGTTATAGTGTAATAGACAACTGACATGTACAGTATAGGGAAGTGTTATAGTGTAATAGACAACTGACATGTATAGTATAGGGAAGTGTTGTAGTGTAATATACAACTGACATGTATAATATAGGGAGGTGTTGTAGTGTAATAGACTGACATGTATAGTATAGGGAAGTGTTGTAGTGTAATAGACAACTCTCAGTGGAGGGAGGTGGTTCATTTAACCATGGCTATGGTATTTTGAACCCCCTCGACCTTTCTAAGTTGAAGTCCTGATAGTCATAGATTTGGTTAATAACACTTAATATTAACTTAAATCATAATATATATGATTTTATTGTATATTAAGACAGTTATGACCCCGGGTTCAATATACCATGATTCAAAATACCATGATACAACGGCTGTAATAAAACGACACCTGGCACTCGAATTTTCCTTTCCAAATGTTTGATTTCACAGGTAAGACGAGGCCCATAGTCTTTAATGGCGATTTTGATAGAATTATGTACATGTAAACAATATTCCCAATACACAATATCAATGTTACGGCAAAAACCAATCGCATCGTTTGGTGGTCAATTGACAATTTCACCGAAATAAATACAAAAACAAACATTTGATTTGGAAACAAGAAACAAAATCATAGACTAGTAATTGTTTTCGTTAATTAGTACCAATTAAAACATTCATGACTGCTATTAAATACCGATTTACATGGGTTTTGTGTGTGTGTGTGGTTTTTTCAATATCAAATTTATTAATCTCCAGACAGTTGTAGTTAATGTGGAACCAATCAAACAAATTCGTTTAGAATTATCAAGCCGTTAACTAACGTCAACATTTTGGTTAAAATTCCAAGCTATAAACACCAACAACGGCTTTAGTATGCTTAGATTAAAAGATTTAAACATAAAACTTCAAACAGTTTTGTCTCAGTAATGTTTAAGAACTTCATTTCAGTCATTTATTTTATAGACGACTGAGGCCGTTGTACATTACATAAGGATTTCGTTAATACATTTAGGACACCTTTAGTAATTTCTTATTTCAATAGTTGTTAGAGAATAGCAGTACATATCAGTACAATAAAATACATCGGTAAATATATTTTCATTATTCATAATTAGAAGATAATCAGTAAAATTTGCAGTAAGTATGACCAAACTGCGAGTTTCAATTTTGTCAATATATTATTCACTCAATTTTTTATGCGGCTATTGATAGCTATTCCGACTTTGCACATTACAGAATTAGCTTCCTTTCGGGTAGGTATCGATTTTTACGTCATTTTTGTGGACGCAATTCACGTCGTTTTATCCGAAAAACATGACGTTAAGCTCGCAAACACATGACGTCACAATCATTACCTATCCGCAAGGGCAGATAGCTCTGCAATATACAAATAAGGAATAACAAATCATGTCATATCTGAGAAAAGTCGACAGTTGGAACAATAATTTGTAATATTCGAACTTAAATGCATCATAATCAGCAGATGCTTTCAAAGGACAAACAGAAATATTTCTTCTACGATTAATTAATTTCTAATTTTTGTATTTCTATCGACATTCAGTTTAATATATCTACTTGTATTTCTAATTTTGAAGGTACAGTGCTTATCTACTGGATGTTGAAACGTGTACTGTATGATTTTATTATAGCGCTAAACACATGTTTACAAGTTTCAAGTTTTATATACTTTGAGTCTGCTGACCCATCAGTTGTATATACATACATACATTAATACATGGCATTCAAATGGATCATATAATGCATATTGTACAAAGATACAGGTACGCATGCGCAGTATTACATTCGGAAGAGTGTAACTAATTGATTAAAGATCGTTTTGCGTTCGCAGCTTTATGTATTTTGCTAAGTTCTGTAATTCTTTCACATCTGTTACATTAAAAAGTTGTATATAAGTGTTTTGGTTTTTTAAAATAATTGTTTTTCATGAATTTTTGACGGATATCAGAGTGTCATGGACATTTCAAAATAAAAATGCGGAATCATTTAAAACTACAAAGGCAGTGAATGATGAACTTATATTGAGAAGATAATGAAGTATGTCAAAATAATTTCTGTCATCTAGTGTCGGGTATTCAGAGATTTACGTCAACCGCGAAAATTTACTCTGATAATACCAATTTACATTCATATTTGTTTTCACTATTAGAGCAAAATATTCCATTAAGACCAGTAAGGGCATTCTGTTAATTCCTATGCCAAGGCATGAGAAAAAGAATTTTACTGATGACATTACATGTAGTAAAAAATGAATAAATACAAGGAGCGGCGAAGCGTGACATTATCCCCCGAGCCCCGCAGTTGGAATAAAATCCAAATACATCAAGGTCAAAGTAACAATTATTCAATATAACTCTAAATGTATGCGAGTATCGTAAACCTGAAAAAATAGCAGGTAACAAAAAGAAACTGTAATTTGATATTTTTGACTAAATGTTTCCATGGTAACGGAAAATATTCCAAAAATGGTAGGCCCACAATAGCAAAAGGCACTAGAGCGTTTGTCTGATGAATACAGAAAGTTTCAAGGAGCTGTGTTGAACGGTTCTGGAGTTATAGTCCGGAAACAAAAGGAAACAGTAATTTGGTATTATTGACTAAGTTTCCAAGTTACGGAAAAAATGCCAAAATGGAAGGTCCGAAATAGCAAAAGGCACAACCAGGGCACTTGTTTGATATATTCAGACAGTTTCATGGAGCTGCGTTGAACAGTTTTTGAGTTATAGCCCGGAAAAGGATCTCGGACGGACGGACGGAGACCAAAACAATATCCCCCGATAACGCGTTTCGCGGGGGATAAAAATAGATTACATATCATACTAGGGTATGTGACAGTATCGGGACAGCTGCAGCATTTCAATGGGCTGATTGTGATTATAATGGTTTGACTGCTGAAAACACACAAATATATATCATACACAAAGTTGCATAAACAAAAATCAAATCGTATACCCCAAGAACACGTCATATTATTGTAAGGAACTACATCATTAGCTTACTGAGAGTTAAAGCCAGTTTTTACTAATCAGTGCTTCAGCGATTTCTTGAATTTTACTTAGAATAAATATCATTGGCGTGGGGCCAATTGCAACAACGCAAGGAGCGACAGTGCGTGGAGCGACCAAAATGCCCTGCCGATATCACGCGACTGTGTGATGAAACAGTCATGTCGCTCTGTCGTATTAGCGAGATATTTTTGTCACACCGACAGTGTAATTTTGTTACATTGTCAATCTGCGCATTGTCGCACTGTTGCTCCGCGTATTGTCTAAAGATGTGTAATTAAATTCCAAGCTGCAATGAAATTTAGAAATTTTCGCAACGGAGACTTTGATACGTGGTATAGCTTGCAAATTTCTCCCATACTTCACAGGGATATCCCGTGGTTGCTATCTTACACAGGGGGGTGTACATATGTAAGACAGCTCACACGCGCTAGACAATAACATGACGTCATCAATACATGCGGCGTAACTGCGGCGCGGATTGTAGATGACGTCATCAATTTTGACGCATAACGACGTTCCTGCGATAATGGCGTGATGAAAAAGCTGGAAACTAAGTGGAATTTCATCATATTTTCTACTAAGTATGGGAGAAAAAGAATCAAACATGGGTCTGTGAAGTGGACAGGTATATCTCAACCCTCGTGAAAGATTTTGGCCGTCAACCCTCGGCAAGCCTCGGGTTGCCAGGCCAAAATCTTTCACTCGGGTTGAGATATCCCTGTCCACTTCACAGACCCAGGTAGGATTCTATAAGTCTACCTTTGTACATGTACAAAAAATAGCGCACTAGCTCACAACACTATTTACCAAAAATTAGCACTCACACGGAGCGTGATAAAACGTGTCGAATTTAGCGGGCAAAATCTTAGCCATTATGAGAGGTACCCACTTCATGCCATTTTGTCAGGCATTTTCCTAACTTTCTTCGAAAGAAAAATCGAAGTGATATTTTGTACCGGAAGTGGCCAAAGTTGTAGGCATAAAAATGCTCAAATCTTACAGTGTCAAACTTTTGGCGCGTAAAAAGTTACAGTTATATGCATTTGAAAACTATTATTATATTATTATGTAGTCCATGCACGTGTGTACGGTCGTTCAAAAATTGGATCAATAGATCAAAACAACAGGAATAAATCGTGTCAAATTTGACGGTCAAAGTTGTCTTGCAAATAAATTCATTTAAAACTTTTGCGCGCTATTTCTTTGCCATTTTGAATAATTCGTAGATCATGCTACAGAAAAATAAAAATAAAAATTCTTTCATGATCGTCTGTTCCTTCATTTATTCAACAGAATTAAAGTGAAGAGAAAACGTATTAAAGTGACGTATGTTCGTTTATGTATCACATATATCATTACCTGGTTGGAGATCCCGTGTTTTGATCGCGATCAAATCTAAACATCAAAAATGAATTTATCGCGAATTTGATATAATGGCGAAATACAAATATCCAACCGTCTCAGTTTATCTGGGAACACGTCCGTGCTTGAGATAGCAACTCCTTGGTTGTCTGTGTACATATCTCGTAGCCATAGTAACTTATTAACGATATCTCGCGTTTAGTTGGCTTCATGTTTAAGACAAATTTAGGATATTTTACATCTACACACGTTTCCTAGCTACGTATACTGACTTTCATGTCCTATTACCAGTCCCACTTGCTGATATAGTGATGCGGAGGGTAAAATGAGACTGTCGCATCAATTAACTTCATGTCTTGGCAGAGAAAAAAACCCACATCTTCTCGGAAATCAATAAACACTGAATGCAACAACAGTTTCTATACAGCAACTAATGGCATTTCTCTAGAAAACCTGCCATAGGGTAAAATAGAATTTTTCTGCTGTGAAGAAAAGGCCTGAAATTAACATCATATTGATTCGCCCCGATCGTGATCTGTAAGCTAATTCACGGTAATAAGCTGCAACAGGAAGTGCAGCTCACATTTCCTCAATTACGTCAGAAGCAATCGGTTACAGTGACATGTCGACCGGTCACAGACGATGCCAAGCGCGGCGTTTGGTGCACTCTTCAGAACCATGATTTATTTTTAAGAACGAATTGAAGCCCAGTTATGAGAATTAATATTTTTTCACATTTTACTATAAACAAATAAAAGCATTTTGCATCAACGTGCTTAATTATATATCAAAGATGTTTACGATAAAAACACTCTACATCTAAAATAATGACCGGAACCGGAGTCTGAGGTGGAAATCCAGACCTTTTCTTTAGATCCAAGAAAAGCGGGGGAAAATTAGGGTCGGAGGTAAAAAAAAAATAGGGTCGTTCGGGTAACCCTAAACAGACATATTATTTTTGGGCCTTATTATAAAACGTTATCCTGGAAACAGCGTTTAATTATTGCACTCCGTCTACAGAATAGAAAGAGATCATTTTTGGAATATTTTATTTACCATGAAGTTAAATACTTTTAATCCCGTCTTCAGTCGAGATGTTGTCGTATCCAGTATAATGCAGAATCTTCTGTCCAACTATTACGTCATACTTTTCGGAGAAAACGACGTGATTTATACTCACAAAATCATGACGTCACAATAGATACCTACCCGCAAGAGAAATAAGACGAAATAGATCATACGAGTCATACCAAAACCATCAAATCTTCACGAATTTGAAGCAAAGTATTTTGTGCAGTATAAAAATCAATACATTTTACATAACACACAAAGTCATATTTGGAACTATCGGCACTTTCTCATTTACGGAAAGTGCCGAAGGTTCCCGATTGTCACAAAGTACGTTATTAGAACAAACCACAGGCGGTTGGCTCTATAAACATTTTTTCTCTCTATGACACAGTATAACATATACTGTATATATATATATAGAAAAATGTTTATAGAGCCAAAAGCCTGTGGATAAACATTAGCTATTACGCTAATACCCTCTAGAAAAGCATTATAGTGTGTTCCATGGAACCTATTACAAATTAAATAGCGAACTCGACATGGATGTACTTTTAACGTAATTGGCATAAAAGAGACAATTTTATTATTTTAGGGATTTAGACCACAAAGTATATGTTAAAGAGACACGTTACGTGGTTACAGTAATGTTGGTACTCCGAACATTAATTATCTTAGGACCACGAATCAGCTATCCTTATCTCATCCTTTTAAATACATCTTTCCGTTTAATTGACAGCATTGAGTCAAACATTGCTTTAAGTAGGAAGTTTATTGTACCTCCGTGAAGTTGATTCCTAGTTCCCAGTTCCTTATTCCATTACTTATTCGATTCCCTGATTACTTATTCGATTCCCTGATTACTTATTCGATTCCCTGATTACTTATTCGATTTCTAGCTACTAATTACCATCAGAAATGGTTCAAAATGCATTATTATGCATCACAATGATCTAGTTGACCTTTTAATTGCTCGTTAAGGGCCCATTACTTATTCGATTCCCTGATTACTTATTCGATTCCCTGATTACTTATTCGATTTCTAGCCACTAATTACCATCAGAAATGGTTCAAAATGCATTATTATGCATCACAATGATCTAGTTGACCTTTTAATTGCTCGTTAAGGGCCCATTACTTATTCGATTCCCTGATTACTTATTCGATTCCCTGATTACTTATTCGATTTCTAGCTACTAATTACCACCAGAAATGGTTCAAAATGCATTATTATGCATCACAATGATCTAGTTGACCTTTTAATTGCTCGTTAAGGGCCCATTACTTATTCGATTCCCTGATTACTTATTCGATTCCCTGATTACTTATTCAATTTCTAGCTACTAATTACCATCAGAAATGGTTCAAAATGCATTATTATGCATCACAATGATCTAGTTGACCTTTTAATTGCTCGTTAAGGGCCCATTACTTATTCGATTCCCTGATTACTTATTCGATTCCCTGATTACTTATTCGATTCCCTGATTACTTATTCGATTTCTAGCTACTAATTACCATCAGAAATGGTTCAAAATGCATTATTATGCATCACAATAATCTAGTTGACCTTTTAATTGCTTGTTAAGGGCCCATTACTTATTCGATTCCCTGATTACTTATTCGATTCCCTGATTACTTATTCGATTTCTAGCCACTAATTACCATCAGAAATGGTTCAAAATGCATTATTATGCATCACAATGATCTAGTTGACCTTTTAATTGCTCGTTAAGGGCCCATTACTTATTCGATTCCCTGATTACTTATTCGATTCCCTGATTACTTATTCGATTCCCTGATTACTTATTCAATTTCTAGCTACTAATTACCATCAGAAATGGTTCAAAATGCATTATTATGCATCACAATGATCTAGTTGACCTTTTAATTGCTCGTTAAGGGCCCATTACTTATTCGATTCCCTGATTACTTATTCGATTCCCTGATTACTTATTCGATTTCTAGCTACTAATTACCACCAGAAATGGTTCAAAATGCATTATTATGCATCACAATGATCTAGTTGACCTTTTAATTGCTCGTTAAGGGCCCATTACTTATTCGATTCCCTGATTACTTATTCGATTCCCTGATTACTTATTCGATTCCCTGATTACTTATTCAATTTCTAGCTACTAATTACCATCAGAAATGGTTCAAAATGCATTATTATGCATCACAATGATCTAGTTGACCTTTTAATTGCTCGTTAAGGGCCCATTACTTATTCGATTCCCTGATTACTTATTCGATTCCCTGATTACTTATTCGATTTCTAGCTACTAATTACCACCAGAAATGGTTCAAAATGCATTATTATGCATCACAATGATCTAGTTGACCTTTTAATTGCTCATTAAGGGCCCATTACTTATTCGATTCCCTGATTACTTATTCGATTCCCTGATTACTTATTCAATTCCCTGATTACTTATTCAATTTCTAGCTACTAATTACCATCAGAAATGGTTCAAAATGCATTATTATGCATCACAATGATCTAGTTGACCTTTTAATTGCTCGTTAAGGGCCCATTACTTATTCGATTCCCTGATTACTTATTCGATTCCCTGATTACTTATTCGATTCCCTGATTACTTATTCAATTTCTAGCTACTAATTACCATCAGAAATGGTTCAAAATGCATTATTATGCATCACAATGATCTAGTTGACCTTTTAATTGCTCGTTAAGGGCCCATTACTTATTCGATTCCCTGATTACTTATTCGATTCCCTGATTACTTATTCAATTTCTAGCTACTAATTACCATCAGAAATGGTTCATAATGCATTATTATGCATCACAATAATCTAGTTGACCTTTTAATTGCTCGTTTAGGGCCCATTACTTATTCGATTCCCTGATTACTTATTCGATTCCCTGATTACTTATTCGATTCCCTGATTACTTATTCAATTTCTAGCTACTAATTACCATCAGAAATGGTTCAAAATGCATTATTATGCATCACAATGATCTAGTTGACCTTTTAATTGCTCGTTAAGGGCCCATTACTTATTCGATTCCCTGATTACTTATTCGATTCCCTGATTACTTATTCGATTTCTAGCTACTAATTACCATCAGAAATGGTTCAAAATGCATTATTATGCATCACAATGATCTAGTTGACCTTTTAATTGCTCCTTAAGGGCCCATTACTTATTCGATTCCCTGATTACTTATTCGATTTCTAGCTACTAATTACCATCAGAAATGGTTCAAAATGCATTATTATGCATCACAATGATCTAGTTGACCTTTTAATTGCTCGTTAAGGGCCCATTACTTATTCGATTCCCTGATTACTTATTCGATTCCCTGATTACTTATTCGATTCCCTGATTACTTATTCAATTTCTAGCTACTAATTACCATCAGAAATGGTTCAAAATGCATTATTATGCATCACAATAATCTAGTTGACCTTTTAATTGCTCGTTAAGGGCCCATTACTTATTCGATTCCCTGATTACTTATTCGATTCCCTGATTACTTATTCAATTTCTAGCTACTAATTACCATCAGAAATGGTTCAAAATGCATTATTATGCATCACAATGATCTATTTGACCTTTTAATTACTCATTAAGGGCCCATTACTTATGTGATTCAGTCATTACACTTATTGTTTTATATTAGACATAATTTACTTTAAAGTTGTATGTGCCATAACTGGGCGAAAATTTCGGCATGTTTTTCTTCATTTATGTATTGAAATCCATAAGGTCTGGTGAATTAAGCCATGAAAATCATTCAAATTGCTTCAGATGCCTTATAAACGTTAGTTAAAACACAGACATTTTGTACTGTAAAATTGTTGTTTTTATGCCTTATGTGTGTTTAGATGGAAACTTTCCTGCAGAAATAATTTTACAATTACTAATAACATAACATTTTGCTCACTATAGATTTAAACATAATCATTTTCTGCTCGTATTTGTATTTGTAAAATAAAAACTAATGCATTGAAAGTACTGTAATTTTCAAAATGTTAGTAGCTTTTGGTGATGAATAACATATTAAAAGCTTCTCTTGATTCGTAAGTATGAAAAATACGGCACATATAACTTTAACTAGAGCTGTGACATATTTTCCATTTTTTATGTAACGAATTGATCCATATTGATAACAAATGTCTTAACTAAATGTACTTCCTATTTCCATTTTCCATTATCGTAATTTCCTGCGTATTACTAACATGAGGGTATACCAGCGGACAAAGATAAATAGAGGATACTCCCCGTTTCTTGCTGCATACAAATTACATTTCATCGAGTGAGGTGAAAACTTAAATATCTTTCATGAGGTATTCATCAAGAAACAAGGAATATTCTATTTATTACATTTGTTTTCTGGCTTTCATTTTTAGAAGACCATCACTACTGTTTCGGCCAAAGGTTATTCCGCCATTGTCTTTTACAAAGTTATTTGCCTAAGCGATTATGTTTAGTATTTTTGTGAGCATAACGTCATATTTTTTTCAAATAATATGGCGACATTTTTGCACAAACTAATGGCGTAATAATCAAAACGATATTTTCAATGTCAATGCTGCATTCGGATTGGTCAAAAACGAATGAAAATATCACTCCTGGACTAGTAAAAATATCACTTATATTTTCATTACAAAACCCTTTCACTGCAAAAAGGTTATAAAAAGACATTTTTTTATGATTTTATCAAATAAGCTCTTTATAACACGCACTGATTTTGACATTGGGAGATTTTAAGTACAATTTTTACATAAATATATAGTTTGCATGCTTCTATTATTAATATACATAGATACCTTATCTTTGATGTGAAAAAAATTACGGTTACGATGGTTAGTTCTATTTGCACTGTATTAACAAGGATTGATTGAAATGATAACAAAATGCGATTTTTGAACGGAGCTTTAGTTATTTATTTCAACCCCCGAACGTAAATGGCATTTACGGGGGTGCAGCCTTTGATGCAGGCTTTGGAAAACTTCTTTAACGACCCAACAAGTCCATCATAATAGATCCAGCCTTGGATAATTGACCGAATGCAGGCACTAAAGTGGCCATGTCGGTGCATGGTGACACCGACAAGCGTGTATACGTCACCAGTAGGATAATGTAACTTCTCAGTAAAGTCTTCAATGTCATTTTCCAGATATCCGATTCGTACCAAGTCGGCAATTCGCAGAACTAGTACATATGGCCGTCCATCTCCAAATACCCGAGAAATGGATCTTCTTCCTGTGCACCTGCAGAAAATAATAGCTCTTAATCTTATATCTTTTTTAATATATAAAACTGAATACTGAAAAAAATCTACAATCGTGGACGTCGCCAGGTCATTTGCAACCTCTTGAAATTAGTCAAGCGATGAAGAGATGAATAACAAGCTTCTGAGGTTCTTCATCAGATATCATAAATAAAATATTGCTGCGGAATCGAAGCACTTCCAGTTTTTTTGAAGTTTTAATGTTACACTCTATTATCTTAAGGCATATGATAAATCGTTTGGAATTGAGGCTAAAAAGCATAGAGATACGTTTTGCCGTATCATCCAAAAAAAAAAGTCAAACAAAAATCCTTTCCCCACGTTCAAACAAACGATAAACAAAGGAGATAAAGAAACAATAGGAAAAAAACGTGATATTAAATTGCAATATCTTTTTTTAATTTCGTTTGATCGTCGTATGATTAAATCATTGATCCACCATGTATTGAAACATTCCCCAGAATGGAATTACCTCATTTCGCTGGACGGACGGATTAAGACAAAGCACTATACTTCTCCTCGTTTTATCGATATAAACAAGGAAATGATATGTACATCATGTTTACGCAGTTGTCTCATTCACAAACAATGTCCCAACCTGATAATGTTTAATACGATAACTTTTGAATATTTCTATACAAGATTATTAGATATTTAATCTATTAAGAATTCGTGTACTCTTTTCTATAGATCTAAAAACCTAGAATGATGTAGAATATCCTGTAACCTAGAGGAGATATCCGAAAAAGAGACAGATGATGGACCAGTAAAGATCATTCTGTAGTGGACATTTTTATTCCCAGCTCTCCCTGATTTCCGTTTTTTATGTATATATTCATTTCATTTCAGAAAAAAAATGTTTATTGATAAAACATAATTGATCATATTTTATCATATTTTATTTTTTTTTAAGAATTATTCTGTTCATAGTGCCGATGTCAAGTCAACATTCATCAGTACAGAGTAGCAAATTATTTTAGTTATAGGAACGCAAACTCTGGCTTTTCCACCAGTCACGTTTTAAATACATCCCTTTTCACACTAACTTTTCTCACCTCATTGCACCAGTCTCTCCGGAAACATTCTCCACCTCAGAATCAGAAAGCATCGTCAATCCACAACTCGAATCACTAGGAGCAATCCATTCTCGGAACATCTGATCGATGGTACTGGGACAATTCGAACTGTTAAAAACCGAAAGGGACATATCACTTGCTATAAATGGTTCTATATTTATTTGCAATAATTGTTTCTTCTAAAATCAATCAACGCAATATTTAAGGACTAAACTATTGTTTCAATTGACAAATTTCAATTCCTTAATGACTCAAAAGACTTTATGTAACTGTACGTCACCGTCTTTTTCCTCGGATAGAACATAATGTTTAGCATTTATCTTGAAACTGTGAATGACTATTATTTTTGAATATGTAGTATCACATGAATTAGATGAATGACTATCATTATTGAATATGTAATATACCATTTCATTGTATATGATTAACGCCAATGACCTTTTTTAATGAAATGGCAACAAGACATAAATACCATTCTCTACAGTGAATAAACCCGTAAAGTTTTTATTTCATGTTACCTTAGGAATATCCCTGTCCTTTGTCGTTCGATGTACGGGTGCGGGCAAGAGGGGCTGCTGCATTTCTCCTTGATCATTGTTTGAACTGTTTTGTTGAAAATGCCAGCGAACATCTCATCTTCCTCGCCATATAGGTTGATGACTTTTTCACGAAGGGATCGCTCCTTTACCATGGTTAGCCATGTGGCCTTGGCGTCTGCAAAGTTTCCGGTTGACATTAGATGTAGAGAATTAAGTAGAGTGTTCAATATCGGATTTTGGCGGTTGCAATCTATAAATAGGGACGAGTTGTCCAAATGGGTGATATACATGATGGTCAGAAAATTGTCAATGGTGCAAGTGTTCCTAAGATGTTGCCCGATGCTGGTTACACCTCCCCACCGAGGCACCGGGGGAAATTTCTGAAGAACGCTCTCATGTTTCGCTACTGTTTGTTTTTCATTTTCAGATCTTGTATCTTGTTGTTGTCGGCTGTCCCCAGAACTCCTTGCAGTCTGTTTTGGTTTCTTGGGAGGTTGATACTTATTTTTGCCTCGTTTTCTCTTTCTTGACCATTTTTCCTCGGCAACATCAATAGTTCTTCTCTTCCTTTTGGCACACCTTATTTCAGGTAGGTTCAGTTCCTTTATTCGAGCATTGATACTCCGCTTGAGTTTCGATGCAAATTTGGCCGGTCTTAGACGCTCCTTTCCTTTCAATATGTCCTTCTTAACAATCCTGAACCAGGCTTCCACATTTGCATTTGAATCGCGAGTTTCATTTGTTTCTATTGGTAGTGATTCTGAATCGCACTCATAACGTCCAAGTGAACCAAGAAGGAGACCGCTCCATAGTGGATAAATGGGAAAGAATCTCTTAACTAGAATATCTACTATTTCTGGACAGTAGAAACTATTCGAGGGTTCTTTTTCTTTGATGCATCTTGTGAGATCTCTTTTTGTCTGTTCAGCCATTTGTGTCCATGGCGATGATTCAGTTATGGAGACATCTTGATCATCCAGTTTGACACTATGCTCTATTTCATCTTCAGCGTATACATAGTTTTCATCGGTCGCCCAGTCTGGATATTTCTGATATCTCTCATTGACGGCTTCTCTCGCTTTTTTGACATCATCTGTATCTTCTGTAGATAGCAGTACCATGAAAATTGATAATAGATCTTCCTTCGCGCTTTCAAGGGATGTTTCATTAGAGAGAAGAGCAAATGACTTCATAAGAAACCTAAAGAGTTCCTTGTCTTTTCTGGAGGTTTGACGTGCGTGTTTACAAAACGTCTTGGTCATATGGGCAATGCAAATGTGTACAACAGTTAAACTAGATAGGTCTTCATTCTGCATTCGATGATGAACTATGTCCCATGCAACTTTAAGATAGCGTTTTACAGACATGCAGTTGAAGGCCATGAGTATACTGTTTATCAAAGCCCAACTCCAGTCAACTTCCACCTTTCTTGGCTGAAATGATTTGGATTTTTCCTTAACCGCCCTCTGGAAAAATGTGAGAAAATGTATAATGGAAGGTTGCGAGTGGTCTGTTGTTACCATGTCAACAATGGATAGAGGTGGAAGGTTTTCCTCTGGTTTGATAACAACAGAATAGAGGTAAGGCCTCTTCTGGTCTGGGAATGATTTGATGAGACATCCTGTTGAATCGATATATATATCTGGTCTAGCCATCTTCACAAGAACCTCAATTTGGGCATGGGAAAACATTATTACCGTGAAAGGATCGACTGCAACATACTGAAGATAGCCCGCATATCTGGATGTTGGATCAGCGTCATCATCAATGTAACTTTGTCTCAAAGATATTGTTTCTTGAATGATGTCCTTGTGAAGCATTTCTGCTTGTACAATCTCATTCACAGCCTTTCTAAGGACTGTCTTTGATGGACAAGATTTAATATCGCCAAGTTCATACTCATGCTTAGATGAGGCCTCAATGTTCTCATAATACACGTTGTCAATCCCTACGTCAAGAGCTTTCCGTGCCATGGAGGTCCTTGCATCACCAGTTAATGGACGCCTTTCAGGTTTGTCATGACAGACTTTACCATTCAATGTAGCATACATTAAGACATTATCAAAAGGTTCTGTGGGTTCATCGTGGATAATCAAATCAATGTTTCTTTCACACTTTGAACGTCTGCATTGTGCTTTTCCCCTGAAAAATGGCGCTTGGTATTTTCTGCTGTGTTCTGATTTTACTCTGTTGTAAATATATGAAAAGACACATCCCTCTTGGTATATCTCTTCAAGTTTACTGCCAATTACTTTATGCCAACCTTTCTTTAGGCATCGAGGTCGGTTTCTCTTTGTTGGTATTGGCGCAATAACTTCCCATTCCGTTCTATCAATAACTATTCCTGTTTTAACATTTCCTCTAACGTCGCTGAGGTTTTCGAAGTTCTCAGTATTGTTCGAGACGGTATCTTCAGTGGAATGTGATGATGGAAGACGATTCCGATCACCAAGGGGTTTTCTCCTTTTACCGAACATTGGACTACAACGGGGTTTCTCATCAGCATTGTCGTCCGATGACTCTGCGTTGATCGGGTCTTGTTGCTCATGGGAATGTGGTGGTGCAAAGCGATGATTTTGATCCCCAAGGGGTTTTCTCCTTTTTTCGAACACGGGAACACGTTGGGGACTCATATCAGCATTGTGATCCGATGACTCGGCGTTGCTAAGGTCTGGTTGATCATTAGAATGCGGTGCATGAGGACTATTCCGATCACCAAGGTGTTTTCTGTTTTTTCCGAACACGGGACTACGTCGAGGTGTCACATTAACATTGTCGTCCGATGACTCGGCGTTGCTCGGGTCTGGTTGATCATGGGAATGTGTTGCACGACGACGATTCCAATCACCAAGGTGTTTTTCTCCTTTTACTGAACATTGGGACTACGACGGGGTGTCTCATCAGCATTGTCATCCGATGACTTGGCGTTGCTAAGGTCTGGTTGATCATTGGAATGCGGTGCATGAGGACTATTCCGATCACCAAGGTGTTTTCTGTTTTTTCCGAACACGGGACTACGTCGAGGTGTCACATTAACATTGTCGTCCGATGACTCGGCGTTGCTTGGGTCTTGTTGCGCATGGGAATGTGTTGCACGATGACGATTCCGATCACGAAGGGTTTTTCTCCTTTTACTGAACATTGGACTACGACGGGGTGTCTCATCAGCATTGTCATCCGATGACTCGGCGTTGCTAAGGTCTGGTTGATCATGGGAATGCGGTGCATGAGGACTATTTTGTTCCTCATGCTGAGCATGAACATTACTTTCAATGATTATTGTGGGATTACTCTGTTTAGGATGCTCACTTTGTTCGCTGTAGGTAGTTTGCGTTTCCGTTTCATTTCGACCAAAATTTGGCAAAGTTACTATGTGCACTTTCCTATCAAACCTCTTTGGTGTGATTCTTTTCCTCTTTCTCTGATAAAAAAAAACACAAGTTTTATTGAGTGTAATTTTTCCTTTAAGTAGAGTATCCTAACGAGTTACAATAATATGATAGATTCAATGGTATTCAACGTGTTTAATCAAAATTTGACTATGTATTGATTAAGTCCATTTTGCCTTAAAATCCGTGAAATATACAAACCTGTGATGAAATTATTACATTGCAAATATCGTGTTTATCCTTTAGTCATTATGTATGATTATTGAGAATCAATTGTAAGCCAAAGATCACCCTATTACGTGTGGTATTAATAAAATAATAATCAATGGCTGCGATGTGTATTTGATGTCCTAACAGTCGAATAACATTTTCGTATTGTTGAAGAGATAAAATTTACACAACGAGAGGTATTAGAACATTGAACGATTCTATTAAAAATACATGCATATTCATGAAATTGTATGATTTATAGAAAATCGCAACGTTTTTATAATGTAATAAAAGGTTTGAAAACTTATATACATATTCCTCCCCCAAAAGTATATTTTTTATTACAAGAATTTTAAGAAATGACCGATTTGGCGATCTTTTTGTTAATTATAATATCTTGCTATTCAGTAGAGCTAATTTTTACCATTTTCTACTTAATTATTATCACTTAAATGTACATATATGAATCGAAATGGCTTTCCATCTTTAAAATGGGAATGTAAAACAAATCATAATATTTAACTATTAACTTTTATAACGTTTATATATGTTACACCTACTGTCACATTCCAAACAATTATATAAAACTAAATTGCATGTCCGGCGTCGTCCTAATTACCGAGCGAAATGAGTCTTTTTTAATTCAACTTTTTGTTGTTACAATTGATCAAAACGTGGTCACTATTTCTTCATACTTAATACTTAAGCAGCCATACACAGCATTCTAAATCCAATTTTTTATTAATAATATAGTGTGTTCATATATTTTTTTCCTAATAACAGCTTTTTAAAAGGTCTTTCACTTAATGTCAATGTACATCAAAAAAAATGGGTACAAAATTCCATTTTGGCTTATTTCTCTCTCCTCTTTATTGGATACGAATTCAGGTCATTTTTTAATTCAATTTACAATGGTATTCATAAAATTTCAATGATAAAATTAAACAAAAGGCTCATGGGTCGCAACGGTCACCTGATATTTGATACAAATTAGTTATATCATTTGCTAGTCAACTGATGTCTTTTGTTCACGAAAGTTTCATGAAGCTTGGTGCATATTAACTCACATTAACATGTTTAAAAGGTTCAATAATTATTATTGCAAAGGGCAATAGCTCTGTGAGCTCTAATCACGCTGATTTTCGAAGTCGTCCTAGATCTTTCTCATGTTAGTCTACATACAAAGTTTCATTAAGCTAAGTGCATATAATTTATCGAGTTCACAAGGCTTTGCAATTATTATTAGTGCAAAGGGCAGTATCTCCGTCAGGGGTAAGAAATGTTTGTGACCTCACTACTGAAAATGGCCCTTTTTGAATTTAGAAGAATTTAAAAACACTGAAATATTGTCAGATAATTTCTTATTTTAAAAGGGACTTTGCCGATCGATTCAACATTATTCACATCAACATCATAATGCAACTAACAAAACCCTTTTATAGACCGTTTATACCTAACCACATTCAGATTATACTAAAAAACACAAAAGTAACCAAAGATAGGTATGATTAACTAAATACCGTGATTACATTAAGGAACACAGCAGAGATAAAATGGGAAAATGTGACACACTATATACAGAAAGTTTGGCAACATCATTACAAGATTCCTTTGAAATGATAAATAAACTACCAAATGACTTCTGCAACCTTTTTAATGAAGAGATAGGGAGAATTGAACATATGTTTTGGAATTGCCTAAAAGTTAAACCAATATGGGATAATATTACACAGTGGGTTTTGATACATCACATACAGCTTTGAATTTAGACATAAAGAGGGTATTTAGGTTTGGCAGATGTAGAAATAAAAAAAAACTTCATTCCTGTCAACTTTATTATACTTTACTGAAAATACTATGTATTTTTGATGTCAAGAAAGAAGACAAACTTAAACATAACCACATTGAAAACATACCTATTAACAAGAGATCGCAGAGGGATCATGGCGCCAACAAAGAATGATCTATGTCTGACAATGGAAAGAGGGATCTTTTCCTTGCTTTTCAAACTTTTTTAAACATACTACATATGAAATTTAAGACAGATCGATTTATTAATTTCTGAGAAACAGCAGTGAAATCCAAGACGGCGGCCGGTTGGGCATCTTGTTGACCGATCAGTCCCAAAGGTAATATGCACAACCAGGGCCCAAGGGTAACCTACGCATGGAATTTGAGAGATATCCCTTCAGTACTTTCTGACAAATAGCAATAATTATCAAAATCCAAGATGGCGGCCGGTCGGCCATCTTGTTGAACAATCAGTTACCAAATGCAATATTCAACAAGCAAATTCGCGGAATTTCCATCCCCCGCTTTCAGGACATACTGTAGGTAAACATTATTGAGGTTAGGTTTTACCTTGGTTGAAATATGAAAAAAATAAATTGAAGTCTTCTCGGAAGTAAGACATTTAACTTTGTTACCAAGTTTGAAGAAAATCGGTTAATATTTATTACAATTATTGTACGGAAGTGGCAGAAAATGACCTTTTTATATAAAATCAAAGGGCCATAACACTGCTAGTTAAGATCTGCAAAAGTGGCGATCGATCTTGGCTAAGCCCTTAAGGCATTTAACTTTGTTACCAAGTTTTAACAATATTAGTTTTAACATTTGTTAATTATTACACAGAAACTGCAGAAAAATGACATTTGTAGTTAATTAAAGGGCGGTAACTCTTATAAATAACATCCGCTGAAAGAGTTGGTCGAACCTGGCCAGGCACTTAAGGCATTTAACCAAGTTTGAAGTAAATCGGTAAATATTGATTACAGTTATTATACGGAAGTGGCAGAAACTTACTTTTTTATTTAAGCAAAGGCCCATAACTCCGCTAAACGAAGGTCCGTTGAAAGTCGCGATCAAAGTTGGCCGAGTCTTTTAGGCATTTAATATTGTTACTAAGTTTGAAGAAAATCGGTTTACATTTGTTACACCTATTGCACGGGAATGGCAGAAAATGACGTTTTTAGTAATTCAAATGGCTATAACACCGCTAAATAAGGTCCATTGACAGTCGTGATCGAACACCAAGTTTGAAGAAAATCGGTTAACATTTGTTAAAGTTATTGCACGGAAACGAAGTGTTACGGACAGGCGGACAGACAGATGAACAAACCCAAATTAATATCCCCCGTTTCGGAGAAAGCGGGGGATAAAAACAACATGCACAACGAGGGGCTAAGGGGAGCCTACGTATGAAATTTGAGAAAGATCCCTTCAGTACTTCTGAGAAATAGCGGTAACAAACTTTAACTATCAAAATCAGAGATGGCGCCAGACGGCCATCTTGTTGACCGATCGGTCCCAAAATGCAATATGCACAACAAGGGTCCTAGAGGAACCTACATATGAAATTTGAGAAAGATCCCTTCAGTACTTCTGAGAAATAGCGGTAACAAACTTTAACTATCAAAATCCAAGATGGCGCCGGACGGCCATTGTTGACCGATCGGTCCCAAAATGCAATATGCACAACAAGGGTCCTAGAGGAACCTACATTTGAAATTTGGGAAAGATCCCTTCAGTACTTCTGAGAAATAGCGATAACAAGAATTGTAAACGGACGGACGGAAGGACGGACCACGGACAACAAACGATTTATATAGCTCACCATCTGATGATGGTGGGCTAAAATCCTACATGTATAAAATGACACCGTAATGGTATTATGAGGAACTTACCAGACAATCATAATATTTGATTCACTAAAAATGTTGCATGTAATCACTATTTGGGATACTTACAATATTGTATACGCATACGTATAAGGATATGTAATTGAAGGGGCGATCATTAATTGTAAAAAAAAATATATATATATATAATTAAACTTATATTATCAAAATTTATTTTGATTGGATTTGATAGTTTGTGAATATCTTAGCGTGTATTTTGAAATAACATAGAATGCACAATCATTGCATGCTTTTATACCACCTTAAAGTAATGGAAATTTACGCTTGCCATCTGTGTTGTTCGTCGAGTTGGCGGGAAATTTGCACGTGCCAGGCATGCTAGGAGTACAAGTACGGCTATACACGTGTCGCTGCTACCGGTGGTCGACTGAGGTAGCGGCGAGTACACGTGGTATTTTTATTTTTTAGTTGTGACGATTTTTGAAGAAAGGACAATTTTCTTTTGTGTTCATGTAAAATAGTAATCACCGACGGTATGTCCATGTATAAGTATATTTATAATTTATACAATATTATACTATGTAGATGTATTTATCATTGGTGTTTTGGTAATAAACAAGACAGTCAGTGCCTCTGTAGCCGTGAAAATACATTTCATGTGTTTGAATTATTAATACGATTGCACATGCCTGTTGTTCAATCCTTTTTCAAATATTTTTTTTTGAAATAGAATTTGTTGGAAAACTTATAATCCGTCTTTTCCCTTAAAAATTAATGATGATGATGATGATGATGATATGAACGCAAAAACAAATCAAAATGGTGATTGTATAAAGTATCAAACCTAACTTTAAGATAAATTTTCAATGTAGTTCAAGCATGATGGAATTTCTCTGTACCCGGATGTGTATATAAAATAAATTACTTTAAAATGCAGAAACGATTTGTAAATAACTCTAGTCCATCATTAGATGAAGAAAATGCGGAAAAAAATCGGATCATATTGGGAATTCTAATTAAAGCTTAGGGACGGATAGACTACATGCAACACATTTCTATATCGTAGGAATCCTTCAAACAAGAATTTTATACGGAGGATGGCCTGCAAACAATGGACGAATGCCCACCTGACTGATGATGGCGTGCTTAAATATGTTCTGTACAAACAATTCCGCTATTAGAGTCTTTAGATAAAATAAACCACATAACGTGTTATGTTTTTTTTAAACATACACGTTTTCTTATTCAATTTTAACAATACATGTGTTATGTACTTACCATTTTTTATATAGTCTTTTCCCGACATATCTCTGTGTCTAGTTTGGTTGTAAAGGTGCGCGGGAGAAAAGGGTGACGTCATTATTTATTTTTCTTCTATTTTTCTTGTTTCGCTCTTCTTCTTCAAAACATATGTTGTTTTGCTTCATTTTCGGGGACATTTTTATGTTAAGTATTGAATATCCATGTTATATCAATTTAAAGTAAGTTCTATTCTTTTTATGAAAACGCTTGCCATGATGAAGTAAAACATTTAATTCCATCCTTCTTTTTACAGTATTTAATCATACGGATATGTGGCTTAGTGGATAAGCGTGCCACTAGTGCAAAAGGTCCCTAGTTCGAATCTTCATTTTCGTTATAAAAATTTTATTTTATGCTTAGTAAGTTTTAATGAACACGTGTATGTCTATATGTTCATGCACGACACGTGTATATGTAATATTTGTCGTTATGATTATTATGATACTATCAATCCTCAGGCAACATGAAGTTAGCACCGTATTCGAGATTCGGGATTCGGTGCCAGCACCCTAATCGTTATCAAAAAATGAGCAAATAAATAACAATTTCAAAAAATTAAAAACCAGATCAAAACATAACTTTACGACCTCAAAAAAAAAAACTTAAAAACCTCGATAAGTTGTTTTGAGCTTGAATAACGAATCCGGTGTCAGCACTGTATTGGAGAGACTGTATTCGGGATTCATTTAACGAATCCGGTGCCAGCAGCGTATTTTTATTTAGTATAATGTATAAAGACAAATATATCATTGTGATGGATAATAATGCATTTTAAACCATTTCTGATGGTAATTAGTAGCTAGAAATTGAATAAGTAATCAGGGAATCGAATAAGTAATCAGGGAATCGAATAAGTAATGGGCCCTTAACGAGCAATTAAAAGGTCAACTAGATCATTGTGATGCATAATAATGCATTTTGAACCATTTCTGATGGTAATTAGTAGCTAGAAATTGAATAAGTAATCAGGGAATCGAATAAGTAATCAGGGAATCGAATAAGTAATGGGCCCTTAACGAGCAATTAAAAGGTCAACTAGATCATTGTGATGCATAATAATGCATTTTGAACCATTTCTGATGGTAATTAGTAGCTAGAAATTGAATAAGTAATCAGGGAATCGAATAAGTAATCAGGGAATCGAATAAGTAATGGGCCCTTAACAAGCAATTAAAAGGTCAACTAGATTATTGTGATGCATAATAATGCATTATGAACCATTTCTGATGGTAATTAGTAGCTAGAAATTGAATAAGTAATCAGGGAATCGAATAAGTAATCAGGGAATCGAATAAGTAATGGGCCCTTAACGAGCAATTAAAAGGTCAACTAGATTATTGTGATGCATAATAATGCATTATGAACCATTTCTGATGGTAATTAGTAGCTAGAAATTGAATAAGTAATCAGGGAATCGAATAAGTAATCAGGGAATCGAATAAGTAATCAGGGAATCGAATAAGTAATGGGCCCTTAACGAGCAATTAAAAGGTCAACTAGATTATTGTGATGCATAATAATGCATTATGAACCATTTCTGATGGTAATTAGTAGCTAGAAATTGAATAAGTAATTAGGGAATCGAATAAGTAATCAGGGAATCGAATAAGTAATGGGCCCTTAACGAGCAATTAAAAGGTCAACTAGATCATTGTGATGCATAATAATGCATTTTGAACCATTTCTGATGGTAATTAGTAGCTAGAAATTGAATAAGTAATCAGGGAATCGAATAAGTAATCAGGGAATCGAATAAGTAATCAGGGAATCGAATAAGTAATGGGCCCTTAACGAGCAATTAAAAGGTCAACTAGATCATTGTGATGCATAATAATGCATTTTGAACCATTTCTGATGGTAATTAGTAGCTAGAAATTGAATAAGTAATCAGGGAATCGAATAAGTAATCAGGGAATCGAATAAGTAATGGGCCCTTAACGAGCAATTAAAAGGTCAACTAGATCATTGTGATGCATAATAATGCATTTTGAACCATTTCTGATGGTAATTAGTAGCTAGAAATCGAATAAGTAATCAGGGAATCGAATAAGTAATCAGGGAATCGAATAAGTAATCAGGGAATCGAATAAGTAATGGGCCCTTAACAAGCAATTAAAAGGTCAACTAGATTATTGTGATGCATAATAATGCATTATGAACCATTTCTGATGGTAATTAGTAGCTAGAAATTGAATAAGTAATCAGGGAATCGAATAAGTAATCAGGGAATCGAATAAGTAATGGGCCCTTAACGAGCAATTAAAAGGTCAACTAGATTATTGTGATGCATAATAATGCATTATGAACCATTTCTGATGGTAATTAGTAGCTAGAAATTGAATAAGTAATCAGGGAATCGAATAAGTAATCAGGGAATCGAATAAGTAATCAGGGAATCGAATAAGTAATGGGCCCTTAACGAGCAATTAAAAGGTCAACTAGATCATTGTGATGCATAATAATGCATTTTGAACCATTTCTGATGGTAATTAGTAGCTAGAAATTGAATAAGTAATTAGGGAATCGAATAAGTAATCAGGGAATCGAATAAGTAATGGGCCCTTAACGAGCAATTAAAAGGTCAACTAGATCATTGTGATGCATAATAATGCATTTTGAACCATTTCTGATGGTAATTAGTAGCTAGAAATTGAATAAGTAATCAGGGAATCGAATAAGTAATCAGGGAATCGAATAAGTAATGGGCCCTTAACGAGCAATTAAAAGGTCAACTAGATCATTGTGATGCATAATAATGCATTTTGAACCATTTCTGATGGTAATTAGTAGCTAGAAATTGAATAAGTAATCAGGGAATCGAATAAGTAATCAGGGAATCGAATAAGTAATGGGCCCTTAACGAGCAATTAAAACGTCAACTAGATCATTGTGATGCATAATAATGCATTTTCAACCATTTCTGATGGTAATTAGTAGCTAGAAATTGAATAAGTAATCAGGGAATCGAATAAGTAATCAGGGAATCGAATAAGTAATGGAATAAGGAACTGGGAACTAGGAATCAACTTCACGGAGGTGTTTATTGTGACAAGTTAATGGAAGTTTTACGCTTTACTGAGCTTTCTTCCATGGATATGGTCGCTCATGAATCTGCACACGACTGCTCTTCAAACGAACAACCATACTAGTGCATAGTGGATAGAAATCGGTGGTCAGAGTTAAGGATGAAGGGCTGTATATATCAGTAAGGGGTATTTGTCATCTCAGCTTTTGCCTGAAATTTTTGTATGCAGTAGGCATTTTTCTTACTATCCATGAACTGCCATTCAATTAATTGCTACAGACTTCATTTTAAGCAGTAAAAGAGTGGTATTTCCCAGCATCACAGAAAATTAATTAACATTAATCTTTGTTAAGGCTGTTTCATGATAGTGACACTGGTTGGAAAATTATATTGACAAAAATGTTTTTTAAGTACTTTATCGCTGTAAAATTGATTTTAAATCTCCGTTGGAACGAAGAGTATATTTTGAGGTAAATGCTATTTCTCACGAGATTAAAAGATATTTTAGCACCAAAACCACTGCGGGTACGCGTACACGGGATATTGGTATCGACGAGGCGGTGACCTGTCACAGCAAGGGTAAGTTTTGCAATATTTTCACAGTTTTAATGTAATTAATGTATCTGTAACTATTGGTCAGTTCAAGCTAAGTATATATCGCGTCCGTACGCGATCTGTCAATCCCCAGCGTCATATAGTTATTGAGGAATAGACATGAATCCAGGGACACAAGCAGGGGGGTACCGCAGTGAAAAAGGCGGTTCAAAATAAATCACTGATATGAATATTTAATGCTTTTCTGAAAACGGAATTCATTTTCTATGGCTAATTCACAACATAGGAAAGCAACTCACGCCCCGATGACAAATTTTGAGGTCATGAAGATTGCGAAATAAATCAGTGAAAATCACGTTGTGTACGGGGGCTTGCATGTTGTTAAAAATCAAGTGTACGGGGGCTTGGATGTTAATTGTACGGCAGCATGGTTTAAGATTGTACGGCGAATTGGTTGATGAGTTGAGACACGCAGCTTTTTAAGCCAAATATTCCTTTCTAGATATCAATATATAGCGTTCTATATGATTATCAAATTACTGATTGAAACGATACGCTATGTAGAATGATTAATCATTTTGATTTTGATCAATTCAGGCAAAAACTGTTCTTTTCAATTAATTTTTATGTCTGGGCAACTAAAAGTATTAACGTATTAAAACATTATCTTCAGATAAAGATAAATAACTGCAAATGATAAACAATAAATCTGACAAATAAGGATAGGATGCAAAATTAAAACGGAAAATGTAAGAAACGGAACCATATCAGTAAAGGGTGACATCTGGACAAGTGTGCATTAAACTGAAGCTCCGTGTTGTATTCTCGAATTATAGAGTTCTTTGGCATGATACATCGTCAATATTTAAAACTGTAATTATGAGTTTTGCAGCTGCTGAGAGTCACAGACTTTCTGTCAAACATTACACCGTAAATATCATTACATATTACAATTAACTACAATATGTATGTTAAATTATACTACTCACCTTCGTTGTGTTGGAGCATTGTGGGAAATACCTGATTGGAGTTTTTCTTGTACAAACGCGATGTCAAAACAACGCTATGACAAATATATATTCGTAGCCATGGTTTACAATTCAAAAGTAAAATTACTTGAATCCCACCAGATGAAGTTATATTTCTTATCGAAATCGGCGCTATATGGTTGTGTAATACAAGTACAGGAATTCCTTCCTCAAAATGATTCCCTCCGTTAAATAATTTAACAAAATTGCCAGCAAACAAACAAACTGATCTTGTATACAGAATATACAGACCAGCCAACATTCATCATCTTCGTCTGGAAGGCCTACTATTACATTTAATTGACATCTTTACATGAGATCTACGAAGACATAAACGTCGGAAGAAAACTTTACATCTGTCTTTTGGACGACTAGACGCTATTTGTTTTAAATATATTGTGAAGTTTGTCATTTTAATTATGCCAAGCCCCCGTACACCATTTTTATCACATAAACCAATTCCCCGTACACCAGTTTAGCAAGCCCCCGTACAAAAGCTAAATTTTCAGTCTTGTTGAAACATCCATGGCCACGACAATATGAAATTGGCCTAAACATAAACTTCCATATCATAACCCGTCTATACAACCCTAAAATGATAACCGTGAACAATCTAGTAATTCAATATCACGAACAATAGTTCACAGTCGTTTTCATTGCGGTACCCCCCTACAGGTGACCCTGGATTCATGTCTATTCCTCCATAACTATATGACGCTGGGGGTTGACAGATCGCATACGGACGCGATATATACTTAGCTTGAACTGACCATAGTTTCAGATACATTAATTACATTAAAACTGTGAAAATATTGCAAAACTTCCCCTTGCTGTGACAGGCCACCGCCTAGTCGATACCAATATCCCGTGTACGGGTACCCACAGTGAAAACCAGAACAACACATTTCAATCGCTGGGTGGTTGGACGCATAGATATTTTTTCGCGGCTTCTCCAAAATCTAGATAAAATACCGATGAGCTTAACGAAACGTGCGAATTATCCATTCAGTCACGAAAAAACATTAAGACCAGGTTATAGAGAAGAGCAAGCGTATTCTTCCTTAATAGCTGTCATCCAATTTTGTGACGTTATCACAATTTGTAACCAAGTCTAATTCCATATCACATATTGAATAACAGGTTCCGGTAAGATCATGAAATGTCGTCAAAATCTCTCGTAGCTATGACGGTATTTTCGGACATGTTGCACTGTCACATTGGCGTTATTTGGCGACTGTGCCATGCGAAAAGCGACAATGCGCCATGCGATAATTCGACAATTCATCAAGTAAAAGAACTTTAAAATGCGCCAAATAAAAAATGACAATTCGCCAGTGATAATGCGACATTTCATCATTCAGTGAACAATACTGCGCCCCACTGTCGCTCTTCGCATGTCGCATTGTCGCTATTCGCTTGGTGCAATGCTGCAGTCACTCACTATTACCACAAGCCCTCCACCTCTGGGTTGCATATGTTCGAAATCGAATGAGGGGAATGCACCTGGCACATCCTTTAATGACTCTGACTGTTAATAGGACGTTTAACTAATAAAACCAAAACCATACAACATGGTGCATTTTCGCTTGACCCATTTTCGTTTGCAATATTCAGCCACTATTATGTGACGGTGTGATATGACCGAAATCAGTCAAAACCACGAATAATTTGCTTTTTGAATTTTAACCTGAGGCGTTTTGAATAGAGTATGTCAATCCTTTGCAAATAAAGAGAAAAAAATGAAAAAAAAACACATTTAGAAATGATGAAAACTAATTTAATAACAACCTGATATATTGCTTTTTTTTCTTTGGAAAAGCAACAAAACAAAACAAAAACAAGAATCAAAAATGGTTCAAATTTGTGAATAATTCCAAACCCTCAGAAAAATAAAAAATAAAAATGCCGTTTCTCTCGGAACAAAAGAAAAAACAACAAACAAAACAAATTAAAAAAGAATATCTTTGAAATGCTCATTAGGACTAATATGAATTGCAAAGTTACTCCAATCAGCCTAATGTAGAGCGGAATTCAGTTCTGCTACCTGCAGTAACAACGTATATCTTATACAGTAAATCGGGAATATTCAGTACTTTCCGTAAAGGAGAAAATGCTATTTTCTCGTTTACGGAAAGTGCCGAAGATTCTCGATTGGGGATTATATACATACATATATTTAAGATGGGCAAGATCAATAAGTATATAGCTATATCTTTGCCAGTGATTTTCGATAATATGAAATCTTTCATTGCCATAAACAAGTGTAATAACCCGAAATTTGTTTTTATCACTAGATACATGCCTACATTGTAAATCTTTATTCCGAAATACAGCCGATTTTGTCTTCTTGTTTAGACTACAAGTCGCGATATCTAATTGCACATCGCGAAAAGTTTGAGGACACGAAAGTTAAATTTCACAAATGAACAAAATGTACTTTGTATCCATTTGCATTCTGGTCTGCCAGAATTACTTCCATTCGTGTCACTCAGTACTGACGGAGTGAAGGGAAGGGCAGTATAGAGTTATCTTTTCCATGCTACAATTGCTCAAAGAAGCGGACCTTGCTATACCGTGCATGAGTTGGAAGGATTTCCCCAGAATTTCACACATCTTACGAGATTTCTCCGATTTTATTTTTTCTTCATCGAGTCTAGCCAGGGCAATGTCAGTCATGTTTTTGAATAAATCATCAAGTTCCTGAACCATCCTGTCGCGGTGATTTTTCAAGCTTCTCAGTTCAGTATCTGTATCTCGGGTAATGTACCAGATATAGTCTGTAACTTCATTTGTCATCCGGGCAGTTTCAACTTTCATATTGGGTAGAACTGTCGACATGTCATGATTAAAATTTCTCTGCAGATTTTTGTAATGTTCAGCAACGGTGTTAATCTTACATATACGTCTCGCATGATCGACAAAGAGACAGTCGTAACATGCAAAATCCTCGTGATACTCGCAGAAGTATTTCATGTCTTCTTGGTGGTGGCGACATTTATAAATACAGGGCATTACTAGGGTTTCCTTCACTTCATTTCCGTATATATTGATCATCTCGAATTCACATCCGGTATGAATAGCATCATGGTACCACACTTTGCATGAAGAACAGAGCATGACGTTACAGTTTTTACACCAAACTGTAGCTGGAGTGTCAAATCCGTTCGTATTCTTACATGCTTTGCAAGTTTTAACGAAATTATCCAATTTCGAAATCGTCGTGTCGGTTGGAAACTGGATCGCCCAATATTCTCGTCCTTCGTAGGGTCTTGGTGGTAATGTGTCCCTCCTGCAAAGTGGACACGAGAATGATGCTGGTAATGTGCGACTTGGGACGGTAGTGTTGAGGTAGCTAACAAGACAATCTTGACAGAAGGAGTGACGGCATGGAAGTGTCCTTGGGTGTCGAAGGTGTTCCAGACAGATTGGACACTCTTGTTGGGCCGGATATGGGAGCGTATTACTGTGACTACTGATGAAATAGAAACGACGCACCGGATATGTCCGTAAACTACCTTCGGCCATATTGTGTAGAAAGAGGTCCTGGCAACATATAAAAAATATTTATTGTTAAATAGATTCACAGAATCCTCCATTTGCGAACTTATTTATTACTCATATACGTAATTGTTACTCAAGTCCAGTACTTTTACCTATATGCAGATTTGTGTCCAACCTGGTAAGAATTTGCATTAACGTAAATGTAAACCTAGAAAATGCCTTACAAATGTTTGTCTAGATACGACTATCTGTCAAATTTGCCCACCGAATACACAGCGCTCTAGATAAATTACACGGTATATCCCACAAGACTTCTGCAACGTGTAAACACTGCAGTCGAGCTCGCCGCGGGAGCGTAAAATTGACAAATCGAGCATAACCAGATTTCGTAAAATTTTTGAAATACAAATGTATGTGTGTCAAATCCCTATGTATAAACTGTTTAATATAGATAATTTCCATGATTGTATTTACAGACAACAGGTCTGACAGTTGAAGAAGGCGTCTTTCAGTTTAGGTCGAAGCGCTGCACGTGGCATGCGGGAAACCAATCGGATCACCTCGTCATTTTCTCCGCAACCTATGTTCGAAGAAGTGGGCGAGGAGTTCCGACTGGCGGGAAAACAGTTAGCATTTTAAATCTGCATCAACGTATCACACACAACAAATAATTGTAAATGTAGTATTTGGAAATTTAACACGCTAATTCAAGTTACATGTGCCGTCCTTCGAATTTTGAAGTGTATTTAGGTATTTTGTAATTTTTGCGATTTAACAACATCAAACTGTTACAATAACCAAGTTACAGACAAAATATTTAAAAAAATGTTGGGCAATGATTGGAAAAAATATATTTATTTAAAAATACAACTATTATTAATTAAAATTTAAATTATTAATAACCCATTTCTTTTTTCATTGAAGGAGATTTTTTAACACATACAGTCAGGGGTACGGCAGGGCGATGGAATTTGCCCAGTATTATTTCAACCTTTGAAAGAGGAACTACAAGTATATCTATATCAATCTAAGAATTTTACCCGAAGGTAATTTTGAAAGTAACTGATTTACCACGAGCATGTTCCTTTTTTTTCTTGCTTTTCATTTTCGTTTTCTTTCTTCTTTTTTTTCTTCTTTCTCCTTTTTTTTCTTTTTCTTTCTTCCCCCTTTGTTCTTTCTTTTTCTGTGTTTTTTTCTTCTTCTCTTTTTTGACTTTTTATACTCAGGAGCACGTTCCTTAGTGAACAAACTATTCGTTGATCACATTCATCCACAACTTTTTAAATGGCACTGTCATTTGGACGGCTCCTCTTCACTAACCACGTTACTTACCTTGACCTTTTAGCGGAAGCACAAATAGAGCTACTAACCATTTAACGTTAAGATTAAGATAAATTACGAGAACTTTTATTTCTTTATTCTAGCGTCCCTGTGACTTTGTCGATTCTAAATTTGTCTCCCTACTCCGGGAATAGGAGCTTCTCCTTCGGTCTCCGGCTGAGGGACCGTTTTGGAATAATGAAGACGTCGATTATTGTTATCTTTGTTTACTTTAGCAATGAATAATTAATCCTTCAGTGGTCAAGTTGATACCTAACATCCGTCTTCTACCTCTAGATTGCGAGTTCGAATGTCATGTGGACAGTTTCCAGGAAATGACGACCTTCATTATAGAATATTTACATTCCAAGCTTTAGGAGCAAAAACC
Organism: Argopecten irradians; assembly: GCF_041381155.1. Classification (NCBI taxonomy): domain Eukaryota; kingdom Metazoa; phylum Mollusca; class Bivalvia; order Pectinida; family Pectinidae; genus Argopecten; species Argopecten irradians. The sequence goes on from NC_091143.1 coordinate 41,725,147, forward strand.
CGTTGGGAGACGACAAAAAAAAAATTAATCACATGCATATTGACAATAGTAATTAATTTACTAATATCTGTCCGTTGTGGTGATTAATTATATGATACCGACACGTGTATGTTTTGCATCGTCGTCACCACTGGATTAAAATATTCTATATATGTCTTGAAGACCGCCATTTTGTAACGCATCTCCGGTACGTTTGTCACGAATCAGGAAAAAAACATGGGGTGAGGGTGCATACTAATTAACACATTCTACCTACTACATAATCAATGATAGCTGCAATATTGTAGCTCAAAAGACTTTTAGACAGAAAATGGTGTCGTCTTTAGAGCTACAATAGGTACCCATTACTGTTAATGGAGCAAATTAATGATTATGCAAACCATTATAAAACATTTGTTTGCATTTCATCGTACTTGTTTAATGTCGCTTACCTACTAGGCAATAAAATTGAACCACATAAAATATTAAATTCTCATCGAGGCATTATTTATTTTACATATTACATATGAAAATCTTTCTGAAGGGAAAATATACGGCAAGTCCACAAATTGTGAATTTGACGTCTTGTGAGCTGTACGGTAGATATTGAGAATGATAGTTATGTTTGTTTTGGACAAAAATGATATGTAAATCCATGTATACGCTTAAAATAATCGGAAACCTACAAAAAAAGTATGAAAAACTATGCCCGACTGATTTTCGGAGGCAGTGCTCCACTACGACACATAGGGACTAATTCGTACCCAGCCATTTTCTGTCCAAAAGTCTTTTGAGCTACAATATTGCAGCTATTTTCTTCCTAACGTCTTCCTTAACATCACCTCACTTTTGGTCTTCGGTTGAGCGTTCGCCCCTGTGAGGAAGGCTCTGGGTTCTGTCCCCTGGCTGAAACACACCAAAGTCTATAAAAGTGGTAGTTTCTGCTCCTGCTTAGCGCACAGCATAACGGAGTGGGACGACTGGTTCGCTCGTTGTCAGCATAATGTGACCGGGTGGAGTGTTTGGCTTGGTGTCTTCGGCGGCGTGCTTCAGTGATATAGCATAATAAAAAGGGCAACAGTTCCACTATACAAGAATACACAACACGAACATACCGCAGTCTCCCAAAAACACGCACCACGCACTTCATACATGCAACACACCGCATGCATGTGAGGCCGTCCTTACATGACACTGGTTGTTAATATGACGTTAATTAATTAATCAAACAAACAAACCTCCCGCAATTAAGACGCATGGTGCTGTTGGAAATGGTTAAAGATAACTAGACCAAGTATCTAGATAAAAATTTTATAAAAATCATAACAGAGTTCACAAATATTCCTGAACAATTTATGATGGCACTGTAATCATGTTTAGTGCTAGGAAAGTTGCATTCTGGGATAAGAGATGTTTTTGCGATAAACCATGAATGCGGTTTCCAATGCAAGAGGAGCATGAAAGATATGAAAGGAGAGTAAAAAAAAGGCAAATATATCGTTAACTTGGAACAACTAATCACCTGTATGGTTCATTAACAGGGACATTGACATTTAGACGAACCACTTCCGGTAAGACATATGGACGATAATTGCAAGTAATAAATATCTTCAAACGCTCTTACATCGAAGCGTCTAAAATTATTTCCTCCAGTTAGCAACATTGAGTAAAACTACATTTATCTCCATCTATGCAATAGTTACTTTTCTGTAATTGTATAGATATCCGTTATTTTCAAATCAACGAGCCTTTGGACTATTGGCCTTCGAACGGTTACGTTTTTACTGACGGTCCATATAGGGCATTTGGAATTAAAGGGGTGCAACCATTTCAACAACAAAACCTTTTATTATATGACTGTGAGTTTTGCCGTTTTCTGATTGGTCTAGACCGCCCAGACAGGTCATGACAAAATGCAATGTCAACTTGAGACCGATGAACACCCGGTAACCTGGCTATAAAGAGAAACAGGGAATTCCCTGTCTCTCCCACATTTTTGACCTATCAAAACAGAGCATTGCCGATCATCGGGCAATAGCCAAATCCAACATGGCAGACAACAGTGAGGTAGGATTAGGAAAGACGTTTTAACACATTTTTAATGTAGCAATATGTTCGAAAGTTATATTGTGAAGAAGTACAGCAGAAGTACTAAAAGTACCTACTGAGGAAAGGTGGATGAAGATTTTCTAGAATTTTTGTTTAATTAATCATTGCGCTGTCCTTGCTTCAAAAGTGTTCCAAGTACAAAAATTGTATCATTGTAAATGTATCATTTCATATAAGTTATAACAAAACTATTATTGACTTTTTGTAGGTTAATACGAAGAATTGTTAAACCTTTGAAAGGTGATATTTCCCTCGGCCTTCGGCCTCGGGGAATATCACCTTTCTCAGGTTTAACAATTCCCCGTATTAACCTACAAAAAGTCAATATTTGTATAATATATCCTATAGTGACAAACAATATGGCAAACACAAAACAAGAAAAGCAAAAATCAGAAAGTTTTAAATTGATGTGTAGACATGCGACAATATAATAAATGAATGGATTGACTTCCTTGTTAAATTGCATCTGGTGGGCCAATCTATCATTTTGAACGGTTACAACATTTCTAATTTCCGCTCTACTAACACCTCTCTGTTGTCTTCTTATTCTGTTTTTAGTATAACCAGTTTATTAACAAAATGTATCTTTGAACAGTCGCTGTATTGTGATCGTTTCACACAACAAACAGACGAGCTCACTTTCAATAGTCGCTCCTATATTGTAATCATAATGGAAGCTTTACGAGACTGCGTTTTCCAAGAAATTAGATGTAATTAAAGTGTATCCGTGATTAGCTGTACTATCTCCGGAAAGGCTCCGTCAGACTGTATTACTAATGCGCATGTCAGGAACTTGTCTAGCTGATATCTGGTGATTCGTTTGTGCCTCTGAAGGGGAAATGATGTCTACTCTCAGATAGGCTAACAGAATAAAAGGCAATTTATCAAAGCATAACAGTTCTATTCAAATTGAACTGAACGCTTAACGGATTGATAAATTGCCTCTCATCACATTATGGAAACTTTATGCACATGAAACGAAAGCGTTAGATTCTCGACAGACTTACTGCATAGATAACCTAGTTTCAGTTGGTCTGGATAGGTGTAGGAAAATTGTTACGAAAAAAAAATGCCCAATAGCTGTTCGAATATACAGCTAAAAAAGGATAGAAAAAAATATTTACGTAGACGTTGGTTGCTTTACAAATTGTACTAGTGCGAGCAATAGTTTTGAAGCTATTTTGGCTAAATTATGACTGAAGATTGTGTTTTTTCCTATATTTTCGTGTATGTGTTACCTTAGAAGTGCTTCGCACTTCGTGCCCGAAGGGCTGCGCCCTTATTATACATTTATAGTACCCAACACTTTGGCATAACGTACAAATGTCAGTGTTTGATAATTCCGATAACTTGGTAGTTATTCAAATCTGCCTTAGAAATTTTGTTAATTTTAATGCAATTGGGTTGTGTTTTAATCCAAAATGTCAAGGTCAACATCTCTGTTATCAAAAGACGTTTATTTACGGTTTTAAAAAAGTTTCTCTCATTTTATCTTGTTACGCGAAAGATGTTGATCGCTGAAACTTAAAAATCGATACCATTATAGTTTCTAGTAGAACTAACACCTCAGATGTAAACCCAATTTCTTTGTTGTTGCTTTTCTCAGTGCTCTATGGGAATAGGTGGGGCTAATTTACAATCCCTTTGTGTTCCCAACACTGTCACGTACACTCAACATTTATTTCTATTGAGCTCAGTAATTTCATTTAAACTTGCAGCGTCAGATGCCATTGTTTTAAATTTGCACGTCCTTGTGAGCAATGTAATATATACTGAGAAAGGGAAGGTCTTCGGGAAGCAATTCGAAGAAAAGAAGCAAATTTAGGGTGATCAATGGAAACAAGGTTCAAATTAAAAAAAACTACCTCTCAAGGGCTTGGTAAGATGATTGTAGTTTGGGGAAATCCTTCTTTTGTCAACACTTGTATATTGCAGGGGACGTAGAGATATATGATAAACATCATGACATTAATAAAATATCTCAGATTATATGGCGTGGAACTATAAACGACCTGTATCTAAATGATGTTATTTTCACTGCCTCGATTCTTATTTGGAATACATGGCAAGGACTTGCATATTTTTTTTAAGTTTCTTTCAAAGATGCTTACCCACAACGCTTATTCTTTAGGGTAATTATCTTTTTGGGAGGCATATTGCATTAACTATATTGGTTGATTTTTTGTAGAGTAACAGTGAATTTTGTACTTCAAGCGTAGAGTACCGAGAAGGGTGATTCGCATGTCAGTGGAGAGCCTGCGTGTCCATTGCTATGACGGGTTGAATATCGGCTGAGGCCAAGTTTAGAGACGAAAATAGTGCGTTACTGTACTAATTCAGCTATATTACACAGCATTCAATGATTGTGAGTTCAGCGTGACGGTATGGTTTTGCCCTAACTACCATGTATAGGATTGACTTTATAGAAAATAAACGGATTACCCTCGTGAACACAGCTGAGCAGTCGGTCCCAATGAGAGACATTCCTCTGCCAAAGGTACATTCTACCCTATCACGCATTACCTACACGCTAAGGTGTAACACTATATATGGAAATTCCATTCCAATACTGGAGTCAGAAGTACACGGAAACCGAACGTTTACATGGTAGATGAACATAGATCAACGTCCGAAATCAAAGCATTGGTAAACTTAATTAACGATCATAATCAAATCAAAATATGATTATGAAAGAGGAATGAAAATAGAATAATAGTTCATAAAATGATATCGATTTTGTGTGTAGTGTCGTTTTGTCCAGTTTTTCTCCAGTTAACTAAGCCCAAAACCAAAATACAGATAGAACATTCACTTAAGTCTATGTGCTTTCGTCTATAAAATAATTTCAGTTGAAATGTGTATTGTACAAAGTACGTTGTATGCTACCATCGGTAAACAACCTTTTGTGCTTCGCGTAGACATAATTACGCAAGTGTAACCAATCAAAAGTGATTTTACAAATGATGATGGCATTCAAGTCTCATCTTTGTTTAGCCAGTTAAATAATTCGTTATAAGCAGACAGCACTAGATTATTAGCTTCAAGAATACTTTTCTCAATTTTCCAAAGACCATCTAGCTGTCAATTACAGAAGCTCTTTGCAAAGATTAATTGAAGCCTGCGTGATCCAGACTTAAACATGAAGATATTTTCCTGTCTGTGGTTTTAATTCAGTTATTGATTATTTTGTTTCCTTCAAAGCTGTCGTGACAAGCTGGTGGTATTTTGGGGCAGAATGTTCCCCCCTGTCGTGTAAACTTTTTTCTAATTAGAATGGTATTTCATGACGGAAATTCAAAGGTAAAGGTTAAGTGTCATGGCGTTGTGAATATCTTTGTCCATTTTTTGTGGAGGCAATGTTAAGGATGTGTTCTTATGGTTTGCTCTAGGGAAACTTAGCTAGACAATGGTATCCATTACGACACTCTCCCTGAAAGAGTTATCGTATTGAATATGAATACCATTGGCTAGCGAAGTTGGCTCTTGGGCAGTCTTATTAAAATCATCTGCTTGTCATGGTCTGTTCGTTACCTTCGTTGTCGGGTTCAGACGTAGTACAGTGTACTTAGTAAACGAAGCTATGAACAGATTATTTAAAACCTGATTGTCGCTTAGGCAAGGTGCTACTGTTTTAACATATCTTTTAACAAAAGGTGTCTGGTTATTTACTGCCCATGTCGAAATTTCCTTTCATAGAATGATTGATTTGTCCACTAAACGGAGGAATGGCTTTTTCTTCTATATCTACACCATCTACGGCTACATTTCCTCACTATGCAAATGATTTCGTATGTGTAGACGGGGTCAGTACATTTTATTATGGTGCAATTTGGCGGCTCTCGCCCTCGCTTTAAAATTTAAACATATTCTCTTCAGCTAGTATGTACCTAGTATTGCATGTCACAAGCAAAAGTCAGGCGTGATCGATATAACTATTTTTGGGACAAACCAAAATACTCTCGATTTCTTCTTCTACTTTTCCTCTTTCATCTTTCTTCTTGTTGTTGTTCTTCTTCTAATTTTTATACAAAGACTTTCTTCTTCTTTTCTTATTGTCTTCTTCTCTTTTGGTCTTTCTTCTTCTTTTTCTTCTTATGCAAACCGTAAGACTTTTTTGTTTTCCTCTTTTTTTTGTGTGTAAATTCCTTGATCTCTGAACTTAAGCTTGGAATCGTTCTCAATTTATATAAACGCACTATATAGATGCACTCCCCTTATGACTCGGAATTCCTCGCTTTTCGGTGACCGAGTTCTGAAGTGTTTTGACACTGTTTACGTAGCGTCAGCTGTCAGATTGGTCAATGGGTTGTGTGCTATTATGATTGTTTATACTAGATTTGATGGAACCATCTCTCGGTGACTGACATCGAGAATTCAATTATTCGTTGGCTAGACATCAACAAAACATTCTCTCCAAATATAATTTGTGTCTCTTGTGATTGCTCCCACCGACTGTTAAATGACGTCTTGGAAGAATTTCACTAGTCTACAATTCCCGTTTTCTCCCAAAGAGACACAAGTTTACGGAAGCCCATTGAGGCCAAACGAACCGAAAAAGTAAATACACGTATACACAGAAAAAGTGAGAATTTAATTTAACCGGAAAGTATGGCGTAAAAATAGCAAAATTAATACATGTATTCATATATTCATATAAATATTCATAACGCGGGTCGTATTATGTTACCCGCCGTCGTCCTAATTACCACGCGTATACATAATGTAAATAATATGACTATCACTGCGCCAGACGGCAAAACCTCTGTGTAAACATAGATTACGCAGCGATTCTTGGATTTGTTTAGTGGTGTAACCTAATCTTAGGCCATAGATACATATTTTAATATGTTATAATACTTTTAAAGAAACGTTTAAGATTTGTCTCGGAAAGGTAGTGGGCCTTTTACCACAGTATTTAAGGCTTACCCATGTATATATATCATTATGCTATAATTCTTTTTAAGAAACTTTAAAGTTTTGTTTCGGAAAGGTACTGGGCCTTTAAACCACAGTATGTAGGGTTTACCAGCCTGTAATTTCCTGATTATCATCTATCGCCCTAAAACTCTTTCAGTCTTTTGATATACTGTCTCTGTTCTTAAAGGCACACTACCTTTCCGGAGCAAAACATGTTTCTAAAAAAACCCATAAAACACCATAAAATATACATCGACGGACTAAGACGAGGTTACATCACCAAACACATACAAGATTTCCTGTGTAATATATGAAAACAGTGGAGAGTTATTTCGCTGTTTTGCCGTCTGACGCAGTTATAATCACGGCGGGAAACATAAGACGACCCGCGTTATGAAAATTAACACATTATTTATTTTAATTAAATTGTTCAGAATGTGATGATAAATGTAGTATTAACTGTAAGTTAATAACCTTTACTACTCAACAAAATTATCAATCTCGTTTTACATTCCCATTTCAAAAAATTAAAGCCGTTAAAAGCCTTTAATGAAATGTTGTATAATTTTCATAATTCTATCATTGTGACGACATTGTTCTGATATTTATTTTAAATGAGGATGTGGCGTCCATTCCTGTGGTAATTTTCTGCCTTCAAATCGAGAAGTTCTTTGAATAAACATAATCCTGATGGCCAACAAATTCAGAATGCCCTACCAAGATTGCCTCGTTTTAGAAACTGATTATGACGTCAGAAAACATTACATTTATGACGTCATAATACCTTTCGTATCTATGCGCAGTTTGCCGCAACATAACCACATTGATCTGATTCACACGCCAAAATTTTGCAAGAAAATGGGATGCAACAATTCCAAAGGAGAAGAAAACATACAAGAAACTTTACGATTACTGTTCAGAAGAAAACGGAACAAAGTATTTTTTTGTCTTTTTTTTTCCGTATTCCAGAACGACGTAACCTTTCGTAGGATGTCCTATCTTGCTGCTAACATACACATTTTTGGCGAGGTCATTACCAATGTAAATTAGGTGGTTTGTTAATGACCTGATAATGTATTATGGAGAAATACTTTTAAATTACACTTTAATATTGTTGACTAAGAAGGAAGAATTCACTTCAAAGCTAAAGGATAGGTAACATGTTTTGTCAAAGTTATGTTGACTTCAAAAAAATCACAAATAAAATATTTATTGTCAAGTCTGAGTCTTAAGTACATCTAGTTATGCTTATCTTGTAGGTCAGGCCTATCACTGAAGAAAAAGCTGGACACTTCCCTGGATCAGATGCTGAACACAGCGTTCGCAAGACGCAACAGACAGTTTTATGTCAACTGAAAGCTGAAGGCATCGTTCCCAAGAAAAGCAACGGGGGTGTGGCTTTTGTTGTCAATATGTCAGAGCCCTCCCCTTCATCTATTCTACCTGGTTCCACAAAATATGGTAGTCAGTATGCTACATATTCTCAGGCATTGTTCCCGTCCGGAAATCTTCCTCCGAGACGTCTTCCCTCATTGAACAAAGCCGCTATGGAAGCAAAGCAAGAGCGGACAAGGAAAACCAGGAAAGGAAAAGAGCTGAGAAAAAAGCCAAATGTGCAAAGCAATCATGCAGAAAATGACTTATAAAATACCCTTAGTTTAGCTTTGTTTTTTGTTTTAATAAATGTTTATACTCAGTTAAGATATTTTGAGTGTTTTCTTATTCTATCAGTACTTTTAGTCAGTACATATATGTATTTAGTGGATAGAACCAAAACCCTTCCTCACAGGGGCGAGCGCTCAGCTGAAGTCCAAAAATGATGCGGTGTTAACTTAAGTGTCAGTTTGAATCAAAGACCCTTTGCTCATTTATTACCTGCATTCAAAGTAAAATGCTTCAACCGTTATAGATGTCTCATTTGAATCTTAAATTATACCAGATGACTGAGGGATTGATGTATCACTTAAGATCATATTAAGTAATCAAGTGCCTTAATACCTCAGATTCTCTTAACCACTTCTTCACGCACATGGTAGATAATTTGATACCATGTTAATAATATTATTACTCACTGCATTCATGTATATTCGTAGTAAGTATTTAAAAAGTAAATTTGCTGCATAACTTGTAGTTTGGCGCTAAATGACCTTAGTTGTCGATGGGTCGTAAAACGCAAACAAACAAAAGTAATATTTTATGTCTATTTCACTTGTTACACGAACTGACTTCCATATCATCAAATACTTTAATATAACTGTTTTAGCGGTATTCTTTATTTAGCGCATCGCGTGTTCCTTGGTTCATCGTGCCACGACTGAAACCCTTCTTTTGTAACTATTTTGTACAGTCGTATTTCGTCCTACATTAAACACTACATAAGCTTCTGGGTTTATCGATTTCTGTATGAAAACTATTAAAAGGGAAATGATTCTCGTTTGTAATTACTTGTGAGGCAGACGACAGTGCCTGGGGTTTTAGATCTAGGAGGTGCATTACGTAGGCGAGATATATAGAACGTGATCGACGGGGAAAGCAGCCCAAATAAGCAGCCAAACGAAATTTAAACATTCTGGACGGAAGCCAACACGTTTTAATCATTCTGTATACTTTATATGGTTCCCCAAGCTAGTATTAGAATCTGTGAATATTGCAGCCTTCTTGAACAACGCGATTGGGTCAAGGACATTCTCAATTTTGGACTCTCTCCTGCCAACTTTTCAATAACAAATAAGGGATACATATTCCTGCGATTTTTCTCATTTTGGGTTTTAGTCTAATCGAGGTACACTCCATGAACAATCTTGAACATGGCATACATACGGTATTCTGTTCCAATAAAGCATTAAGCCATGTTTTGTAAACTGTAGCAGACCAGAGTTTGCGTTTATCAAATGGTTAGACCTAATGTTTTAATGTTGCAAAGAAACAAGTGCCGCTGAAGCCTTAGATTACAAATTATATTTATTATCGTATTAAAGCATGGCTGTTATGTGGCGTGTTACAATCTTTTGAGAGAACTGTTCTGAAAGAAGGACGTTACAAAAATAGTAAAAAGCGACTAAATTCGGAATATTACTTTTTCTCCTTTTTCCAACTTATTTTTTTCTTCCTAATGTTTCCCTTGACACCAACTCATTTTGGCTTTGAGTAGAGTGCTCGCCCCCTGTGAGGAAGGCTCTGGGTTCTGTCCCCAGTCGAGACACACTAGTTTATAAAAGTGTTACTGTTTCTGCTTAGCCTTGGCATAAAGGAAGTGGGACGACTAGTTTGTGGTTACCGACATAATGTGACATGGTGGATATGTTGTTTGGTAACTTTACAGCATGTTACAGTGAGATAGCCCTATAAAAAGGGTTCCACTATTACAATACATAGAGGCACAACATGAATATACCACAGCCTCCCAAAACCATCCTCGATACCCCAGGGGTTATGATCACTTACGATCTCTACACCCCTAGACTCAAAGTAAAACTTGAGGAAACAGAGCAAAACAAGTAACTTAGTCCTACCGTGGTTGAATGTGTGGCTTTGAAGTTGGACGTTACTCTATCTGTTGTCTTCACAAGAAATTTAACTGACCTGTGATTGGTTCAGATTTTTTCCTCTGAGCTGACTTCAGTTTCACTATGAGATAGACCAGGGGTGTAGAGATTGGAAGTGATTGGAACCCCTGAAGTATCGAGGATGCCCAAAACAAACATCCATCCTAGGACATCCTTATATGACCTTAGCTGTTAAAGTTATACCTAATCAAACAACCAATTTGATATTGGACGATAGATAATAGACGACATTAAACATATAACATTATTGATAGATTATAAGTCATCAGGGTCATTCAAAGATGAAACAACAAAAATACTCATACATATATTATCTACATTTAATTGGCGATACAGTATGGACAAATTCATGCGAATGAATCTATTTATAGCCTCAGGTTATATATGTGTATGTGTTTTAACATCTAAATTATAATTCTGGCTGTTCAGTGGTTCAAACAAAGTGATACACTTACAGAATATCTAAACAAAAATCTAGATAAATGCCTGAAATTTCTTCAGTAACCTTGAAAATAGTAGGTAATAATTATGTATATTGTATCTTCATATTGTAGATATGGCTACACTATACACCCATGTCCCTGTGTTCATATACCTAGTCAAGTATCTAAATAATTCAAGGTATTGCAATATAAACGTAGAGTGCATTAGTAAAATGGGCATGACTTAGTAAAGGTAAATTTGGGTTGGTAAAAATGGTAATGGTATAGATATTTTAATAACCAACTATGTATTCTAAAGCAAATTTTAAGATGTAAATGCCACATATTGTATATTCTAGGCTTCAATATATGAAGAATCCACAAAGTGAATGGCAGTATTTTATAGTTGACCTTGTTAACAGCCACCAAAAGGTGGAGAGCAAGAGGTCAAATGTCAGACACGTTGACCATTCAGCCGCCATGGTCCAGAGAGGTGGAGAGGTCAAATGTCAGACACGTTGACCATTCGAGAGGTGGAGAGGTCAAATGTCAGACACGTTGACCATTCAGCCGCCATGGTCCAGAGAGGTGGAGAGGTCAAATGTCAGACACCTTGACCATTCAGCCGCCATGGTTCAGAGGTGGAGGGCAAGCAGTCAAACATCAGACACCATTTGACCGACCACAGTGGTCACCATGGCCCAGAATATTCATTTCTAGTCCATTGTCTTTGTTAATGATTTGTTTATGTTTCAACTTTCATTCATCTAACAATAAATTAAATACATATATACTGAAACTCCAAACACATATACAGTTAAGGCAATAGTGACTTCAAAGAAAAAAATGAACAATATGGATAAATAAACAAGAACTTGTAAACTGCAATTTTAGACAAAGCTATCAAGTTGCATGGATAAGAACTGTTTTCTGTAAACAAACTATTGTGTGCTACTAGATTACTTTTATCTGAAGGGAGATAAAACATAGCAAAAATAATGAAAGAGTGCTTTTTATAAAGAAATCCTTTGTTATTTTTCTTTTAATTTTGGTAACATAGGAAAACCATGCAATTACAAAGTTTGTTAAAAGCTAGGAACAAATCAAAGATACTTTATACCAAAACTCTATCAGCAATTTTGACAAAAAGATCCAACTAAATTAAATGGGGGAAGAGGGGAGAGAGCATAAATATGGCTATCATATTAATTAAATAATAAAATAATTGTCAACATCAACAGTTCAGAAAACAACAATCAGAAACAAGAATATCATATACATATGGCTACTTAATTCATCGCAATTCCGTCAAATAATTTTCTTCTCTCAGAAAATTCTATCTCTAAAATTCTTGTAACATTATCAATTTCACTCTTCAAAATATCAGCTCCTTCACTTCAAATTCATGACCCGCTCAACTACAACTTCCTATCACCATAATTCCCAATTTTTGGAGAATTCACAAAAAGAAATCTCAGCAAATATATTACAAATAGTGTAAAGTAGGACTCCAGAAGTCTTGATCGCGATATCAAATCTCCACAAAAATGTCTGAAATTAAGTCACCACGGAATTAAGTCTGTTTACAGAAATCAGGACAGTTATTTATCACATTTTGTAATTATATTTTGATTCTGTTGCCTCAGCTTCCTGTCGTAGCATTTCTGTTGCCGGTTCCCCGAATGCGATATCGTACACATCCTGGTAATTACTGGCGTAATGGACTTCTAGGTCCTTGGTGATAAAGTCAGGCAGGTCAGTATAATCTCGTTTGTTCTCCGCTGGCAGTATTATACAGGTGACCCCTGACCTTTTGGCCTGTCAACACAAAGTTCAAGCAATAAATTTAAAGTAAATCAACAAAAATCATACTTATCAAATTGATCCTCATCAACTATTTTTTAGATACAATGTTATTTTGGTACAATCTTATTTTGGTTCATAGTCATTTTCAATCAAAATGAATTTCACAAAAATATTCTTTAACCTTAGATATCATAAATGCTGTCTTTGTCAGTGTTTCGTTGCAAATTCACAGATTAATTGTTAATCATTAATTAGAATTCATCATATTGAAGGACACATGATAACTAGATAGGCCTTGGCTGAAGTGGATTCTGCTTTGTGTACATCTGTGACCTTGACATTTCATCTTTTGACCTTGACCTTTACAATTCCATTGGGATAATTCACATATCACATGATACCTGATATCATTAGTGCGGGACTACTGTTTCTATTGGTGATGGAATGATGTCAAAAGATAATATCCCGAGCTAATGTCATTTCAGCATGGAAATTACAAAGAGTTACATTGGCATCCCCACTGGAGATACTAGTCCCGCACAAACGACTGGAGATACTAGTCCCGCACAAACGACTGGAGATACTAGTCCCGCACAAATGACTGGAGATACTAGTCCCGCACAAATGACTGGAGATACTAGTCCCGCACAAACGACTGGAGATACTAGTCCCGCACAAATGACTGGAGATACTAGTCCCGCACAAACATTATCTGGTATCACGTCGTACATGAATTAATCCCATGAGCTAAAAAACTTTGATAAATTTGACCGCATAACACTTATTTAAGGATTAACTCTAAATAAATCGCGAATTATTTCACAAGAATTATTAAACATCAGCAAACATTAAACAAAAAATATTGTAGCTATAAATCACATTTTAGCAGCCATTACCTTGACATCTTGATCAAAATTCTCAAACACAACTAATTGTTTAAAATATTCCTCTTCTTTACATCTAAGTAATTTTTAAAAGGGTTTGTATTTTTTTAATTGAAAGAATCATTATATGAAGAATCAAATCAATTACCCTAAACATTCATAGAAGAGAGATAAACAAATGACCTTGACAGTATGGCTTTCCTGTGTAAGGTTAATTTACAGATGTTAATTAAGCATAACAACAAAGTGGGCCCATGATAAACCAAACATTAACACCCTCAGATTTAACCCTTCAGATTCAGAACTTTCCGGACTACTCGATACAGATCTGTTTATTTAGTAAGTCATCAAATCCATTTCCCAGAATGCAAATTTTTCGGACTAACTGCATCCAGATTATTGCATGTGGGCCCACTGCAGCAGCTTAAACTAATCCACTCCTGATTGACTGTGTCGGTCAATGGGTTAAGCAGAAATAAATAACCTTGACCCAACAAATAATCGCTAAAGCACAAAGTGCATATAATCAATATAATTAATATTCATGACGGAGGAAATGAAGCTGATTTGAGATAATCTTTTCGCGGTCCAGTCAGATAAATGTCCCCTGCGGCACCTCACGTGACAGGAGGTAGGGGATTTACCAGGAGATTTACGTGCCACATGTTAAACCTAAGTACCTCAGAAACCTACAACGGCCATTACTGTCATCCTTCCCCACCAGTTATTTGGATTCGGGGAATCAAATTTAGCAATACAGAGCACCGTGCCAAAGCGATATAAAACTGAAAATCATAAAGTTGTCTGTGATAATGTTACAGTAGCCAAGTGGTTGGCAATGCCTGAAGACACATTTAGATTCTTCTAAATCAAACACTAGACCAGTCCATTATGTAATTTCAGGGGTGAAGAATCTTGTTGATAATAGACTGTGTAAATCAGTGTAAATCAATTCATGAAAATCGCTTTGAGCACTTTCGATGTTAAATCTTTTTATACTTTTATGGTGGCTCTGGTCCTGAAATTGGCAATTCAGTATGGAAACAGTTAGTAAATCTTGGAAATAATAGTGAAAAACAAAACATGAATTCAAATTTAGCACTTTGTATATTTAAAGCTTTCCACTTATGGCAACTCTGTAACTGCTAAGATAAGACCAGTTACTCGGTATATTTTTTAAAATTATCATTTAGTGTCACTTCATCATGTTAGGAATAGATTTCTGTTAGGTTACTCTGTAAACAGCCAGGGAATATTGTAGTAGCTTGTGGCTTCTTCACCATACAATAAGTGTTTAGAAGGAGGGGGAAGAAAAAAACAAGAGGCCAATGGGCTTTAACGGTCATCTGATATTTGATACAAATTAGTTATGTCATTTACTAGCCAACTGATGTCTTTTGTCCACGAAATAGGAACAGAGATCTTATAGGCCTACATACAAATTTCATTAAGCTTGGTGCATATCGACTCACATTATCATTAAGCTTGGTGCATATCGACTCACATTATCATTAAGCTTGGTGCATATCGACTCACATTATCATTAAGCTTGGTGCATATCGACTCACATTATCATTAAGCTTGGTGCATATCAACTCATATTATCATTAAGCTTGGTGCATATCAACTCACATTATCATTAAGCTTGGTGCATATCAACTCACATTATCATTAAGCTTGGTGCATATCAACTCACATTATCATTAAGCTTGGTGCATATCAACTCACATTATCATTAAGCTTGGTGCATATCGACTCACATTATCATTAAGCTTGGTGCATATCAACTCACATTATCATTAAGCTTGGTGCATATCAACTCACATTATCATTAAGCTTGGAGCATATCAAATCATATTATCATTAAGCTTGGAGCATATTAACTCATATTATCATTAAGCTTGGTGCATATCAACTCACATTATCATTAAGCTTGGTGCATATCAACTCACATTATCATTAAGCTTGGTGCATATCAACTCGCATTATCATTAAGCTTGGTGCATATCAACTCATATTATCATTAAGCTTGGAGCATATCAACTCATATTATCATTAAGCTTGGTGCATATTAACTCACATTATCATTAAGCTTGGTGCATATCAACTCACATTATCATTAAGCATAGTGCATATTAACTCAAATTATCATGTTCAAAAGGTTCAATAATTATTATTACAAAGGGCAATAACTCTGTAATTAAGTTCGAGTAGGATCAGGCTGATTTTTGATTTTCATTCGAGATCTTTCCAATGATAATCTACATACAAAGTTTAAATTAAGCTTGGTGCATATTTACTCAAGTTATTGTGTTTAAAAGGTCCAATCATAATTATTAGTGCAAAGGGCAATAACTCCTTGAATTACAGTTGAATCAGGCCAATTTTCATACTTGTCCGAGATCTTTCCAATTTTAGTCTAAATACAAAGTTTCATGAAGCTGAGCTCATATTTACTTAAGACAACATGTTCACAATACCAAATAAGAAATTATTTGTGCAAATATAAATGAACATAATATAAAATTATGAGAAGATGACTAAATGTCAATCCTGCATATTTCTGAAAAAAAAGTGTTGTGTAGGCTCATTTCCTTCTCTGTAATAAGTTATGCTTTTGTGTTCTGCCAGATGACAAACATACAACAACACAGACCAGAGCGTTTCTCATCTTCCTAAGATTCAACAAGAGGCCCAAAGGGCCTTAACGGTCAT